>NC_142063.1:321048349-321355693 GCF_059756535.1 Pantherophis guttatus | reverse complement strand
GCACAAACGTGGCTTGGCATCATCTTTTTCTCTGCCAAGATCCACATGATATTTTCATCTCATCCCAAACCTTTGATTTAGACAGGCTTTTCATCCTTAACTGTACCACCATTAAAGTTAGGTTCTTTTCTCCCCTCTTATTTCAAGAGTTTTTAAAGGTAGTATATTCAAGTATCTAAAGTAGGCTTACCTTTGTCCCTCATTACTTTGGAGAGAGGTCCTGGATCAACAATGCGGGCAGTACATTTCATGCTCATATACTGTGTTTCCCCAAAAATACGACCTACCCCAAAAATAAGTCCTAACTTGATTTTTACACATGCGGCCAGTATAAGCCCTACCCGCAAAATAAGCCCTAATTAAGACCCCGCCCACTCCAGGGTCCACGGGTAAAAATTAAGGGTGGGGATGGGGGGATGAAGCTTCCCTACTACTTACCTTCGGACAGTTGCATCCAGGCCTCGCACACCCCGACACCTGCCTTGCTGGCCCATTTCTTCTGCCTGCAAGGCTTTCCTGAAGGCCTCTGCAGCCAATAACAGAGCTCCAGATCAATCCAGAGCTCTGTTATCGGCTACAGCAGAGCTCTGTTATTGGCTACAGAGGCCTTCAGGAAAGCCTTGCAGGCCTTGCTGGCAGAAGAAGTTCCTGAAGGCCTCTGACAATGAAAAGGAGGCCGGAGGCAATGCACGCATGTGAGGTGAGTCAGTGTATAACACCCCCCCTCTGAAAATAAGACCTGGTGCCTTTTTCTGTGGCAAAAAAAAATAAGACCTAGTCTTATTTTTGGGGAAACACAGATAGTTTTCTCCAAACATGGGCTTGCACAGCAATGATGAGCATGAGTTGAACGTGGAAAAGCAAAGACATTAGCCTGGCAATCAAAGGTAGATTACTTCGCTTTATTGTGTTCCCCGTAGCTATCTATGATTATGAAAGTTGGATCTTTAAAAAGCAAGACAGGAAGAAAATCAACTAGTTTGAGGTGTGGTGTTGGAGAAGGCTCCTGCGCACTTCCTTGGACAGAAAAGGTGACTAACAAGCAAGCACTGGACCGCATAATGCCAGACAGGTCACTAGAAGGCAAAAATTATGAAACTGTGTCTCACTTAATTTTGCTTATGTCATGCATGGAAATTCCGTGGAGAAAGTAATTACGTTTGGAAGAGTTAGGGGTAAAAGGAAACCAAGCCACCAAAGAACATGATGGCTAGACACCTTCCAAGCTGACACCAGCCAGAGGATAGAAAAACTCAAAGAAGTAGTGCAAGATCAGAAGATGTGGAGAGAGACCTGACCCATAGAATCGTCAAGAGTCGGACACGACTGAATGAATATCATCATCATCATCATCATCATCATCATCATCATCATCATCTCCAATTCAAGGATGGGTGAGGAACATTGAAGCTCAGCACCGAGACACAATTAAGCAGATTGTGAAAGAATATAGAATATATACATGACCTTGGGAAGACAGCAAGGGATCATTTATTATTTATTTATTTAGTGCATGGCGATGTTACATTAACCAGGAGACTCCAATGATAATACAGAATAGTAGTTGGCTACTAAGATTGCTAGCCGGTTCAGTGCATACTCGCACGCTTTCCAAGCTGCACCACAGGGGATGAGCTAACTCTGCACCAAAAAGAAAGATGAAGCAGCATCCTGCAGCATCATTCAGGGCCTTCTCCCTCCACTCTAGTCACCTCACAAACAGGTGTTGCATCAGGTAAAGTCCAGTGCTGGCAGAGTTCTGACCATCCGCATGAAATGCCGGCTTGTCTTTCCACTGAAGTGGTACCTATTTATCTACTCGGATGTGACATGCTTTGAACTTCCAGGTGGGCAGAAGCTGAGACAAGTGACAGGAGAAAAGATTATTCAGTCCTGAGAAAGAAGCTCAGAATACAGGTAATCCTCAATTTACAACTATTTGTTTAGTGACCATTCAAAATTGCAACAGCATTTAAAAAATATGACTAGTTTTCACACTTACGATTATTGCAGTATCTCCATGGTCACATGATCAAAATTTGGACGCTTGGCAATGGGCATGTATTTATGATACTGGGTCCCAGGGTCATGGGGTCACGATTTACAACCTTCCCAGCTGGTTTCTGATGAGCAAAGTCCATGAGGGAAGCCAGATATGCTTATCAATCTCATGATTCACACAACAGCAATGATTAGCTTAACAAGTTTTAAAAGGTTGTCTGTCAACTGTCTTGTTTAGCCACAGAAATTTTGGGCTTAATTGTGGATGTAAGTCGAGGACTACCTGCAACCTTGCCTTGATTCTGTTTTTCTGTAAGACGGAGCAGAAAGAATCTCTAACCTGCCTTCAAGATTCTGCTACAGCAATCAAAAGCGTTCCTGGAATCCCTGATGATTCTATGCCTTGACCTTGCCTACCTGGAAGGTCTGAGACGTGTTGTAAAAATGTAGTATTAAAGTAATAGTCATTAAATCCCTCCTCTCATAGCCCAAAAGAGTTCCCATCTTTTAAATAAATATGTGAGAACCCCCATATCATACTTCTTTTCATATATTCAGACACAGACTTCTATAGACATCAGAGAGTAGGATTAGCCAAAGAGAAGCAGTGACATGAAGGCTATTGAAAATGGGGTGAACAATAAAATTTGGGGGATGCAAAATCCTGCAAACGCCCCCCTGATGAGCCACACGTTGCCTTTAGATTGTATGTTGCACAACTGTGTGATAAGTCCAAACCAAACAAACACCAAGGTTTAGTGAAAGGTGTGAACCTTTCCCTAGTTGGGTTCACCATACTCAACAGGCAGCAAAGCAGTGGTGGAATTCAAATTTTTTTACTACCGGTTCTATGGGCGTGGCATGGTGGGCATGGTGTGGCTTGGTGGGCATGGCAGAGGAAGGATACTGCAAAATCTCCATTCCTACCCCACTCCAGGAGAAGGCTATTGCAAAATCTCCATTCGCACCCCACTCTGGGGCCAGCCAGAGGTGCGTATTTGCCAGTTCTCTGAACTACTCAAAATTTCCGCTACCAGTTCTCCAGAACCTGTCAGAACCTACTGAATAGCACCTCTGCAGCAAAGTCATAGTCCAATTTCCTAGAGATTGACAAAATATACTCCAGATTACAATATCCTTCCTGCAGAAAGCAATTGCTTTTCCCAGGTAGGTTAGAAATCATTTGCATTTGCTGGCTTTCTTTTCTAACAAGGACTTCACCATTCAGTTATGGGAGAGACTAAACAGACTTTGGGTCCCCCTTACCTGTGGGGTAAAATTTCAGATGCTTTTGTACATCTCCCAGCTGTCTTAGACTCCACTTCCTTCCTGGTGTCCCATGATAAGCTCTAAGGCAGATCCAGCCTGCCCTCTTCAGGTCACCATATGTGTACAGTACTTTACACAGAGAAGTCCCTGAAGCTGTGAAGAGAAATATGTAAGATTATCACTGACAAAAACATATCACCATTATTTTGCTCATTTCCAAAATTGTGTCCATTTATAGTCCGCATATTACTAAAACTCTCATTAGCTGGGCAAGACAATGCATGACTAGGTGGCTCAGTGGCTAAGGCACTGAGCTTGTTGATCAGAAAGGTCAGCAGTTCAGCGATTCAAATCCCTAGTACAGGTCTGCATGAGCAGGGGGTTGGACTAGATGACCTCCAAAGTCCCTTTCAACTGTTACTGTTTTTTGTTTTTTTTTTAACTGTACTTCAAATGGGCTAAATTGTAGAATGCATCCTAAATCTCAGATCCATGACTCCTGAAGGAATGAAATTTGGGGACGTTATAGCCGTTTCAGGACAGTTGGGCTCTGCTGTTGTTTCCCTCCCAACTCAGCAGCAGTTACTTGCCTGTTGGAAGGGAAGGGAAGGGAAGGGAAGGGAAGGGAAGGGAAGGGAAGGGAAGGGAAGGGAGGGGAAGGGAAGGGAAGGGAAGGGAAGGGAAGGGAAGGGAAGGGAGATTTCCAATGCTCCCTGCCAGCTTCCCACAAGAAAACTCAGTGGGAAAGCCAGTTGAAAGTTGGAAGTCACTCCCATTTCCAGTGCTTTTTATGCTCACTGATTGTCATTCTGTTTCTCTGTTTAGGTAAGGACATTTAATTAATAAACAAACAAACAAACAAACAGAAAAACTTAAGGTTTCGTTGTGTGCAAATGTTAGCTTGAAATGTCAGACAAACCTTTGGCCCACTGAAATCAATGATATCTGTTATAATCTCCCTTGATCTACCACTGAAGTATTTAATCAGAAACTTCAAGAGCTGGAGGACTCTCCCCAAATCTGGAATGTGTCTCCTAGAGAAGCTCCAAAAGTGGCTGCTGAACTATATTTTTAATCTGATAGAACAAAAAAAAGTTAATTATCATCATTATCAGTATTGTTATATTAATCTTACATAATTTAAGTCAAATACAGTTCCATCTTTTTTAAGAACAAAGAGAAAAATAGGAGAAGATGGGATTTTCTCATTTTTACAAAGAGGAAGATATTAATAACACAGTTATTCACTTTGTGCCTCCAAATATGACTAGGAATGCATGTGTGAGTGGGTGGGTGGATGGATGGATGGAGGAAGAAGAATAACAATGATAATTTTTGTAATTGGTCATTAGAAGATAGATGTTTCTTCTGGGAATGTTTCCACCTCTTCCAGGACTCAGAAAGAATATTCCCCCCACTAAATGACAATTGAGTGGCAATTTGAAGGCCATTATTTTCTTTTATGATAGGAACATCACGCATTTAGTTTTCTTACTGAAATTAATGGGAAGTACATTTGACTACTATGACTAAGTAGAACTACCGTATTTTTCGGTGTATAAGACGCACCTTTTTACCCCCAAAAAGGGGGTGAAAATCTGGGTGCGTCTTATATGCCGAATGCAGCCCAGCCCACCTGCCGGCCCCCACCCTTCGGCCATTTTCGGCCAGTTCCAGGCGGCAGGGATCTGGGTCGGGGCACAGCCTGAGGAACAACCCTCCCTCTTTGGGATGGTGTGTGTGTGTGTGGGGGGGGAAATCTGCCCAGCAGCTTTGAGGAACAAGGCGGGTGCCACGATTTGCGGCTGGTCACCCCTCTGGCCGCGCTGATTTCACTCCCCAGCAATGTGAGGAGCCGCCGCTGCCGCTGCCTAACCTTCTCTGTGCCCAGGAGCCAAGCCGAGCTGAATAGGAGCCCTTAAAGGGAAACGTTCCTCCTTTCCAGCCATCGCTACCCAGATTCCAAAATGCAAACCTCAAGAGTCGCGCTTCAAGTGGCGGCCAGTTCCCCTGCAATATGCAGCGGGAAACTGGGAAGTGCTTTGGATTTGGGGAGGAGATTGTAGCGCTGCCGCCTAAAAGTGTTTTTCTGCACATTGCAGAGCCGTGCGCCCCCGTTCTTCTTCTCAGCAGACTCTTCTCTTTCCTCCTGGCCAGATCCGCCGCTTGAAACACAGTGCACTTTTTTTTGTCTCTGCACACATCCCATGTTTGGAATCGGGAAGGGGATCGCGGGTCTGCTGGCCAGAGGGGTGACCAGCTGCAAATCATGGCACCCGCCTTGTTCCCCAAAGCTGCTGGGCAGATTTCCCCCCCCCACCATCCCGAAGAGGGAGGGTTGTTCCTCAGGCTGTGCTCTGTCCCTCCCCCCAGAGCATGCTAGGGGTCTCTGGGGGAAACTGAGTAGTTCCTGCACCTCTCGCTTGCAGGAAGAAGAGGAGGGTGGTGCCACCTTAAATACTGGTAGGCAGAGGTAAAATACTTTTTTCCTTGTTTTCTTCCCCCCAAATTAAGGTGCGTCTTATACTCCGGTGCGTCTTATACACCGAAAAATACGGTATATTCAAATATGCACTCAGCCATCTAAAACTTACTGACTTTTGATCACATACTTCTCAGCTCCACTATCTTTACAGAGTTTATGTTATGAGGATAACAAAAGTTGACTAAGCTTTTGAAGTAAAAGCTAAATATGAAACTAATGAATAATTAGTTCTGGCCTAAATCTTCTCCCTTTTAAAATTTTTAAATTTAAATTTTAAACACTAATTTTAATTTGTTTAATTATGGGATATTTTAAAATTTAGCCAAATTGTTTAATCTGTTTTAATCTATTTTAAATTTTGTATCTCTGTGTTTTATTTCTTGGCTGTTCACTGCCCTGAGTCCTTCGGGAGAAGGGCGGTATAGAAATTTAATAAAATAAATAAAATAAAATAAAATAATTAAATAAAATCAATCCTCTCCAATCACTACCTATATCTTCTTGAAATATCTTGGCTTCCACTAAGATACATCACCTGAGCATTATGAGTTATCAACAGTTTTTGAAAAATTAGATTTTCCAATCATAGAGAAAGCCAGGGTAGGCTGCTGGGGGTTCTCAGGGGTTTGGGAGAACCTCTAGCTAAGATTCTGTGTAGTTCAGAAAACCACCCACCCACCCCTCCCCTCCCAGGAGTCCCCATGCGGCCCGTTTTGGATGCAGGTAAGTGCAGGGCATGCACGGAGGCTCAGGGAGGGCAAAAAATGGGCCTACCGGAAGTTTGGGAAGACTGGAAATGCCTCCCGAGGCCCTCCGGTGCCTGGGGAGGCCGTTTTCACCCTCCCGGAGGCTCAAGGAAAGCCTCTGGAGCCCAGGGAGGGCAAAAATGCCCCCCTTGCCATGGTGCAGGAGGGCAACTAGACCACGCCCACCATGGCCACACCCACCCAGCAACTGGGCAGAGAACCCCTTGCTAACATTTTTGAAGCCCACCCCTGGAGATAGCGGGATACAGATTTTATGACAGAGTTATGATTATTACCCAAGTAAATCTTACATCAAGTTAGATTCTTAAGGAGATTAGTTTGTTAGATCTACAATTAGCCAGGAGTAGACAGTTACATGAATAAATACTCTGAACCTTCTAACCATTCAGGTTCTTGTTCTGTTGAGCTTCAGCTCCCCTGAGCTCTTTTAATCATTTGAAAATGATCATATTTCACTCTAACAAAGTAAGGGAAGCAATTAAAAAGAAATATCTAAGTGCTTCTTGCCAGCAAGGGAAATGTTGTTAAGAAATGGAGGTTACACTGAATTGTTAAAGCAAAATCTGTCATAGCAAGAAAAACCTTTGTTAGAACTACCTGAAAATTAATCAGATCTCCAAAACAGAACCGACAAGTCATTGCAAATGATAGAACAGCATTGCTTATGCTACAATGTCTTCAGGGGTGGGTTCTACTTACCTTTACTACTGGTTTGTAGTGGGGCCGCGCACAAGCGCAGAAGCGTTTTGATGACATCAGGATCGGTGGGCGGAGCCTCCCGCTGGTTTTATTACCGATTCTATAGAACCGGTGCGAACCGGGGACAACCCACCACTGAAGGACTTGCTTGGGAGAGATGTGAGGAGGGACAGTTTTCTCCAACCTCATCATAAAAAGTTGCCATCGAAATTTTTTTGGAACAACGTGTTTTCTATTTCAGCCAAATAGGACACATTTGGAGAAAAATGGGTGAAGCATTTTGGAGGGCGGGGATACCTCGCCATCTATTACACATAAAGGTGACTGGTATATTTGGGGAGGTGTAGCAGACAATGGCACAGACAGTATTGTGCAAATGGGTAGGAGAGCGTTTAAGAGGAGTTTAACAAAATATCAGTGTATCCTAGAAGTTAATATCCTGCAGTGGAGCTGAAAAAAAGGTCAGCTATTTCAGCAGGACAACGATCCCCAAAATGTCTTCACATCTATTACTAAGTAATTATAGGAAAGAAAATATAAGTAGTCCTCGACTTACAACAGTTCATTTAGTGACCGTTCAAAGTTACACCGGCACTACAAAAAGTGACTTATGAACTTTTTTCACATCTTCCACCATTGAAGCATCCCCATGGTCACATGACCAAAATTCAGATGCTTGACAACTGGTTAACTGGTTCAATATTTATGATGTTTGCAGTGTCCCAAGGTCATGTGATAACCTTTTGCAAACTTCTGACAAGCAAAGTCAATGGGGAAACCAGTTTTACTTAACATCCATGTTACTAATTTATCAGCTGCGCTGATTCACTTAACAACTGTGGTAAGAAATGGGGCAAAACTCACTTAACAAATGTCTCACTTAGAAACAGAAATGTTGGTCTCAATTCTGGTTGTAAATTAAGGATTACCTGGTTTTGGATTGACATTCTTCTCCTACTTCTTGTGTCATATCAATCATCGGACATTGGTGATCATGTTGGGGATCTTATTTTTATTAACAGCCACATGAAAAAAGTACTCTTGAGTTTTGTCCAAACCAGTCCCTTAGATTTTGAAGCCATGATGTTCTTCTTCTGCCTGGACCTTGTTTGCCTTCAATCTTTCCTTGGAGCAGGGGTGAAATGCTCCCGGTTCAGACCGGATCGCCCGATCCAGTAGCGATGGCGGCGGGTGGTTCGGAAAACTGGTAGCAAAAATCTCTGCACCCCCCCCCATGCCCAGCTGAGCCACACGATCATCAGAGGCTTTTTTTTTTTTTTACTTTTAAAAGCATTTTTTCTACAACTTCTTCCGCCGAAAAAATGCTTTTAAAAATAACAAAAAAGCCTCTGATGATCGCGCGGCTCAGCTGGGATCTCAGAGGCTTTTCAAAGCATTTTTTTCTGCAGCTTCTTCCGGGGAAGAGGTGGTTAAAAAAATGCTTTGAAAAGGCTCTGCGATCAGGCAACACAGCTGGGATGTCAGAGGCTTTTCAAAGCATTTTTTAACCACCTCTTCCGCTGAAGAGGTTGCAGAAAAAAATGCTTTAAAAGTCTCTCTGACGATCCCAGCTGAGTTGCCTGATCATCAGAGAGACTTTTCAAAGCATTTTTTAAAACGATCAGGCAACTCAGTTGGGATCATCAGAGAGACTTTTAAAGCATTTTTTTCTGCAACCTCTTCAGCGGAAGAGGTGGTTAAAAAATGCTTTGAAAAGCCTCTGACGATCCCAGCTGTGTTCCTGATCAGCAGAGGCTTTTCAAAGCATTTTTTTTGCATTTGCAGAAAAAATGCTTTGAAAAGTTAAAATAAAAAAAAAAAGTTGGCCACGCCCACCCAGTCACATTACCCCCTCCTCCCACCAAGCCACCACAGAACTGGTAGTAACAAATTTTACATTTCACCCCTGCCTTGGAGGATTAAAGTGAAGTATGCTGTTTTTTCTGGGTGTCGCATCACATGTCCAAAATATTCTAACTTTCCCTTTTTTATGGTTTTGATGATTTCCCTTGGCTTTCCCAAGCAGTTTATCACTTCCTGACTTCTGATTTTGTCAACCCAACTTATACATAACTCTAATTGACATTCACAATTTTCAATCTTGAATATTACTGAAAAATCTATGGGGAGATCTCAAACCAGTTCACACAAGGAGACTTAAGAATATTTCTGAACTAAAAAGTTAAGAACGGGGAGATCTTTAGGTGGCTACAGAAAACATAATTTTTGCCAAAGGAAGTGTTATCAAGTACTGAGTGAAAGGATATCTGAATCTCTGCCCCTGCTATATTTGCTGCTTAGCTATAAATAATTGCATATAAATAGTAAATATGCATTCAGATTTGCATAAAGATGTATTTAATTGGTGCTATGAAGAGGCATTCATTGAAAATGCAGCCTGATCTGGGATACTTAAGCTTTGCGGTGCTGCTGCAATTAAATAAGTTTAACATGTTATTCAAAGGCAGCCATTAGATCTTTATCTGGCATGGCTCACTAAGCACATCACTCAGCCAAATGTTCCTGCTACAAGCAAGAATAATGGATTGCTAAAATTTTTACTAAACAACAGTTTCTTTAAAGGTAGAATCACATGGGACAAGGCTTATGAAAGAAAACTGGCAATAAGTCCCACCATCCTATTTTTCCTTCTGCTGTTGAGAAAGGATAGCTGCTTCCCATTTGTCATTGAACAAATATAGCCAGATCTTGCAGTGTTTTCCTGCCACCCTGAGCTGGAAACACACTCCTGAATTTCTCCTGATTGATTTGAGATTGTGCCAGTATCACCTTTGAGCTATAAATAATACAAAGAAATTCACGGGAGAAGTCACACGCTTACCCACATAAAAGGTATTCCCAAAGTCATCTCCTGTTCAGAATTTTTCCTCCTGTTTGCTCAGAAGGATCTTTCATTTGAAGCTTCTACACACACACACACAGGGAGAGGGAGAGGGAGAGGGAGAGGGAGAGGGAGGGAGAGAGAGAGAGAGAGAGAGAGAGAGAGAGAGAGAGAGAGAGAGAGATGCATTGCTTTGAAGCCACCTTGTTTGGACATTTGGATGTCTCAAAGCAATTTACAGCACAAAAATCACATCACACAGTTCTCACAAACTTTCCCCACAAGCTGAAACCCAATTTGCAAATATCAGCATTTCCAAAAATGTTAACAGCATGAAATGCAGTTCCAAATGGTCAGATTGCACCAAATTTAAACACACCGTTCCGTATAATCATTTCAGGTCAAAGCCAGTGGGAACAAGCTGTCTTTACATGCTGGCTTGTTTTGTTTAAAGCCCAGTCTTAATGGAAAGAGTGATTTGAGGGCTTGGAAACAATCAAAATGGTTCAGGAATTCTTTTAGATAGCCTGGGCCAGAACTAACCTGTTGTAGCACGGGAATAACGAGAGGCACAAGCAAGCTAGTGACAACAGCTCTTTAATTCAGGGTGAGACTTCAGCAAAGAAACACAGGCAACAGCCCTCCTTATATATAGTTCTGAAATACCCATTAGCCAATCATAGGTGACCATGCATTTGAATTTCCCACACAAAATAGATACATACATAACATAACCAACTAACCAATTCAAGGTTTTCCCAGACTAGCAAAGATTTCAAAAAGCATATTTCTTCTGCAACAACAAAACCTTTAAATGAAGGTACATTGTGTGTAAACAATACAAATATATATGGTGTAAGCCAAGGATCAGCAACCCTGCTCTGGAGCCACATGTGGCTCTTTCATCCCTCTGCTGCGGCTCCCTGTGGCTGGTCGGCTCCATAATTGATAGGGCTTTCGGTTAGGACAGATAGAGGAAAAAGGATGCCGCACTAGGAGGGGACTCTATGGTGGGGAAACCAACTTCCAGTTGGCAGAGGAAAAAGGACGCTGTGCTAAGAGGAGACTATGGTGGGGGACCAGACTTCTGATCATTAGAGGAAAAAGAATGCCATGCTAGGAAGAGACTATGATGGGTGAAACGGAGTTCCAGTCGGCTCCAGAATTGAACTGGGGCTTCCGGTTAGGACCTTTGTGGCTCTTTGAATGTTTAAGGTTGCCGCCCCTGGTGTAAACTCATCCAGTTGCCTTACTTTACTTTTATTTTTGTCTCTGAAAGAAAGTTGCTGCATGTGTGGTTGGACCTACATAAAACAAGGAAGAAAATTTCAGAAGTAATCAGTAATCAACCAACAAGATGCAGTGAGGCTGTTACACTGAACAATCTTCTTCACATGAACAGACACTCAGTTTCTAGATATAAGATGGAATATCAATGCTTTTCGCAAGTGCAGCTTCTATAACCTGCCATATCTATTATTATCTATGAAAAGATTCTTGGAGCTCTTTTTGAACCAACAGCTTTAAAAAATGCTTTGAATAAATAGAATATAGTACGGTGGTACCCCTGTTCTCATCATTAATTGGTTCTGGGTGGTGCGATGAGTACCAAAAACAATGAGTACCAAACCAATTTTTCCCGTTAGGAATAATATAGTGAGTCACAAGGCAGCCGACATCAAGTTCTAACTTGTGTGTTGAGTACAAACAAACAATGAATACCAGGACAAAAATGCATTGAGTAACAAATTCAATGGCTTTCAAAGCAGTTAAGTACCGAGGTACCACCGTACTACCAAACTACATATTGTTTCAGGCGATATAAACTGAAATTCTGTTAGATTTTTCCTAGCTTACAACTCATGAGAACACTAGCAACAAGGAAAACTGAAATGATCCCAAACAGCGCTGCTTTTGGGTGATGATTGATGGCTGACAGCATGACAGCCATGAGTCAAACTTTTGGCACATTCTTGGATGCCTAGAAAATGATGGTACTTGCACAGAATTCTTCCCATTGTATACCGCTGCTTTGCCCAGTAGCACCCCTCGTATAACATCCATTCCTGACACTTTTGTTAAACTTGAAAAGGACCCCAATGCATGCACTAACCTATATGTGTCAAGTTTTCTGGTGCATGGGAATCCTCACTGGGCCAAGATTTTTCTTCCCATGTGTGGTGGGACATCATGCGAACATAGGGTCCTTTATCAGAGCCTGTGGGGTGTGACGAACATCACAGGGGAAAAAGATTTGGACTGCTGGGAACAATTTCACCTCTCCTAATTCCTTCTAATCCTATCAAAAGCCATCCCAATAAATCTGTCTCTACCTTCTGTTTGGAAATATTCAGTGAGTGACAGCACAGTCTCTCTAGGTAAGTGGTCCCAATTACCATTAAAAGAGTGTTAAACAGGGTTCTAGCATTATGGATTACGTTTAATTTGGAAGTGTGATTTGAACTAATTTCTGAATCACCTGGGTTTTCCTCTCTGAATTGACCATTCATTTTAGATTGAATCTACAATCCAAATTTAACAGACAATTCTACCTGAATTGGAGCAATTCACACATATACACAATCTGCCTTCCTGCAGTTTAAGACAATTATTTTGTATCCTGTGTACTGGCATCTCATTTCATTTTTTGTGTGACACTCTTTGGGGCATTATTTATTTATTAAATTTGTTTGCTGCCCATCATGGCAGGGAAAACTCTTCTCCTGGACCCCACTGGCCAGAATTCCTTGACCGATGGGATCCACAGCATGCCTCCTCTGCCAGTATGGGTCCCATAAGAATGAGATGGTTCCTCAAATAACTTTGACCCATGCCATGCGGATAATAACAAACACATTGAATTGCTCCAGGAAGCAAACTGACAGCCAGTGCAGCTTTGTTCTGCTCCAGCTATGGACCCCAAAGAACGCAGCACACACAAAGTCCGTACAAACCTTAGTTTACTAATTAAGGACTACTAATGAGCTTTCTTAGTAGTTGATCGAACACAAGTACAGTTTAAATCTGTCTTTTCTGAACAAGGGCTATTAATTTAACTTCATTAACAGTCGACAAGAATCCAAAGAATAATAACTCAATTCTGAGGCACAGTATTTCAGATAACCATAATCTTACTGTGGTTGGCAGAATGCCCAGAAGCAATTTGCAGGAAAACTGACAAAAGATAAACAAGAGCTGAATCAAACGTTTCTGGAATCAATACGCGAAGGAATATGAACGAAGTTGTTTTCTGCAAATTGTATCAGTCATCGTCCTTCCTTAAATAGGCTAGGAGAGTGGCCAATTAGCCCAAAGCCTTACTCTCGAGGAGATCTCCTGAGGAGCCGCTCCTGCCTTTTAACAGCTCTGTGCGCTCGTGCATCGAGAAGAGGCTCCTCCTCTTCTTCCTCTTCACTTATGGGAGCTTCTGGAGGTTCTGAAGGCCCTGGCTGAATCCCCACCTCTGGCACCACATCTTCTCCAGCCTCCTCATTGTCTGACTCAAGCGCCAGCTGCACAGGCTGCTGGCGCAGCACCACACCAGCCTCCTCGCTGTTGGAATCAGCTACTAACTGCACAGGCTGCTGACGGGCCACAACAAGCTTGTGGAACAGCAAGTGTAACATGGGTCACTCTAGGAACCCCAAAGACTGCCCGTGCCACCACATTCTGCACCAGTTGGAGTTTTTGAACACTCAAGCGTGGCCCTACTGTATGTAGAGCACATTGCAGTCATCCAAGCATGAGATGATCAGGACTTGAATAACTGAGGGCAGGGACTTCTTATCCTGAAGGGGCCACAACTGCCACACAACCCAAAGTTGTACAAAGGCTCTCCTAATCGCAACTGCCATCTGCTCTTTGAGTCCAAGAGAACCCCCAAATTGCGAACCTGGTCTGTCTGGGGTAGTGCCACCCCTATCCAGAACTAAAGATGGCAACACAAAAGTGGTCTGTGTGTGTTTGAAAATGTCAATCACAATTGTAAAAGCAAATACAAACTAAACTCTGAGGGAAAAGGAGAGATAAAATAAAAGATGCAAAGAAAGAAAAGAGAAAAAAAGAAAATATATTTAAAGAAATGACTTTTGATTCTCATCAGAACAAGTTGTTTATGTTTATGTTTATTGGACTTCTATACCGTCCTTCTCCTGAAGGACTCAGGGTGGTGTACATCCATATTAAAGCACATATAAATTTACAAAATTTAAAATCAAATATATAAAAAATTTGGCCCACAAATTAAAAACTAACATACACCCATTATAAAATTCATATTAGGCCAGCCCGGCTTGTTGGAACAGCAATAACCCCTCACCTCCTATAGGGCTACAAAGAAATATATCTTCTTCCCATAATCCATCACTTATCCACATGTAAATCTATAAATCATTAAGAAGCCCAGTTTTCATTGCAATATAAACAATGAAAATCCATGAGGAAGTCAGAGAATTTTTGCTCAATCTTTATCTCATTACTTCCCAGTTAGGTTAAAGCGATTAAACTTTTTAAGCCCATACAGTCAGTGGTGGGCTCCTCCCGCTTCGGTCCGGTTCGGCTGAGCCAGTAGCGGTGACGATATGATGTCACCGAACCGGTTCTCCCCCACCCGCCCCCCCACCCCCCCCACGTTATTCTTACCTTTTATTTGGTCCCACCCCCAATCTATTGCTGCCTCCTGAGTCCCAGCTGATGACTAGAGGGAAAAAAACTGTTTAAACTCTTAGCGCCTGGCTTCAAAGGGCCGTCCTACAGATGATCAGTGTTAAAAGCAAACAAATGAGTCAGGTCGTAAGTGTGAGGACTGGTCGTAAGTGTGAGGACCTTCCAGAAATGACTGACCAGCTAGCCACGCCCACCTAGTCACGTGACCTCCAAGCCACACCCACAAAATAAGCCAGGCCCACAGAACCGGTAGTAAAAAAAATTAGAACCCACCCCTGCATACAGTACTAAGATGCTTCCAGACTTTCTGATCAACTTAACACCTGAGAGATGCGCTAGGGTCTCCTGCATTCTGGTAGACAAGGATAAACTTCAGGCTCTGATTGATAGTCCTGTTCCTTCACAGACATTAGCTGTGTCTGGAATAACTGCTGCCACATGGCTAGTTGGCCATGGAGAGGTTTAAACCTGGACTGATTAGAAAATAAACCCAGCCCCCACCCAGATCAATTTCCATTGTTTTAACTGCCTCACTCTTGTTTTTAAATGACACTTTTGCCATATATAGATAGAAATAAGAGTTATTAGTAATCACTGGGGGCAATTTTCCATCTTCAGAAGTCTTGCTAGGACAGACCAGAGCAGAGAAGGGGGATGTTATTTGACTGATGATCTTAAATGCATTTACATTGTGCCCCTGGAGGGATCTATTTATATGATCTGTTGAAATCACGGTTAACTTGCATGTGTACACACACACACACACACACACACACACACAACTTGAAGGCATCAGCTTTATCAACTCTGCTCAGCTGCCTGGTTGTGTTACTGCAAGACTGACATTTCATTATGGAAAAAGTTGTCCTCTTTATTTGCTCATGTGAGAAATTCCTGGGGTGCTGCTCTGAAGTGGGAAATGAATGAGAGAATGGAAACAGTTACTTCAGAATTTCCATTTCTTGAAGAATATTGAACTGGAGAATATCTGAAAGAACAAGCAGAGTTGTTAATCCCTCAGCATGGCTGTTACTCCTGTTTTAAATTCCTAAAAAGTATAGCTGTTGTTCAGATTTAAAACATTAGGCACCTTCTGTTCACTATGTGATGGCCAAGAATCTATTACTCTTTAAAACACTTACAGTGTATCATAGAAGTGAGTACACCCCCTCATGTTTTGTAAATATTTAAGTATATCTTTTCATGTGACAACACTGAAGAAATGGCACTTGGCTACAATGTAATGAGTATACAGTTTGTATATCAGTGTAAATGTGCTGTCCCCTCAAAATAACGCAACATACAGTCATTAATGTCTAAACTGCTGGCAACAAAAGTGAGTATACCCCTAAGTGATGATGTCCAAATGGGGCCCCAAGTGTCAATATTTTGTGTGGCCACCATTATTTTCCAGCACTGCCTTAACCCTCTTGGGCATAGAGTTCACCAGAGCTTCACAGGTTGCCATTGGAGTCCTCTTCCATTCCTCCGTGATGATGTCATGGAGCTGGTGGATGTTAGAGACCTTGCACACCTCCACCATATGTACATATGTATGCATGTGTGTGTAAAATTTGTTACTACCGGTTCTGTGGGCGTGGCTTGGGGGGGTAATGTGACTGGGTGGGCGTGGCCAACTTTTTTTTTTAACTTTTAAAAGCTTTTTTTCTACAACCTTAAGAGGTTGCAGAAAAAAATGCTTTTAAAAGCCTCTGACGATCAGGCAACTCAGCTGGGATCATCAGAGGTTTTTAAAGGCATTTTTTTTCTACAACCTCTTCAGCCAAAGAGGTTGCAGAAAAAATTGCTTTCAGAAGCCTCTGACGATCCCAGCTGAGCCACACGATCATCAGAGGCTTTTTTTTTTTTTACTTTTAAAAGCATTTTTTCAGCCAAAGAGGTTGTAGAAAAAATGCTTTTAAAAATTAAAAAAAAAAGCCTCTGATGATTGCATGGCTCAGCTGGGCATGTGGGGGGAGGAATTTTTGCTACCGGTTCTCCGAACCACCCGCCTCCATCGCTACCGGATTGGGCGATCCAGTCCGAACCGGGAACATTTCACCCCTGGTACACACACAAATAATACACACATACATACTTACATACGTACTTATACATATTTATTTAAGAGCTGCTTGGTGATCTAGTGGTGAAGATGTTCACCTCCCACTTGGAAGGTTGAGAGTTCAGTCCCAGGTAGTGGGAGATATTTCTCTCTCTCTCTCTCTCCTCGCAAAGAAAAAAATATCTGCTGCAAACTCTGTGTGGTGTCAGGAAGGGCATCTGGCCAGTAAACGCTCAGCTCCATCCAGTTGCCCTGGCTCTACCCTGAATTAAGGAATTACAGGATCATAAAAAGAGAGTTTTTCTAGTTTATATATGTAGAATATATCATTTAGATTTGTATATTAATCTATTTCTTAATTATCTTAAACGTACCATAAAATGATTTCTTCCTCAACTTGAATTTGATTCCTTGGAAATAGATGAAACTGTCCATGTTATTTTCGTGAGAAAAAATGTCAGTGATTTTCTTCCAGGATGACTTTTTCATCTTTCCAGGCTAACTCTTTTTAGGTCCCATTTCCTTTTTTTTTGTCCCATTTATATACTAACTAGCTCAACCCTGCTTACTTTTGTAATATCGGACAAGGTTGGTTTGAGGAAAATGTACATTGCAGTAGGTGCTATACAGACTTTTATTTGGCATTCCTAGAATGTAAACGCATGATGCCTAATGAGAAACTATTGGAGGAAAAGAGTAGATATTAGAAAGCTGAGTGCTAACCAAGTTTAACACGCTGTGTGAATAAAGCCACTAGGTCTTTCATTGTTCTGGATATTCATGTTGTCGGGACCAGAAACAGAGAAAGCATGCCAGAGGTTGCATGCACATCATAGGAAGGGATCATTACGTTAAA
Source organism: Pantherophis guttatus (assembly GCF_059756535.1). NCBI lineage: Eukaryota > Metazoa > Chordata > Lepidosauria > Squamata > Colubridae > Pantherophis > Pantherophis guttatus. The sequence continues at coordinate 321,338,044 of NC_142063.1, read as the reverse complement.
GTCAAGGGCTTTTCTATAAGATTCTTCCCCAACAATGATCATCAGATAGCTCTGCAGTCAATCAAATTTGAATGATTGCCAAAGCACTGTCCCACATGTATTCTTTGAAAAATATTCTGAGATATCAGGTCTACTAGTCTTGACATGCGTAGCTTTCATCATAAATTATCCTTAATCTTCTCTTCTAGGTAGCATTTGTATAATACCTTTTTAAAACTATGCTGGTCCTCATCACTGTATCTTTGTCCAGCACTCAGACTCATGAATGGGAGAGAAAAACTTCACAATCTCCAATTTTCCTTCATTTGATGAACTTGGCCTTGCAATTAGGTCTCTTCTCTCTTTTTCCTTTCTCTGATCAAAGCATTAAAGGCCCACAATACAGGTAGTCCCCAACTTACAACTACAATCGAGCCCCAAATTTCTGTTGTTAAGTGAGACAGTTGTTAAGTTAGTTTTGCCCCATTTTATAACCTTTCTTGCTACAGTTGTTAAGTGAATCACTGCACTTGATAAGTTAGTAACCTGGTTGTTAAGTGAATCTGTCTTCCCATTGGCTTTGCTTGTCAGAAGGTTACAAAATGTGATGACATGACCTTGGGACACAGCAACGGTCATAAATATGAACCAATTGCCAAGCGTCTTAATTTTTTTTAAAGTTTTTTTATTTTTATTTCTTTTATAAACAAACAAACATACAATACATAATGAATCATTCAGTGTGTCATCTAGGTGTTTCTCTTGTGTCGTCTTCTTACTCCTCCAATCTTCATCATTTCTTGATTTTTTCCATTTCTTTATTATGACATTCTCCCCATACTTCATTTATTATAACATTTTCTTGTTTACTACTAATACATTTATCTATATCTCTTCTCTAACCAATTGTAAAATTGTCTCCGTACCTTGTAATATTCCAAATCCTCTCTTTCTTTAATTATCAAAGTCAGTCTATTTATTTCTGCACAAACTAATATTTTTTTAATTACTTCGTCTTCTGAAGGGATTTTCTCTACTTTCCATCTTTGCACAAATACTATCCTCGCTGCAGTTATTTATTTATTTGTTTGTTTGTTTGTTTGTTTGTTTGATTGATTGATTGATTTATATGCCGCCCTTCTCCAGAGACTCAGGGCGGCTTACAATGCGTTAAGCAATAGCCTTCATACTCTTGTATATACCTAATTAGTAGGACTTTTGCCCCCCCCCCCACAAGCGGTGTTCTTTTTTTATACAAAGTCAGTTTATTGCCCCCACAATCCAGGTCCTCATTTTACCTATCTCAGAAGGATGGAAGGCTGAGTCAACCTTTTAGCCTGGTGGGATTTGAACTCGCAGTAATTGCAGGCAGCTGGCAGCTAAGTTGTTCCACCAGGCCGGACTATCAACGCAATAGTTTTAAATTGGGGTATTTAAATTTATTGGGGTTTTAAATTTGAGCCACTTATTTAATTATTTTAAATTTTATATCATTGTTTTGTCTGTGTTTTTAAATAGGCTGTACACCGCCCTGAGTCCTTCGGGAGAAGGGCGGTATAGAAATAAAATTATTATTATTATTATTATTATAAGTGCTACTTAACAGCACTTTAGTCCGCTGCACCACCAAGGCTTCTACATGTATAACAATTACATGTAGGAGCCTGGGTGTATTATTACATGTATAATCTTGGTGTATTATTACATGTATAATCAAATACCAAGCGTCTGAATTTTGATCGCATGATCCTAGGAATGCTTAAAAGGTCTTAACTGTGAAAAACGGTCATAACTCATTTTTTTCAATGCCGTTGTAACTTTGAACGGTCATTGAAGGAACTGTTGTAACTTGAGGACTACCTGTATCAATGCAGCCTTTTCTCCAAGATTCTTTTAGCTACTTGCCAAATTTGCCTTCTCTACTTTTTTTTTAAGCCAAAGCCCATTCTGAATATATATCTTGCTCCACTTGCTTGCTGCTCTATATTTCTTATGACCCAGGGCTGACAGAGGAACAGTCAGTTTTTGATTATTGATCAAAGAACCATGAATGAAACAAGACGGTGCGTGTTCTTGGAAAGGAACAGCTGAGGAATGGATTGCACAGTGTTCCTCTGGTTTGATTTCCTAACTTTAATATAAGAAATCAGATTTCATTATATGCAGCAGCACTGCCTGATCCCAGGTTGTGCCCAACTATAATTCAGTATATAGGGGAGGTAGAGAGAGGGGTGATTTCATTAGGCCATCTGGGAAGCAAAAGAGTTCAGACTTTTCAAGGATATCAAACCGCTGGTGTTGAAGGGCAGGAGTGGAACAGGATATGCCCGACCAAGGACTTTTTTTTTTTTTTTTTTGACAGCAAAAGAACATTCTGAAAGAAGAGGAGGAAGAGCGTCTATACCGCTGCCAGACAAATAGTTCCAGCAATGTATTGCTGTAAGACTAGAAAGAAGATTAATGGGTTCTAAATTATTGAGAGAGAAACTGTTCCAATTTCTGTTCCTTTAGAGCAGGGGTCTCCAACCTTGGCCACTTTAAAACTTGTGGGCTTCAATTCCCAGAATTCTCGGAGTTGAAGTCCACAAGTCTTAAAGTGGCCAAGGTTGGAGACCCCTGCTTTAGAGAGACTAGCTAATAGCCATGTATAGGAGCCTTTGCTATGAGTTAGAAATGATGAATGGTCTAGGAGGTGGTTACTTTTCCCCAACCACCTCTGCCACAGTCCTAGCTGGAGATGATATAAGAAGAGAGAAATACAATCAGAATTGAATCAGAGGCTAGAAAAGGCCCAAAGGCAAATCGTTAAAATTGGGCTCAGTTAGCATCTAAAAATGATTGTCTATGGAGATTCTCAGTCCTCCAGGTCATGGTTGTCTCAAAGATGCTTTTTTTTTCCAAGAAGCAACTGGACTTTCTGGTTTTTCTTTGAAGACATTTCGCTCAAGGGCGAAATCCAAAATTTTTCCCTATCGGTTCTGTGGACATGGCAGGGGAAGGATCAGTGGTGGGATTCAGCCAGTTCGCATCACTTCGGGAGAACCGGTTGTTAACTTTCTGAGCAGTTTAGCAAACTGGTTGTTGGAAGAAATCATTAGGGCAGAGAACCGGTTGTTAAATTACTTCCACCACTGGGAAGGATACTGCAAAATTTCTATTCCCTCCCCACTCCTGGGGGAAGGATATTGCAAAATCTCCATTCCCTCCCCACTCCAGGTGGAAGAATATTGCAAAATCCACTCTGGGGCTAGCCAGAGGTGGTATTTGCCGGTTCTTCGAACTACTCAAAATTTCCGCTACTGGTTCTCCAGAACCTGTTAGAACTTGCTGGTTTTCACCCCTGGTTTCACTTCTCATCTAAGAAGCTTCTTCAGCTCTGACTGAATAAATCCTTCTATTCCCCACCATCCAGTCAGAGCTGAAGGAGCTTCTTGGATGAGAAGCAAAACATCGTCCAAGAAAAACCAGAAAGTCCAGTTGCCTCTTGAAAAAAGCACCTTTGGGATGATCTAAATGATTGTGTTCCTAAATATTCTAATATAAAAAATTGCTAACCTGTTAAAAGTTGATGTAGGTGAACCTTAATGTGTTTTTTATGGCTTAGTACACAACATAAATCCACTTCGTTTGTTTACTTTATGATACAATGTATTGTGCAAATCATAATTATGGTTAATTCAAGAATCAGGTTATATATGTCATGTAAATGCAAGTTACTACACTGCCTCTCAGGGCTCTGAGGCAGAAGAGGTGGATTTTCATTATCTCCTGGGATGTTAAGCTGTGCTTTACTCAGACTGTACTGTTGTAAATGAATGCATGTATTACAAAATACCACAATCCCTCCAGTGATCTTCTTCAAAGGGAACTAAACCTGAAAAATTCTGCAGTGCACTGTGGACCTTCTTATTGCTCAGTGAAGTGAAAGGACTGTAAGATGAAGTCTAAAACTAACTCCGTGCTAATCCTAATTTAACCCATCTGACAGCTTCATATCTGGCTGGCCACTCTGGAGAGATGAGACACAGCAAGATGCTATAGAGAGCAGCTAGCAGGGATGCTTCCCTTGGGACGGGAAGAGATGACTACTTTTTATTATTTTTATTTTTTATTTTATTTTATTATTCATATTTCTATGCTGCCCACTCTCCAAGGACTCTGGGCGGCTTACACCAAAGACAGTATACTAAATAGCATATTGCCCCCAACAATCTGGGTCCTCATTTTACCCACCTCAGAAGGATGGAAGGTTGAGTCAACCTTGAGCAGGTGAGATTTGATCCGCTGATCTGCTAAACTAGCAGTCAGCTGAAGTAGCTGCAGTGCTGCACTCTAACCACTGCGCCACTTCGGCTCTTCTCAATGCTAACCATTAGAAGCTGCTGTTAGAGTTGGATGGATCTGATCTCTGGAATGCAAAAAGTCTCTGTGGTAGGCCTGAAGATCCAATGCAAAAGACTTGGAACCCTGACATTCTGTTTTGAAGTACACAACTGCAACACAATTTCTCTGTTCTCCGCCACAGCTTGGGATTTCATGGTGTTTTGCTGTGCTTTAAAACCAGCTCCTAGTATTTCTTTAACAACCTGCCCATGAGCCATTGAAGAGGGCCAGTGTCATGCCAACCCTCACCCGAGGAGGAATGGAAGGATTACGTTGAAATGTCAGGTAGTTCTGACTCTGAATAACCAGACCCCGCATCACACATGGTGCAGAATCTTTCCCTGATGCTTCTGGCTCTGCATCTGTAGTTTTTGACCCTGATCTGCATTCTCAACCTCCAGCTCTGCGTAGATGGATGCTGGAAGCCTGCAGCATAAAGGGCTTTAACCTCGGAATAGTCAAAGCAAAAATAATTTTTGTGACAGCCTGACGTCATGCGCTTCCATGCTTTGTTCCAACTGTTTGCTTTCCCTGGAATCTGTTTCTGCTATGTACACTGAATCCGGATTGCTGAAATAACTGTGCTCAGATATGTCTGAGACTGCCTATGAACTTGAACTTTGAGGTTCTCTATTGATTTCGACCCTGAGTGTAATCAACCTTACAAAAGTGTTGTAGGACACATGAGCCAGAAACAGAGAGCTAACGCTTAACAACCCCCCATAATGCTCTCCAACTTAGTGCTGGTTTGATACATTGTAAGAATATGAAATGGCCAACAGGATTGGAAGGGACCTTGGAGCCCTTGTTGTCCAATCCCCTCCTCAAGCAGGAGACCCTATATACCATTTCAGATGAATGGCTGTTCAATCGCTTCTTAAAAACTCCAGTGATGGAGCACCCACAATTTCTGGAGGCAAGTCATTCTGCTAATTAATTGTTCTCACTGTCAGGAAATTTCTTCTTGGTTCTAGGTTGCTTCTCTCCTTGATTAGTTTCCATCCATTGCTTCTTGTCCTGCCTTCAGGTGCTTTGGAGAATAGGTTGCCCCCCCCCTCTTTTTGTGATACCACCTCTAATATTGACACACTGCTATCATGTCACCCCTAGCCCTTCTTGTCATTAAACTAGACAGATCCAATTCCTGCAACTGTTCTTCATATGTTTTAGCTTCAAGGCCTCTAATCATCTTTGTTGCTCTTCTTTGCACTCTTTCTAGAGTTTCAACATCTTATTTATATCGTGCCGACCAAAACTGGATGCAATATTCCAAGTGTGGTATAGACTTGCACACCAATAGATTTGTAAGCCAGTGTTAAATGGGGCACAATATAGGCAAGCTTGCCCTGAGCATGCAGTAACAAACAGCAAAAGGTAGCTTCTTTCCTCAGGGTTCAAGGATGTTGGGCAAGAGGATCCTTGAGTCTGATCCATAATCAATCAATCAGCCAATTATCCACTCATGCAATGAGGGAGTTGTAAAAGTGAGAGACACCCCCTTCTCCCAAATTCCAACTTCCTCCACCTGTCAAGGTTCCAAGTAAGACCCCCAACAAAAGAAGACTCCAAGGCTAGAAGTTCCTCAAAGTTCCACTTCATTAGAGATGTCATATTGGCACATGTGGGAAAACCCGATTCTGAAAGCTTCCAGATTTTCCCCACCCAAAAGAAAGTCCAAGTCCCTTCCCCAGCACCCACATGTCCATCACATGGTCCAATGCACCACCGGTGCATCAATGCACTGTCCCAACTGGAGATGTCTCTCAGTCATGCCACTCTAGGTGCGGGGCAAGATGTCCTTTACTCTCTGATAAAGGAATGTTATTATGACTATATATCACCCCTGCTCCATACAATCCCTCCTCCCAGTTTCCCACAGCACTAAGTGTGACAGCCCTGAAGATCCAAAGAAAAAGATGGCCTCCAGGGTTGACACCAGTGATGGGTTACCCCTAGTTCACACCGGTTCTATAGAACCGGTAGTAAAACCAGCGGGAGGCTCCACCCACCGACCCCAATGTCAACGGCATTGACAGGTAAGTAGAACCCACCCCTGGCTGACAGCACCTTTTTTTGCTATCAGGATGTTCTATATCAGAGATGTCAGACTCAAGGCCCAGGGGCCGAATACAGCTCACAGGGTACTTAGATCTGGCCCACGGGGCTGCCATGGAAACAGCAAAGGACTGGCCCACAATGCTTCTGCCAACAAAAACGGAGCTCTGTTTTCACTGGCAGAGGGTTGCAGGTGGCCATGGCAGCCGTAAACAAAGCTTGGGAGCTCATTTTCACTGGCAGAGCACTCAGGCCCCCACATGCACCCCAGATACATGCCCGTCCTGGCCATGCCCACCCTGGCCCCCCGAGGTCAAACACAATCCTGATGCGGCCCTCAATGAAATCGAGTTTGACATCCCCTATTGTATATCAAGGACAAAGACTATTTAACATTTTGATGTAAGCGATCATCTAATAAATGATAAATCCAGGTTTTCTTGATAATTCCAGATTGTCCATTTCTCCTAAGTAAAGTAAAATCTGCTTTGAATTCTGTCCCTTGTGACTTTATGGAGCATCCATGGAGCTTTCCTGGCAACAACACAGAAGTGGTATTTATTTCCTTGTCTCTAACCCTGCTTAGTTTTCTAAATCAGCCAAATACAGCTAGTGCCTGAGTAGATAACTTCCAAATCTTTGAGACTGATTAAATTCCTTGCACTGAAATGCCAATGGTTTTATGTTTTATATGTTCCTGGGACTATTTATAAATATAACACTTTTAATTGTTTTACTTGTTTTTCTGCTTTTTTAAAAAAGGGGGGGGCGGGTGGTAGTTAAAGAAAGTTTTAATGTTTTAAGTATGATTTTATCAACCCAGTCAGCTGTGGCTATCAGACAGATATGAAACCTAATAAATCTATGAATAAATCACACCCAAGCCTCACTTCTACCCTCTGTGTGCATTTCTTTTCAGACTTAAGCATTTGACCCCATTCCTTTTGCTTTCATGTTATCCTGCTAATCTCATGATTTGTAGAAGCAAAAGAGCTCAAGAAAATCTGGCCATCATCCAACTCTTAAGACTTGCGACCCTATGGGGAAACAGCCTTGGGTGATAGAGGAGGGAAGGGCAGGGAACCCCAGACAGCGGTTGGTCCAGCCAAGCCTCTCAGTTAAGTAGAGGAACTAGGGCAGCACCAGCTGCTGTCAAGCCATTCTGGTTTGATGTCTGAGACTGAACCCTTTAATATAAACATAAATGGACTCTGATTATGTACACAGGCAGTTAATCCTCTCTCCTTGCACAACACAGCTAATCCCAAGCGGTACCAAGGAGAGCTAATTGGCAGCAAACGTGACTACAAGTTGGGAAAGAATCACCAACATAAAGGAAAATAAGAGTCCTGGAGAAAAATATGTGTGTCAGAAATATGGATTAACACCCAGGCACATACCCCACATGGCTTTTATTGCAGCCCACTTCCCCATGTGTATCTGATCTTTCATTTTAAAGAATCTGAGCTTGACTTTATGAATGACCCCCCCGGGGAACATTTTGCTCACCTCCCTCCCAAACCTGAGAGTATTGGTTCGAAGCACAATTTTCCTTTGACTGTTTCCCTACCTTGCTCCACAGATAAATCAATGGTCATATTGGCACCCTGGCACAGAGTTAGTTGAAAAAGCTTTTCAGTGTAGAAAGCTAAAAGGATAGGCTCCTTGTCACCTCATTAGTCTTGGTCATTAGCTAGAGAGGTGGGAATTGGGTGTGTGTGTGGATTTTCCCTAGACAAATTGCCTTCCACCGCCTGATGCCAGGAGTAATAGATGAGGTTTTGCTGCCAGATGCCTATGCAAGCAAAGTGTATCATTATTCCCCATATTATTAGAAGGGAAAAGAGATTTGATTGCATCTCGTCCAGACTGGTTTAGTTTTTCATATCTGAAGGGCTTTCAGGCTGCCTGTCACTGGAGGAAAAAAATAATGCTTGCACCCACAGTTGAGGTACCTTCTAACATCTCCATCTCCATCCATCTCTCTGTCCCTCCCTCCCTTCCCTCTCTTGCAAAGAAATGGGGATGTCAGCAGATGTGAACATGAATCATAACAGATGCAAGAACAGCCAGATAACTGCATAGAAAAGTCCAATATCCTTTTTTTCCTAAATCTGCAAAGAAAGATGAGAAGATGACAAGCCATCCGGTACTATAAAGGCAATCATGTAACTCTTACAATGAGAGAAAGGAAAGGAAAGGCCTGGGCTCCCCAGGTTCTCAAAAAGAACATGTCCCTAAATAAAACCCAAATATAGCTACAGTATGTAATTATTCTCTCTCTCTCTCTCTCTCTCTCTCTCTCTCTCTCTCTCTCTCTCTCTCCCTCTCCCTCTCTCCCTCCCTCTCTCTCTCTCTTTCTCTCTCTCTCCCTCTCCCTCCCTCCCTCTCTTTCTTTCTTTGTCTCTGTCTGTCTCTGTCTGTCTCTCTCTTTCTCTCGCTCTCTCCCTCTCCCTCTCTGCCTCTCTCTCTGCCTCTCCCTCCCTCCCTCTCTCTTTCTCTCTCTGTCTGTCTGTCTCGCTCTGTCTCTCTCTTTCTGCCTTGCTCTCTCTCTTTCTGTCTCTCTCTCTTTCTGTCTGTCTGTCTCTCTCTTTCTCTCTCTCTGAACTTGATGTCGTCCAGTTGTGTTGAACTGCAAGCCTTAGAATCTCATAGCCCAAGGAATTCTGGAACTTGAAGGCAAAATATTACAGAGAGGACCAGATTGTAGAAGGCTACTATGCACAAAGGAAATGATTTTTCTATCTCACACCATAATCCATACTAAGCATCCAGTGAGTGCAATGTGACATTTCCAGTTAAAGGTGCATTTTTATAACACACTTTGTGCATATTAAATCAGAAGCAAATTTTACTTTACTCAATGGAGCAGTCTCTGACTCCTCACTAGCTTAAAGTTAGACTGAAATGTAACTTTAGAACAATATAATTAATAAAGTAAAAAAACTTTGTACATGCTCACAAAAAGCCCTTTTCTTTCTTTCTTCTTTTCTGCTTGTGTGTTTTTTATTTTTGTCACAGAATAGACCATGTCTGAAATGATATCAATTAAGTTAAGCAGAGATCCTGGAGAATTTAACCAGATATATGGGAATAGATATATGGAAAAGAGAGAAAATAGATTATCCATGTAATTTTTCCTTGATGAAATTCCAAATGGAAACTATGGCCACATCCAGAGATGTTATTTTAGTTCATATTTCATCCCATCAGCAATGGCAAACCACCTATTTTTTGCAAACACCAGGACAAACTCCATTACTTATGTTAAATCATAATCCTGTGTTTATGTACCAGGAAATAAATCTCATTAAACCATAGTGAGAGTTGTGTCTGAATTATGACTGCAATATCTATGGTCTACAAAAATCTGAATGATCATTATGTGGCAACAGAGAGACTCGGAAAAGTCTAGTTCTTTTCTGCCATTTGATGACTTTTTGCAGAATAGATATGACAACTTTCACATTTATTATAATATATTGTCTTATTGAAGAGTTTAGAAGTCTTCCTGGCAATTATTCAGGCTTCTTATGAACAACTTTTCTTGGTGGAAAGGTAACTCAGTGTGCCTCCAAATAGTGGCTGGGATGGAGTCATACCAGAATTTTAGCATGCTATATTCTCTGCATTTAAAAAAACCCAATAAAATTGGTGTCATAGCTACCATCTGTTAACACTGGTAACCTAACCAATAAACTGTCCCTTTCCTGGAAGAAAAAAAAACATAGCTATGTTGAAACAAGCGTTGCCCACTTGTTATATCAGGAAATGAAGTCTTAAGACTTCATTCGGTCTAACTCCACTGCTTGGTAAATGTTATAAAGTCAATATAATGCCTGAATATAAAGGCTGTTTGGTACAAATAAAATTTTGCACTCTGTTCCAATGGGGTTTAAGGCGTCGTGCTTCCCTGTTGAGGCTAAGAGCATTGGTACATTTACTGCTCTTTAATATAGCTTAAGTGACTCATGAGGTAGGTACAAAGGAGAATTTTAAACTTCCCAGCCCTGATATTCATCTTGCAGTTGAAAGAAAATGAGCAACCTTGAAAGACACGGGGAGTCATAAATCCAGAAATCTATGAGACATACTCCCTGCCCCAGTCGAGGCTATAGGTAAAGGAAAAAAATTGAAAAATTGAAATCGTAGCCTAGAATTTTCTGATCTCCATAAACCAAATGAAAGAAAAGAACAGCGAAGTGCCACAGTGGCTGATAGAGCAATGACCACGATTTAAGAATTCTGAAGCCAATTTCAAGATGTGTATTAATTCCGCAATGGCAGCAGCAGTTGCAAACTGTGCTGCTTTTATTTCCAGCTGCGCTGTGATACATCTGAAATCACACTTGAAACTATTTTGGTACTGCACAGCTCTGGAGGACTTGTATGCAGGCCAGGGGTAGGTTCTAAATTTTTTTACTACCAGTTCTGTGGGCGTGGCTTATTTTGTGGGTGTGGCTTGATGGTCATGTGACAATTCTTTAGGATTTAGCAGAGGTACTGGTCCACCAGGCTTTTAACTGCTTGCAGAGCTGTACCGGTCTACTCATTTGTTTCTGCAGGCATTGGTCTACCAGCACACTGCCTTTTAACACTGATCAGCTGTAGGGCGGCCCTTTGAAGCCTCGCGGCAAGAGTTTAAACAGTTTTTTTTCCCTTCTAGCCATCAACTGGGACTCAGGAGGCAGCAATAGATTGGGGGTGGGACCAAATAAAAGGTAAGAATAACACGGGGGGGGGGCAGAACCGGTTCAGTGACGTCATATCGTCACCACTACCAGCTCGGCAGAACCGGGCCAAACCGGGAGGAACCCACCACTGATGCAGGCCAATTTCCATTGTCAGGGACTATAGCCCTTCAATGGTTTTTGAAAAACACAACCTGAGATAATAGTTTAAAATACAAAAGGAGAAGGCTGTTACTGCCATACTGTATTTATGGGCTTCTCCAAAAGCATGGCTGGCCATTATTTTATTAACTGATTAGATGTTTTACCCCACCTTTATTACTTCATAGGTAATTGAAAGCAATGAACATACATAATACTCTTTCCTACGCCTATTTTCCCCACCACAACAATCCTGTGAGGTGAATTGGGGTGAGAGAGAGAAAGTGACTAGCCCAAAGTCCACCAGCTGTCTAGAACTCACAGTCTCCTGGTTTCTAAGCCAGCACCTTAACAGCTATACCAAACTGGCTCTCTGTCTAAGCCGTCCCATTCAATATCTACCTGAGCATTCGAAATCCAACAAGAATATTTTATGCAGTCCTTCTTGCTTCTGTCAATATATTTCACATCAATGGTGTGTTGATTTGCACCAATAGGAAAACAATAATGTGGAAAAGAAGGTTTTTGATTACTTCTGCCCCTGCCAAAAGAGAGCAAGATAATCTTTAGATCCCTCACTTCTCTTTAAGATACTTCTCAGGATATCTCAAGATGCCTAGTTCATATATCTTCAATGGTATCAATAGCATTTAGGCTTATATACTGCTCCAATTGTGCTTTATAGCACTCTCTGAGTGGTTTACAATGTCAGCATATTGTCCCCAACAATCTAGGTCCTCATTTTACTCACCTTGGAAGGACAGAAGGCTGAATCAACCTTGAGCTGGTCAGGATCGAACTACTGGCTGTGGGCAGAGTTAGCTTGCAATACTGCATTCTAACTGCTGCGCCACCACAGCTCTTGGTAGTACCTGGATATGGCTTTATTAAGTTGCGTTAAAGTTTTCCTTCCGGTGTGTCCATTAGTCAAACATCCAGTCTAGAAAGAGACTTTTTGGAGCTATTCATCAATGAGGGAAAAAAAGCATAAATCCTGCTGACTTCCAGGACATATCCAATATAGTTTTCTTGGCAATAATTTGGAAGTAGCTTGCCCCCGTCTTTTTCTAGAACAGGGGTCTGCAACTTTAAACACTCAAAGAGCCATTTGGACCAGTTTCCCACAGAAAAGAAAACACCGGGAGCCACAAAACCATTCCTGTGCCTGACTATTACTTGAGCAGCCACAAAACTAGCATACATAGTTGATTAAATGTTCTGCTTTCTTCTGAAACTTTTCTTTTCTTGGATTTATCCATGGTTGGCCTACCGGGGGTTGAAAAGCTCAATATATCGCATGCCGGCGGTTGTGACACATATTTTGAGTGACAGGGAGCTGCAGCAGAGGGGTGAAAGAGCCACATGCGACTCCAGAGCCGCAGGTTGCTGACCCCTGTTGTAGAATGTTTTTTATTCTTATCCACTCTAGATCTAAGCCATATATTTTTCTGCCGGTTTTGTATAAGGCTTCTGCCTTGAGAAGGCGGTTGGGCTAGAAGACTTCTGAGATCCCTTCCAGCCCTATGACTCTATGATACACAGGAGACCAGGACGTTTTGTTCTGTATCCAAGTGATTGCCAGATCTGACACTAGCAATCTTTATGAGATTAGCCTGGGATAGTTAGATGCTGCCACCTAGCCAAGCAATAAATAAAAGCAATGGTTAATAGATCTAGACTGATCGCTCCAAATTTGGAAATTGGACATTTTCACAATGACGTATGCAAGGATAAATTGAATCACACTGGTGAAAAACATAACTTTTTATATATACTGATGGGTCGTTATCACTGGTGACTCACCTGGAAAAGAATTAAAATATTTTAGTGAATTGCTCAAAGGAAAGACTGGCCAAAGACACAGGTGCTATGAAAAAACTCAGTCTCTAGGGTAAAGATCATTTAAAAAATGGGACTGCCAATTTTTCAAAATATTAATTTAGATCTACAGTTTACTCGCCCAAGGAAAATGCATTTAGCTTTGCTTAGTGCACAGTACGAAAGATACCATCAAAGTTTGAGCAAAAGCACAACCAACTTAAGAGCGAGTATAGGATAATTAAGAAGTTGGACTTGGACCAGACAGACCTGGGTTTAAGTACAGCATTCACCAGTGATTTGGACAATCATTCTCTCTCAGCCCAATGGCTCTCACAATGTTCTTCCTTCCATAAACCTCTTTGAGTTTTCAAAAGAAAACATTATATATGGGGGATAATAAACCTCAGATTAATTAATTAATATAAATAAATAACTGAAACAATTTACCTGGAAGTCGATCCTATAATATGGATGAACAAGCTTTTCGATTCCACAGGCCACATAATTTGCTAGGCCAAAGACTGCATAAGTACACATAGCCCTTCATACCCACCTACCCAATCTTTTACCTTTCCTTCTATTGTCTCCCTTCTTTTATAATCCACCGATGATCATTTATTTTCAGTTCTTGATCTTCTGGCTGGGTAAGACCAGAATGCTTGGATAGCTACTGTGAAGGATAACAGAAATTCAGTGATTCACTTTCTGCTACCCAACTAGCCCATGAGAAAAGTAAGTAATAAATATCATGCAGTCCTCAGGCTGCAAATTGTAGCTCTCTTGGGCTATAATACTGTGATTGCTTAGCTGGCAAGGGGAGTGAAACTGCAGAAGAAATGTGAGATGCATAAAAAGGTTGCACTGTATGATCTGGAGAATAGGAAGAGAGAAGGGTTGTTAAAACCAGGGATCCTGTAGGTCCCAAAAGTGCTTTTTCAAAAGGCAGCTGGATTTTGTTTTTTTCCTCAAAGACGTTTCCCTTCTCATCCAAGAAGCTTCTTCAGCTCTGACCAGATAGTGGAGGGTGGAAGGATTTCTATTCCTGCATTTATATATTTATTTATATAAGTCTTCAAGGGGAAAAAAAAAACAAAGTCCAGCTGCCTTTTGAAAATGCTGCGCCACCAGGAAGAGCCTGGTGGCGCAGCAGACTAATAGCCTGTTATTATCATTCAGCTGCCTGCAATTACTGCTAGTTCGAATCTCCCCAGGCTCAAGGTTGACTCAGCCTTCCATCCTTTCTAAGGTAGGTAAATTGAGGACCCAGTTTGGGGGGCAATAAGCTGACTTTGTATAAATATACAAAAGTATGAAGGCTATTGCTTAACGCATTGTAAGCCGCCCTGAGTCTCCGGAGAAGGGTGGCATATAAATCAATTTTTTTAAAAAAAATAAAAAAATTGGAAAATCAGTAACCTATAAGTTACGGGTGACCTAGTATCCCACTTGTACCTTTGAAGGATCCTGAAATCATACCGCTGAAAGTCCAATTTGGGTCAGAAAAACACTAAACTATAAGGGCAAATAGGTGTGCTAAGTCTCCAGAAAACTCATCCTTTGTATCTTTTCTGTCTTTCATTTCAAGGAAGAGAAGAGGTGTGGAATTATTTTTTAGGGAAAAGAATAGATGGAAACTTCATCCAAAGACAGGGATTGACAAGTTGAAAACTGATCCCAATTTAGGTTAACTGCTACTTTTCAATCCTATCCTTGCAGCATTGTTTTTTTAAGCTGACAAACTAAGCCCTCTCCCCGCTCTTTATTCTTGATTATGTCCTTCCCAATAAAGAGAATAAACTGTTTATATTTTAAGCAAAAAAGAGAAACTTGCCCAAAATAGGTGTTATGGAAAATCTCCAGGTATCTGTTCATCTTAACAACAAATATTAGCTGCTCTGAACTGGCAGATCCAATTATGAGGGAAGTCTGTTTCCTGGACTAGGGAAAGGTGCAGAGATAAAAAGAATTGGATATTCCATTAATGAACAAGCTATAGCCACATGTGCTGATTAATTATGACAGCAACGGAACCACCTTCTCCAATTACAAACAGCCCCAGACATCAAGGGGATAGCAAAGCTTTTAACTCTAATTTTGTAGCGCAAACTGGTGTGGGAGAGTAGTCCTGGTTGCCATCACCCAGAATCTGCCCTAGACAGGAATAATTTCCTTTTCAGAAAAACAAACAGGCTCTAGAAACAGCAGACATCCACAATGGCAGAAAGGGGAGAGTTTTCAAAGACATGTGAACTAGACTCTGACCTGTTCATTGCCTTTTCTCTGCATCTCTACTACTGTACCCTCATTATTTGCTTTAAGGTGTTGAAGATAAAATGGGCCAGTGGAAGATAATTTCCCAGACCTAGTGAGGAAAAACTTCAGGGATAAGATGCTAAAATCATACAGGTGTAATAGCTAAAACCTATTCTTCAGCCTGATATCCAGCTTCTCTTCGTCCTCTTGCATTCATGGTCATAGCAAGCCATGATGAAAGTTGTACTCTAGATATTTGCAAAGAGCCATATTAAGGAAGGATAGTTTAGAGAAGTGGATATCTTCTCTCAATTTAGCTTAACCCATTGTAAGGATCAACTAGAAATAATTAGATATGCTGTTTTAAACTCCTTGGAGGAAAGGCAGGATATGGGTGCATTATTACTTTAATCCTCTAGGATATTATGCCCAAGGTTTTGACAGATCTGGAAGCTAGATTAGCAAGACCCTTATTTTTACCCCATCTCTGAAAAATATAGGCTTGCTATTTTTTTTTTCTCAGACATGGAAAAAGAATATGAGGAAGTAATATAGTATCAGCCTCTGAAACTTCTTCAGAATCTTTCAATGATCTCTGTATGGCTTGCACAGAAATATCGGGAACACAGCACCTTCAAATTTAATGGCATTCACCAAGACCAAAACATATTCAATATTTTGTCCTGGGGTCTCAATAGGTTCATAACAGATTGCCTCTGTTAAACTACAAGTCATGAACCCTTAATTCAAATTGTACAATAGCTTGCTTTTCCCCAGATTTCAACCTTAGCTTCTGTGGGTGGGATGTCTACGAACAACTCAATGAGCTCCTATAGGTTGGCCAGTTTTGTGGCCTGTGAATCTTACCAAATCGTTACCATTAATATAAGAGTTCCACCATGAATAACTAATACAAAAAGATGCTTCTACCACTTCTAGTATCTGTCTGCCTGCCTGCCTGCCTGCCTAGATAGGGAATGATGGCCCCTTTATGGTTTGTGGATTTCAACTCTCAAAATTCCTGAGCCAACATGGGTGGCTCAGGAATTCTGGGAGTTGAAGTCCACAAGTCATAAAAGGGCCATCGCTCCCCACCCTTGATCTAGGAGGAAAACAACAGGTTACTCTTAGGATTGGCCACTGTCTTCCCCATTTCTACTTCATTATTTTCTGGCCCAGTTTAAGATTCTGCTTAAGGGATCGTCATTTGGGAAAAAGCTCATATTAAACCTTATGAGGAAAGCTGGATGCTCACAAAATTGTGTTTTCCTTATACAATAAATGTTAGGAAAACAGAATCTCCTGCTGGAGACATCTGTATAGTAGAGGAGTTACATGGCTTCCTCAATTCTTATCTCCCAAATAATTGTATGTGATATTTGGTCAGGATGTCAATGACTTTACTGCAAAAATGAAAGGGGCAAGACATTTTGGGGGGAGGGGTAAAAGGGAGCCCCTTGCAAAGATTATTAGGTAAACTTTGATCTAAGTTTTCCTTTTGAAAAAAAACTCTCAAAATGGGGGGGGGGGAGGAAGAAATTTTTGGCCCAGAGCTCTGGAAACTACAAAAGGATTGTTTAAATAGGCTGTGTGTGGCTGTAGGCTACACTTTTTAAACCTCTGACCTAAAGGAATGGAAATAGAATTACTCTCTCTTGGGGCACTGTCTTCAGTTGCTGTTTGCCTTCTTTAGCAATTATAAAGATTGCATGGGTTCTTGTAAACTGGGTGTGCCAATATCTTGCTATGAACCCACAGTCCAATCAAATAACAAAAAACAAAAGAAAGGCAAAAGCAGTAGCTTAGAGTTTCTGTTAGAGACAGATTTTTCTAAGAAGAGGCATCAGTGATGGGTTTCTACCAGTTTGCCAGTGGTGGGATTCAGCCAGTTCGCACCACTTCGGGAAAACCAGTTGTTAACTTTCTGAGCAGTTTGGCAAACTGGTTGTTGGAAGAAATCATTAGGGCAGAGAACCGGTTGTTAAATTACTTGAATCCCACCACTGCAGTTCGCCCTGGTTGTTGGTGGCGGGAGGCTCTGCCCACCTGCCTGAATGTCATCACAGACACTCTGAGCATGTGCAGAAGGTTCTGCGCATGTGCAGAAGTGCCACACGTGAGTGAGGCGAGCACACACACACACACACACAAGCTCCCGGTTCCAAACTGGTAGCAAAGGTAAGAGGAACCCACTACTGTGAAGCATCTTCTACTTACTTGATGTCTATGGAGATTCTCAATCATCCAGGTCATGGTTGTTTCAAAGGTGCTTTTTCAAAAAGGAAATGTGTTTTCTTCATTTTGCTTGAAGATGTTTCACTTCTCATCTAAGAAGCTTCTTCAGTTCTGACTGAATGATGGAGAATGGAAGGATGTATATATCTTGCAGTCATCTGGTCATTAGCACTCTTTCTGAGAGTCTTTGAACAGTTCAAGGTTTATCTGTGCCCTCATCTAAATAGTGCAAATGAGTGTCAAAACCTTCTTGGAACTGCTATCACCCCTCTCTGTTGAGAAAGGGCTGTTCAATTTTGACATAGTTGGCTTCTTTGCCCCCCCCTCTTTCAAACTTTGTGTGAGATGGGCAGGTATATAAATTTGATTAATAAATAAACTAGCAGTGTTTATATCATCAGTGCCTCTATGACCTGTGGAACGATAAATCTTTTTTTTTTTTTATTGAGAAGTTTTACAAAAAGTTTACATATTTCCCCCCCCCTTCCCTACCTCAACCTCCCCCCTC
The DNA here is from genome assembly GCF_059756535.1 of Pantherophis guttatus. NCBI lineage: Eukaryota > Metazoa > Chordata > Lepidosauria > Squamata > Colubridae > Pantherophis > Pantherophis guttatus. The sequence continues at coordinate 321,319,978 of NC_142063.1, read as the reverse complement.
CCCCCTCCCCTTCCCAGAACAAATTACAGGGTATAAACTTCAACAATCATAATCAATCCTAATCTAAACAATTATGACATTTCACATCTCTTGTTTCTTCAATTCCCTAATTACCCGCCTAGCTTTATTACTTAAAGACACACTAAATATCTATATAATCATTCATAACCTATCTGCAATTTCTTATTCCGATATTTATTTTGAATATAATCTATCCACCTTCTCCAGTCTCTTAAATATCTTTCATTTGAATGATCCTTCAGGTACGCCGAGATTTTTGCCATTTCCGCTAGATTTATAACTTTCATTGTCCACTCTTGGATTGTAGGTAAACCTTGCTTCTTCCAATATTGTGCCACCAACAGTCTTGCTGCAGTTATTAAATTCAAAATCAATTTAGTCTCTATAACTGTACAATCCGTAACTATACCCAAAAGAAACAGCTGTGGTGTAAATTTCAACCTCTTTTTAAGAATATTTTGTAAAATCCACCAGATTTTAATCCAAAACGCTTTAACCTTTTTACATGTCCACCAAATGTGAAAATAAGTAGCATCCTCACAATTACATCTCCAACATTTTGGTTGTACATTCGGATACATACGAGATAACTTTTTTGGATCCAGATGCCATCTATAAAACATTTTATAAAAGTTCTCCCTTAAATTTTGCGCTTTGGTAAATTTCACATTTGTTACCCATATTTTCTCCCACGTTTCCATCATTATTGGCTGTTCAAAATTCTGCGCCCATTTTATCATACAGTCCTTAACTAGCTCTGTTTCCGAGTCCATCTCTATCAGTATATTATACAATCTTTTTATATGCATTGGGCTTTGATCTCTAATTTGTTTAATTAAATTTTCGTCACTTTGTATAACACCAGTTTTCTGGTCTTTTCTCCATCTGGCTTGTAACTGTACATATTGAAACGATAAATCTTATAGACTTCTTTCTGAATCTAAATTAGTTTGATTGTTTTTCCTTGAAGACATTTCACTTCTCACCCAAGAAGCTTCTTCAGTTCAGTTCAGTTCAGCTCTTGGACTGAAGAAGCTTCTTGGATGAGAAGTGAAATGTCTTCAAGGAAAAACAAAGAAAGTCCAGTTGTCTCTTGAAAAAGCACCTTTGGGACTTCTACTCTGCTCTTTCTACTTGGGGTAAAGGTAAAGACTTCTCCTGCCCAGTTGTGTCCGAATGTAGGAGGCAGTGCTCATCTCCATTTCCTAAGCGAGGAAGCCAGCATTATCCAAAGACGCATCTGTGATCATGTGGCCAGCGCAATTATATTCAGCAACGTGCATTGAACACTGTTCCTTCCCACAGAAGTGATATCTATTTGTCTACTTGCGTTTGAATGCTTTCAAATTGCTAGGTTGGCAGGAACTGGGGTGAGAACAGGAGCTCATCCCATCACACAGTACTTGGGTCTCGAACTGCCGACCTTTTGGTTGACAGCCCAGCATCTTAACCACAAGGCTAGAAAAAAGGAAACTTAACCAGGGGTGGTATTCACTTACCTTCACTACCGGTTCGCACGTGAGTGCACACGCCTCCTCCACGCATGCGCAGAGCCTTCTGCACATGTGCAGAGGGTCAAAAATGGGACGTTATGACGTCTGGTGGGTGGGCGGAGCCACCCATTACCGGCGCTACCGGATCGCACGATCTGGATAGAGCCGACTGAATTTCACCACTGAACTTCAATTATAAGCACACTTTCGGTCTTTTGGTCTCCATTTTCTGAAATTGTCAGCCTTGGCTTAAGATCTGAATACAAAACTCTTCAATTGATTCTTTCTATTCCACAGAAGATGGCACATAAACTGTTTCAGCTTTCCTCAGCCTCCAAACAGGTGATTCAGTATGTATAAAGGAAGAAGAAGCCATAGAAAAAGGAAGAGAAAGTCAGACCTCTGTACGTCAGACTCTAGGCTATTGCCCATGGCTTCTTTTCGGGATTAAAAAGGGATTTAGATACTTGGATTAAAAAAAAAATGTGTCATCTCTGAATAGCTTGAATGGCTGAGCTGACAGCAAGCAGCAGACTTTATTCTGGAAAAGCCTTAAACTGGGGACTCTTGGTCTGTGTTTTTGAGGAAACCACAGAAATCAAATTCGTAGTTTCTGTTTTGAATGTAATTATTGTTGGATTTCTCACTTCTTTGTATTTTGCAGTACAATTCATGGTTCAAAAAATCCAATTAAAATGGATTAAGAAGGATACATTAGGACAGAATGCATACAAAATGCTATGTCCCAGGGTCAAATACAGTAAGTTTAAAAAGTATGCTAATCGCAAAAATGTTAAAAGTAACACAAATTTATGCATGGAAATTTAAACTGTAGATTGACAAATAATTCTTAAATAAATAATTTCCCATCCATTATAGATACCCTGTTTCCTCAAAAATAAGACATCCCCTGATATTAAGCCCAATCGGGCTTTTGAGCGCATGCACTGAAATAAGCTTCCCCCCGAAAATAAGCCCTCCCCTAAAATATTTAAAGCTGGAAATGAGGTAAGACAGCAAGAGGAGCCCCATCTTGCTCCACGTGCCCCAAAATAATAAGACCTTCCAAAAAATAAGGCCAAGCGCTTATTTCAAGGTTCAAAAAAATATAAGACAAGGTCTTATTTTTGGGGAAACACGATAGTCCTTGACTTACAGCAATTTATTTAGTGATCATTCAAAGTTATAATAGCACTGAAAAAAATGACTTATGACCGTTTTTCAGTTAGAACCTTTGCAGTATCCCCATGATCCTGTGATCAAAATGCAGATGCTTGGCAACGGGTTGATACATATGATTGTTGCAGCATCTCAGGGTCATACGTTCCCGTTTTGCAACCATCTGACAAGCGAAGTCAATGGGGAAGCCAGGTTTCACTTAACAACCAGGTTGCTAACTTATCAATTGCACTGATTCACTTAACACAGTGATGGCAAACCTTTTTTCCCTAGGGTGCCAAAAGTATGCACACGTGCGCAATAGCACACTCGCATGCTCACACCCATAATGCAATGCCCCCCACGCACGCCTCACACCTCTACGCATGCACATGCCATCCCCCCCACGCTGTTCCGCCCCCCTGCGCAGGTGCATGCGACCCCCCCCCCGCGCTTCCTCCCCTGTGCATGCATGCGCAACCTCCCCCCACGCCCCATTTTGGGCCTAGCAGGCCTCCCTGAAGCCTCTGGAGGCTGGAAACAGCCCATTTCCGGACTTCCAGTAGGCCCGTTTTTCACTCTCCCAGAGCCTCTGTGTGAGCCATGTACTTACCGGCATCCAAAACGGGCCACGTGGAGACTCCTGGGAGGGGCAGGGTGGCATGGGCATGCGTGCACGTCCCCTGCATGTGTGGCAGAGACCTGAAAATCTGATTCCTGGTAGGTAGGCTATCCAACCTACCCAGAGGGCTTTAATAGATAGACCATGCCACTGCAATGTGTTTTTATATATCATGTCTTCAATACACAAAAGATGAGTTTTGTTTTCTTTCTTTCTTTCTTTCTTTTGGCTACAGCTAAGTCCTCTGGCTTGAATTAGTTGTTTGCAGTATGATCAGTCCCAAGAGTGCAGCTCTTGGAAGTACTAGAAAAGAACAACTTCTTTATTCCTAATAGTCTGAAGCTGTGAGTGTCTTTTTTTTAAACCAGCTGCTGTCAAACTAACCTCCTTTTTTCTTGTTCCTTCTATGCTTTCTATGTAAGGAGTTTTGCAAAGCTTACATGTAAACCTAAATACAACATACAATCTGCAAACTCATCCGTGTTTTCTTCATTTCCTTATTTTTCCTTCATGGGTAGAAGAAGGAAATACACCTCTCTCTCCTTCCCTCCCCCCCCCCTCTCTTTTTCTCTCTCCCCCCTCCCCCCCATGTATCCTGCTGGCTTGGCCTGGAGCTGATCTTATCATCTTGTTATTTTCCACTGGTTATAAATCTCTGCTCTGCATATGTTTGTCGTTGCATCTCGGATGAGGGATTATGAAAAATGAATATATTGTGTGTGTCACCAAAGAAGGAGAAAGTGATGAAGCCTCAAGGCACCCAGCAGCATGAGAAGCCAAAAGGATGGCAGGGGCACTTCTAATTCCAAGGTCCAGTTCTAATTCCCTCAATTGTACCAATTTATTATAGAAACACCAAATAACAGACAAGAGAGGCCTATTACGGGGGATTAAAATTCGACATCCTTCCAGCTGTTTGGAACCCCGTTAAACACCTGTAGGACCCAGCCATGAAGCTTAGTATAAGTTATAGCTTGCTCCTATTTTTAATACCAAGATTCTATACCAGGTGAAGCCATTATAATGCAAATAATTCTTCTGGCCATGCTCCCCTTCTTCTCCCCTTTTTCATTTTCATTTCTTTTGCACTCCAGATCAACTAAGTCTAATTCCCTTCACTTGGATTCAGGGACACTATTAAAGAAGACGCCTTCCTGTCAATCAATATAGAACTATTCTCTTTGTTTAGGAATATAAGACAAATACTTTTGCATAATAAAAAATATCGTGCAAATTGATACCCCTGTTTCCCCCAAAATAAGACATAATAAGCCCAATCAGGCTTTTGAGCTCATGGCAATAAGGCCAAGCGCTTATTTCAGGGTTCAAAAAAATATAAGACAGCGTCTTAATTTTGGGGAAATACGGTATGTGATACACTGAGAATAAACTCCTGATGGGTAAGTACATCCCTTTTAATTTTGTTGTGTTGATCTGGTGAAATCTGTTGTATATGTTTTAGTCTTGGAGAGTAAAAGGTCCTACTGGAAATTTCAGATACAGGAAAAGGTTTCCAAGAGAGAAGATAGAATCTTTCGGGAAGGTATGAAGTTCTAATCTCTCTCTGCAGATGATGCATGCTGGATTTTCAGCCTAGTTGTAGTAATGTAGAAAAAAGACAGATTTATAACATCTAAAGGACAATATCCACTTTTTAGTGTCACACAGGACTCTTTATTAACAGATAACAATGTAGGCAGTGGCATTGCCAAGACTGAAGCAGCCTTGGGACAGATGTCCTTTGGACATAGCGATTCTCCAGTTGTAGGCTGCAGTTGCTTCACTTCTAAATACCCTATAAAAAGAAAAGGAATGTCTTTATTTTCTTCCCATGCATGTTACAGCATTTCAGTAAAGAAACTCATTTTTTAAACAAATCCTCCCCTTAAATGATAAAATGTAGTAGCAATTGCAATAAATGCCACAACATCTTCCCTTCTCTTCCTTTCCCTTCCCTTCCCTGTGGACTCCAATCCCGCAGGCATTGAAATGACAAACACAGTAGCTTGGAATTTTAATACACAGCAAAACATCTGTTCACCAAGAAAAAAAAATGGGTGGGGGAAGGAGAAGAGTGCTTGAGCTGTAAAAGGTCTGGAGCTATGCCCATTAATTTTATTTAAAGTGCCATGAGAGCCTTAGCTGGATGAAAGGGCCAGCACAGCTCAAACGCCGCAACTAAAACATGGAGATTGTCATTACAGGTCTAAGAGCTATTCAGTGGAAGTCAAGAGACAGAGAGGCTAGATTGTTATAGTTCATTAAGCCAAAATTAGGAAAGGGTGATCCAACAGACTTTTAATGACCTCCCAGTTGCCCTTTTATGACCCTAAAAGCCCTCATAAGCTCAATTTTCTATTATTTAGGGGCAAAAAATATTTGATAGTCTGATGTAAATCATAAAATCGACACAATACCATTAAAAAAAATACCCTCTAAACAAAGGAAACAAGAACCTCCATCCCTACCAATGTATATAATATGGGCTCTATCGTACTTAGGTAGTTACTTATCCTCTCATTAAGGAAAAAAATTGTCATATTTTTGGCTTAATGGGTTGAATGAATCCATTCATTGTGGTTTGAGAGTCATGGTTTATAATTTAACCATCATCATGAACCTAAACTCTAATAGTTAAACTGTAGAATTTACTGCCATTAGATATGGTGAGGATATGGCTCCAGTATAGATTTTTTAATAAGGAACTGGAAAAATTAATGGAGGGTCAGGATATGCTCATCACCTCCTTGGTTGTACATACAGGGAATTCTCATTTAGCAACTACCTCATTTAGCAACCATTAACAGTGATTAAAAAATAACTTTATAACCAAACCTCACACTTATGACCTTTGTAGGTCAAAGGAAAGCTGATATAAGAATGTAAGCATTGTTGGAGTTTCACTCAGCAGCCGCTTTGCTTTATGGCTAAATTGCTGTTTCCAATTGTGGTCATTAAATGAAGACTACCCCTATAGTCCCAGGCTTTTGCTCACTGTGTGATGCAGAATGAGGGACTAGAAAGGGATTGGGGGTTTTGTTTTTGTTTTGATCTGTTCATGAACAGCTCTAATTACTGGATTTTTATCCCTCCTTTAATTGTTTTATAAGTAACTCAAGGTGGTGATCATACACAATCCTCCTTCCTCCTCCTATTTTTCCCACAACAACCTTAAAGGTAGGTTGGACTGAGAAAATGTGATTGGTCCAAGATCACCCAGCTGGCTTTCATGCCTGAGGTAGGATTAGAACTCACAGTCTCCTGCTTTGTAGGCCAGCACCTTAACCACTACGTCAAACTGGCTTTCTTACATCCTTGCACTTAATCAGTACACTTAATTAGATGCACTAAGCATCACGTGTGACCCAGATTAATTAATGCATGCCTTTCAATAAAAAGGGGTGTGTAAATCAACAATATAACTCGCTGGGGCTAAAGTTCTGGCGTTCAAAATCAAGGCTAAGGCTCAAGCTGGGATCTCACTACACCAGCCACTCTGCAGGCTGAACAGCTGTAGCTTTCCAAAGACCTTTATTTTGCCATGCAATAATACAGAATTTACTTCTACTAAAAAGGCGCCTGTCTTTTGTCATGCAATAGAAAGGGTTAATGCACGCACCACCACCACCACCCCTCCTCCAAACACCAGCATTCAGGCCTTGCTGATAAAAGGCAGGTTTGAAAATAGCCTTGGCAAAGCACTTTTAGTGTTTTTCCATCTTTTTTTCCGCCTCCCCTCCTGGCCTCCCATGGGTCACGGCCCAGAGAGACTGATGTTGGATGGAAAAACCATTTATCTCCCAGTGGGCCTGCAGGGGGGTGTGCGGGGTGAGGGCAAGAAAGCCGCTAAGTTTGGCTGGAAAGCTCCACTCCAGGTGGTGCAAAAGCAGCCTCTGGTCCTGGGAGGCGACCCTGGCACTCAGGCTGTCACTCCAGGCGGAGGAGGAGGAGGACGCCGGCTGGCAGCAGGCCTGGAAGGGAGCAGGGAGGCAGGCAGGGGACATAGCTGACAAGAGGGTGGCTCAGAAGGGAAAAGAACAGGATAGGAGGCTCCCCAGGAATGGAGGAAGACACCAGGGCCAGGCAGTCACTGCCACAGGCTTCACATTTTGGGTACATCTTTACTCTCACAAGGGCTCTAGAAAGGCCTGGTGTGGTAGGCCCGGATTTCAGCTGGGAGGCCTCGTTAAAAGAACAAATGGACAAGGATTATCACTCTGAAGCAGGCAAAAGGTTAATTCCTTTTTTAAAAAAATAGTTTTTATTAAACATTTTTCACCTTTAAAAACAGAAAGAACAGGGGGAAAAAACAATAAAAAACCAGGACAAAACACAATATATCACATTTTTACAGCCTTCAGTGTCGGCATGTATATTCTGCTTTTGGAATTCACTCTTCTACTTTATCTTTCTATCCTTTATAACAACTATAACAGTTGTTTTAACCATATTAGTTACATATATTTACATTATACTTACATAATCTTTAATTTGACTTTACAGTAATTGACAACTTTATTATCTAAGTCAATATTTATTTCAAACTCTTATTTCTTATTTAGGTTTCTGTTTTCTAGCCACTTATACACTCTATTCCATACTTTGTAATAGTCCGAATCTTCTCTTTCCTTTATTTCCATAGTCATTTTGTCTATATGTATATATTTTCATTTGATTTATATGCCGCCCTTCTCCGGACACTCAGGGCAGCTTACAATGCGTTAAGCAATAGCCTTCATACTATTGTATATTTTATACAAAGTCAGCTTATTGCCCCCACAAACTGGGTCCTCAATTTACCTACCTTAGAAAGGATGGAAGGCAAGTTATATATTGCAAGTTCTTTTCCATTCTTGAGTCTAATATTCCTAGTAAAAACAGCTCCGGTTTAAATTCTATCTTTTGTTGCGTAATTTCTTACAACCATCTCTTAATTTCCAATCAGGTTCTCCATAGCTGCTTTTAGACTACAACTCCCATCATCACCCATAGCAACAAGTGAGGACAACAGATCCCTTCCGATCATTTCCCCCTTCATCTTCCACAGCAGCAAAACAGGTAGTCCTTAACTTAAAACCATTCGTTTACTGACCATTCGAAGTTACAGAAGCACTGAAAAAAGTGATTTACAGCCATTTTTCACACTTACAACCATTGCAGCTTCCCCATTGTCCCATGATCAAAATTTGGATGCTTGGCAATTGGTTTATATTTATGATGGTTGCAGTGTTCTGAGGTCACCTGATCACCTTTTGCAACCTTCTGACAAGCACAGTCAATGGGGAAGCCAGATTCACTTAACAATCTGCGTTATTTTCAAAAGACCTTTATTTTGCCATGCCATGATACATAACAAATTAAGGGACAAATGTGAGTTTTCGAAAAATAAATAAATCTCTGTCATTGTACCCATTGGACTGCTTTGGGTGGGAAACTATAAAGAGGTAGATTTAGGATAAACATTAGGAGTAACTTTCTAATGGCAATGCTCAACAGTAGAGTAGACTGCTCAGGCTGTAGCAGGTTCTCTTCTGCTGGAAGGCATGGATCCTACCCATTTGTCCCAAAAAAGCAGAGCTTGCAGTGATTTTCATTATGGTGATGAAAGCATCACATCCTCCAGACAACTCCTACAATCTTTACAGTTGCTATAATTGTGAAATCATGCTCTGAGGAACAGAGACAATCTGAACATCCTTTAGGTTTTCTTTTGTGACATGTTAGTTTTCCATTTTGCATTACTGTTTCTCGCAGCTTTCAGGGGAGCAGATTTCTTCAAAGTGCATTAATGGAGAAAATAATTATATGTACTTCGTATTTGTTTGCTTTAGGCGCAGTAACAATCAGCCTTTCACCGCCCAGCTTACAAAACTGACACAATTTGCCTTTTTCAAGTTTATATCTTAAACACATTCCTAAGATTTCAATCTGATATCTATTTTGATTGGAGTAAAGTTTTAAAAGAGGACTTAACTAATTGTTAACTTATTATTTTAGGCATTCAAATTCCCTACGTAAATTTAATAATACCAGTAAAAAATAGTAGTATTTATAAAATTAAATTTCTGTTCATATTTCATAGTGTTTTAAGTTAGTGCATCCAATTTACTACAAAGACTGCCACATTCAATATCTCAAAAATTTTGTCAGATATTTGCCCTGGATAAGTGTGAATCATGATCTTTGCATTACCACTGTTGCCTTCAGATTAAGTAGTAGAGGTGAATTAACAAGAAAACAACTTGCCTCATTATTCTGAGGATAACGATGCATTGTACAAGAAGGTTATAAATTATTAAATTTCTAAGCAAACACAGTTATCTTTAGAAGCCTACCTTATAATTAATTACACCCTTGGCTAAGTTAAAGTTAGATCATTTCAGTAAGATCTAATATGGCTAAATTCTACAACAATTTATGAGGATATATTCATCATCTCAAAGTTTTAATCCAGGAAGAGGACTGTTTCTACTTTTCTATTCATCAAACTACAGATGATTTAGATTTTTCTGCTGCTTGCTTTTTGGAAACTTACAGAACTAACCCAAGTGAATTTGCAAGAATTACAGCATATACCGGCAGCCCAAGGGAATCCAAGTTCAATGCAAGACTACAGGTCTACTTGAATAATCAATAATAGCCCAATACACTACAAAGAATCCCCATTCATTTATTCAAAATATTTAGCTTTGTAAAGTATATAGGTGAAGTACAGTATATTAAAATTATACACCAACAGAAGACATAGAACATTACTTATATATTTATTAGTTTTTACTCCTGCTATTCTGCCAAAAATGACCCCCACAAAATATCAATAATCTAAACATGTTTCTATAACTATTAATATAATAAATTAACATAATATAATATATGAATATAATTATATTAACATAATTTTAAATGCCAGGTTAAAAATGTATCTCAACAACTTTGTTCAAAAGCAGAAAGAGGGCTATGTAATACATCACAACTGCAAAAGTGGCTATAGTTTGATCAGCATAGACACATTTTCAATCGAACTTCCCTCATAGATGTACAGTAGTTTAATTAGCATCCCTTCCTTTTTCCAATTTCATTTTAAAATAAATAAAATGGGGGGGGGGGAATCCCAGGAACAGTCAACTGCGCTGCAAGCCTGCCATCTGCTGGTGAAATTAATCAGAAAATTTTTCAGAACTTGTGATTTGGGAGATTAATTTAATTAGTCCAAATTCAGGTTTGAAATGTGGAACTTCCTTCTGGGCCGTGTGTGTCCACAGCAATGGCAAAATGATTGTTTTACTCATTCACTATGCAGCAGACAGACTGCTCCCCTCATTCATTGTGAGCTGTCACTGAAAATCTACATGCTACCGTCTGACTCACGTGAGAGGGATTTAAAGTTCAATCTCACTTGTCTCTACCTAATCATGGCATGACCAATCATTGTCTTCTTCTCATCCCAAACCTATACCTGACCCAGCTTAAAGGCATCCTTATTTCCAATATCATTTAACTTTTAGATTAGAAGAGCTTTTAGATTCTGGTATGACAAATAAATAGAATAAATTAAATATTTGCTATGGATATGATTCATTATGTTTCATCAACCATTTGGTTGCATTTCCCCTACAACACCATCTCTGTTAGGCAGGTTGGGTTGAAAAAGTGTGACTCACTCCAGCTTGCTTTCATGCCTAAGCGAAACCTAGAACTCACAATATCCTAGTTTCTAGGCCAGCACCTTAACCACTACACTAAACTGTATACCTGGCTTCTACAGAGGCATCTGAGTCTTAACAATTAGTGTAAAGTATTTCCTTACATGGGCATCTTATAAACTCAGGTTTAGCATTCTTGTGAATGATGCTTGTGAGATGCAGCCATCACCTATTAGTTGAGCAACTTGACATGGAGCTAAAGCTACTTTATGAGCATCTAAACTCCCTCATCCCACCATTAAGGAGAATTATTGTTTTTTTCTGCAGGTAAATAATGCTTGGTAAATGGAGTATCAGGAATGCACCAATCTTTTTTTATTAGCCTGACCCTCAATGGAAAGCGCAATTTATCTTTTTTGTTATTGTTGTACAGTAGGGAACAACCATGGGACAGCACACTGTTAGACCAGAATTTTTTTCTGCTAGCTCAGAAGTAGTTGGATAGTACTTTAACTTGACTGTGAGGAATGGTCCTTTATTTAAGAGATAGTCAACCAGGATATATAAATAGAAAAATGTTTTTTAAAATGTACCCTAAGTACTCTGTCTTTCTATAACCTTCTGAAGTGATAAATAACAAGATTTTGTGGTCTTAGTCATTTTGGAGGGAACCCAATTTTGCCTTGGAAAATCAGAAAAACCTTCTGAAACAGCCCAGCTAAGACTTAGAATCAGTGGTGGGATTCAATTTTTTTAACATCAGGTTCTGTGGGCGTGGCTTAGTTGGGGGTGTGGTTTGGCAATCATGTGACTGGGTGGGCGTGGCTAGCTGGTCACGTGACTGTGTAGGCGTGGCTAGCTCGTCGTGTGACCGGGTGGGCATGGCTATGTGCATAGGGACTACTCAGAGGGCTGAAAAAAGTCATTTCTGACTGGGCCTCGCACTTTTGACCGGTCCTCACACTTATGACCATCCTCACATTTATGCCCATGCAGCTTTCTTAACAACCATGTCACTCATTTCACAACTGCTTCTCTTCACCATGGTGACAAGATAGGGCAAAAACGTAAAATGTGAGGACAATGGTAAGTTCGAGGACTGGTCAAAAGTGTGAGGACCAGTCAAAAATAACTTTTTCAGCCCTCTGAGTAGTCCATATGCATAAAAGGATACAGCAATAGAGAGGGATGAAGGAAGGGAAGGGAAATTAGAGTAGGAGGGAGGGTAAGAGAGGGAGGAAGAGAGGAGGAGAAGGAGAAAGGAAGAGGAAGTAGAGAGGAGAAGAAGAGGGGGAGGAAGAGAAAGTAAGAAGGAAAGAAAAGAGAGAGGTGGTAGGTTTGAGGAGAAAGTTTGCTGTACAATAAAAAAGATGAAAGGGAAGAAAGCCAACCCCAAACAAATATAAAGATATTAAGATAAAGAATGAATTGTTAAACTTTAAAGAATAAAAGAGAACAAATATGAATAAATAGCAATAATTAGAAACACACATACAAACATACAATGTATTTTCTTTGAACAGAGTATTTGGCCGTTTCACAAATTTAAACAGTGTTTAGTCATTTCAATTAAATTTACAATTTCTATATTTCCTTTTTGCCATATTTATTCCTCATCTATTTTTGTAAAAAACCAATATTACCCTTCATCCTCATCTCTAATCTTAATCAAATTCAACTTTTCCCTTCTATTCTATATTATACCCCTTCCCATTGTCATCTATTTTTATATCCATCCTCATGTTGGTTAATTATGTAATATTAGTTGTTTAATATAAATTCAACATTTTAATATAAATCAATTAGTTATATAACTACCTTTTTTGTATATTAATCAATATGAACATGAATATTCCAATTATTTCCATGCAATCCAATTTCTTACAAATCAATTAATTATATTTACCAATAATAATAAACCAAATAATTTCCCCCATATATTCCTCCAAACCACAACTTAACCATTTCTGCTTTCAGAAATATACAATTAATAGTATCTCAATTATTACAATTCCCTAGTTAAATAGAGCTTTTTTTCTTTTGTGTTTTAAAAACTTTCCCTAAATTTCCCATTGTTTGCATCTACCTTTTTTGGTGAGGAAAAAGAAAAGAATTGTGCCTGCCTAATTTTCCAACATTGCAGTAACAGCAAAGCAGTTTCAGTTTCGTGTTTCAGCAGAGCTAAGGGGAAAAAAATCTGCTCCAGGACTCTTTGCAAGGAAGCAGCAGAGCCCTGAGCAAAACAGCTGAGACAAATCAGCTGAGAGTCGGGAGGCCGATAGAATCAAGGGGCTAATTAGCCTATGCTGAAGCTCCGTGGGCCAATAAAATTACAAAAAAAACACCGAACCGTTTATTAAATTGCTGGCTCGCCTGCCCCTCGCCCACCACTATTTATTGGCAATAAATAGTGGTGCGGAGGGGCGGGACAAGCCAGCAATTTAACAAACGGTTCGGCTGCACCACTGGCTATAGGGCGGCCCTTTGAAGCCCTGCGGCAAGAATTTGAAGGTTTTTTTCCTCTAGCCATCAGCTGGGACTCCGGAGGCAGCAATAGATTGGGAATGGGCGGGGTAAGCGAACAGCCGGCGATCCAACAGAGCAGAGAGTGAGGGTGAGTGAAGGCGTGGAAGCTGCTTTCTCCATCCTGCTCTCCTGCGTCCGGAGCCGGTGGGGAACCATGTGGCAGCCCACGTGGATCCCAGGCAGTGGAACTCAGGCTAGGGAAGGGGTGGGCAATTGTGGCTCTTTTACAACCTGTGACCTTCAACTCCCAGAATTCCTGAGACAGCCAAGCTGTATCAGGAATTTTGGAAGTTGAAGTCCACAGGTTGTAAAAGAGCCACAATTGCCTACCCCTGGCTACGGTAGGCTGGCACCGCGCGGGTGGGAGGCGGGGTGGGGCGAGGGGCGGGCGAGCCAGCAATTTAACCAACGGTTCGGTGTGCTGCGGGGCCAATAAATTACAAAAAAACACCGAACCGTTTGTTAAATTGCTGGCTCGCTCGCCCCATTTATTGGGAATAAATAGTAGTGCAGAGGGGCAGGGCAAGGGGCGGGGCGAGCCAGCAATTTAACAAAGGGTTCGGCCGAACCCCCTAGAACTCCCAGAATCCCACCACTGGTTGAAGTTAGTGCACATTCATACCTAGCATAGAGCACACTGGACACTCAATTCAGAAGGCCCCAATCAACTTGGCTTTCCAAGACTGCTATGACCTGGGCTTTCCTCTGAGCATTAGAGCCAGGAGATTAGGGGAGCCCAAAATACCCATACTGTTCTTCTTGCATTGCTATATACTGCCACAGTTTTCTTTGTATAAAATTATTTTTAATGCAGATGGGTTATACATGTTTTGTACTGAATGTCATTGTCCACAGTTATTTATTTAAGCTGGGCAACCACATAATTTTTCTAAATAAGTAAATATTTAAATCCAATTTTATCCATTTTTATCCATACCAGATATATTCTTATTGTTACCCCCTATTAAGAGCACAGCTGTAGCAAAAGGGCAGATATATTATCAGTTTTGGGACTTCCCTCTATGTAAATGTGTGGACATGTAAATTCAGGTAGTCCTCAACTTACAACCACAATTGAGCCCAAAATTTCTGTTCCTAAGTGAGATATTTATGAGTTTTGCCCCATTTTATGACCTTTCCTGCCACAGTTGTTAAGTGAATCACAGTAGTTGCTAAGTTAATAACATGGTTGTTAAGTGAATCTGGCTTCCCCATTGACTTTATTTGTCAAAAGGTCGGAAAAAGGGGACCATATGATCCCAGGACACTGCAAATGTCATAAATATGAGTCAGTTGCCAAGTGTCTGTATTTTGATCACATGTCCATGGAGAGACCACAATGATTGTAAATGTGAAAAATAGTCATAAGTCACTTTTTTCAGTGCCATTGTAACTTTGAACAGTCACTAACTGTTGTAAATTGAGGACTACCTGTACGTGTTTTTTACTAGGTATTAACTATTAAAAACTTGTAAAATCTGCACACAAAATAATTAGTATAAAGCATTTGACACAAACATTCTTTAGAGGGCTTTGCCCATAAAAGTCCTAGCTTGAGTTGTACAAGAAAACTCCCTATAAGCTCCTACTTTAAACTTTTTTTAAAAAAAACACCTTACTGCATGGCTCCATATTCAAGTTTGGGCTAATCTGATAATTGCTAGTTATCAGAGACTGCTAACAATACCATATACAAATGCACATTTGTACTAGCTAATTGCATTATATCCCTTTTCTTAAAGAGTTATCTGATACAATATTCTTTTATAATGATCTCCTGATACCTCACCAAAGAGCTGATCTTTGAACTGTCAAGAAATAAAAACGAGGATTGTCCCCAAGGAACAATCAACACAGCTAATTAGTGCTATATTGGCACCTACAGAGCATTCACCTATTTGAAATTTAAAAATAAGTATAATTGTTGGGCCCTATGGACCAATCCACATTCTATATGCAAATACTTAAGAAAAGAATGCTTTCCAAGGACAATTAATATGGAGTTGAGAAACGTGTGTGTGTGTGTGTGTGTGTGTGTGTGTGTGTGTGTGTGTGAGA
The DNA here is from genome assembly GCF_059756535.1 of Pantherophis guttatus. Lineage (NCBI taxonomy): Eukaryota > Metazoa > Chordata > Lepidosauria > Squamata > Colubridae > Pantherophis > Pantherophis guttatus. Next base: position 321,304,457 of record NC_142063.1, on the reverse strand, counting down.
GAGAGAGAGAGAGAAAGGGAGGGAGGGAGGGAGGGAGAGAGATAGAGAAACCCTTTCCTTTTTGGTACAACAAAATAATTGCTTAGAATTCCTTTTTCAGGAGTATGGAAATTTGAATTTCAAATACTTGAAAGGAGGAAATGTGAAAAAGCAAGTAAGAATTGAATTAAATATTTTATGTAGCCAAGTGTGATTAGACACTCTAGGAATTTGTCTCCAGTATAGAAGCACTCAGTGTACTTGCAAAGCAACAGAGAATTATTATTATTATTATTATTATTATTATTATTATTATTATTATTATTATTAACTTGGTCGATACCTAGGATGCTGGCAGCAACCCATATCAACTATCAGAGCCAGTCAGTGATATGTGATACATTTTTAAATGTTCAGTTGACTGAGTTTCATATTTAATGAATAAAAGTTTAATAATAATAGTAATAGTAATAGTAATAGTAATAGTAATAATAATAATAATAATAATAATAATAATAATAATAATAATACTGACAGGCATAATAATAATCAGACTGACAGGCACTTGGTTCACAACACACCTGACATAACAATAGTTGAAAAGAAAAAAGTATGGTTCATTGACATTGCAATACCTGGTGATGCACGGACTGAAGATAAGCAGCAAGAAAAAATCACAAAGTACCGGGACTTGCAAATTGAAGTTGAGCGACTGTGGAAAAAGAAATCGTGTGTTGTCCCGATTGTAATTGGAGCCCTTGGAGCAATACCCAGAGGGCTGCCCCGCTATTTAGAAATTCTAAATTTGCCGGACTTGAACATTTTGACTCTACAAAAAACCACCTTACTCGGAACAGCTTACATCCTCCGACGATACCTTGGCAGTTCCTAGGTCCTTGGTTAGGACTCAAGCTGCTGAGCTGTTAACCAGCCTCAAAGACTGTGAATCTCACTAAAGATTAACCAATAATAATAATACCACCAAGAAAGAGGGTTATAATAAATAATAAAAAGGGTAAATAATACTACAGTTGCAATATATGGGTTAATATACATACACATTAGACAGAATTGGGTAAGAATTAGATATTCAGCAGGATGATGGCATGAGGGGGAAAAAACTGTCCGTTTCAAGTTGTCTTTATGTCCAGGATGTGAGGGATCTTCAAACATCTTTTCAACCCTCCTTCTGACCAAATTCTGAAAATTAAGTACACATTACCTAACATTCTGCCTCCAAAACAGCTTTTCCCAATAAAAAATATTATTTTAGAATTTGTTTAGATTTTTTAATCCTTCCTTTATTATTTTTATAAATAACTCAAGGTAGCAAATAGTACCTAATATTCCTTTTCTCCTCCTATTTCCCCAAAACAGCAATCTGGTGAGATGAGTTGGGCTGAGAGAGAGACTGACTGACTCAAAGTCACCCAGCTGGCTTTTATGCCTAAAGTGTGACTAGAACTCACAGTTTACTGGTTTCTAGCCTGGTGCCTTAATCCCTAGAGCAAACTAGCTGTAAAAGTTTATTTATTCTATGTGTATGTTTCCCAATCTTAAGAGGCTCTGGGCAATTATCAATCTCCTTATAAAATAATGCGTCAATAAATGAGAAAAAGAAAAACTAACAAAAATGCATAAAAAAGAAAATAATAGATACATTAATAAACATATATTAGGACATAAAGGCATGAATTCATATATACTGTGTGTAATTTGGTTTGCTCCTAGCAAAACAACAATCTAATCCTAGTGACCAAAATAAATTTAAGTCTATTTATATTTGAGTTTGTTTCTTGGCATTTTCATATACATGAATTTTCTTGGAAACAGTACAGAAATGTCTTGCTAATGCTTGCTTCTGCGATTTTTTTCAACTGCCCATCTTAGTTTATAACCCAGGAATTTCCTTGGTCCCTCATCCAAGTATTAACCAGGGCCAATTCTGCTTAACTTTCAAGATCAGTCAAGGTCATCTAGGGGTAAATTAAATACAATTGACCAGGTCAAATTCCCAAAGGTGTCTTTTATGGCTGCTTTGATAAGCAACTTAGGAATCACAAAGGTAAAGCTGTACATTTGTCTACTGATGTTTTGATGCAGAGACTTATGGTATAGGTCTATGACTAAAGATATCTAATTATAAGCTCCCGCAAACCACTTAGTGGCTAAAATAGGGCTTTGTTTGTTTGTTTTTTTGTTTGTTTTTTGTTTGTTTGTTTTACTTTGCTAACCACCCAGAGTCACCATGGTGAGATGAACAACCATGTAAACCAAAATAAATAAAATGATAGAAGGAAAGGTTTAAAGATTCCCTTATTTGAATACACTTATAAAGTGCCTCAAATTTCCTCAAATTGAAATGTCCAATTGTCTTAGAGGAATTGTACAGTATACCATTCTTCCATTCTGCTACGAACACTTTGGTTTTTACTCCATTTTCCCTTGAAAGATTGCAAATTATAGCTTTAATAAACAGGCTAATATCTTTTCAAATGGAAAAAAAATCAATATATAAAGTAAAAGATTAAAGGAAGATGTTAAAAGCTTTCAAACAATTCAGGGTATATTAGAGCACTATCAGTACTGTAAGTTTAAAAATTAATTTTGGGGGTTATTAGTAGCTTTATAGCATGAGCCATAATACAATTCTGTTCAGTGCTATTTGCATCCCTTTTTTCTAAACGAAAGAGATATTTTCCAAAATTCTTAATGTCATAAAAAGGGTCAGCAACTTTTAATTAATTTGGTACTATAAGTAACTGAAGCTCCAACTTTCCAAAAGAACTGCCGTCTTTATGAACTCAAGATTCAACAAAATGTTTTGCTTTTTCCTACACTAGTGGATTATCAAGTTACATAGCCTAAGGATCAAAAACGAGGACAAAGATTATCTTTTTATTGCTGTAATCATGTCATCTTTAATTGCCTTGTACTTTTTGACTTTCAAAACACTATTAAAGAGACATTTTATCTTTTCAAAGCAGTTTTCAGTCTTTTTCCTGAATGAATTAATGTTTCATAAATCCTTGAACATCACTTCCAGAAAAATATTTCTTCTGAAGAAACAAACAACAAATAAAAAGAGGTTGGAGGCCTGGAAGCAGGAGATGATGGGAGGGGGTGGGAGGGAAGAGAAAATGATATTCTATAGGTATGTATGCACCTTCCTAAATGTTATATATTAATTCCTTGAAACAACAGCTGTGTATCTAACAGTATTATTGGTTTCTAGCCTGGTGCCTTAACTCCTAGTCCACACTGGCTCTAAATGTTTATTTATTCTATGCGTATGCTGCCCAATCTCAAAAGGCTCTGGGCAGATATCAACATTCAAAGCACCATCAAAGAGACATTTTATCTTCTAAAAGCAGTTTTCAGTCTTTTTCCTGAATGATTATCTTTTATTAAGAACATTTAAAAAGTGAACAGGCACTTTGGGGCACAGTGTTTGTCTTGTGCTTACCACATCTGGGGCAAAAGTTTTCAAGAAAACTCTGAATGCTCAACATTTCATCATATAAACTCTCGCCAACAGCTTCTTCCTCTTCATATACTGTATGTGCTTTTGACATACTAGCTCCCACTTGATATTTTGGAAATTGTTAAAAGGTTCCTTACAACTAAAGCAGAAAACAGGCAAGAAATCTTCATTAATAAGCCATGTGTTGATAATGTCAATGCAGGATTTGGTGGCTTCGAAACACTCCTGAATATTTCCTTGCATTTATCTGAGAGAAGATGGCATTGAATAAAAGAAGATTCCCCCCAAAAGGCAGAATAGACAGAAAAAAAATGAACAGATGAAAATTCTGTGGGCAGCTCTACTTCTCTACCTTGCCAACAGCAAGGATCAATAGGGCAAATGATGAGCTTTTGCTCATATGAAAAAGAAATACAAATTTTCTGCAGTAAAATTATTTTTTAAAAGGTAAAGGTTCCCCTCACACATATGTGCTAGTTGTTCCCCACTCTAGTGGGTGGTGCTCATCTCCGTTTCAAAGCTGAAGAGCCACGCTGTCTGAAGCGCTCTCCATGGTCATGTGGCTAACATGACTAAACACCAAAGGCACACAGAACACTGTTACCTTCCCACCAAGGAGTGGTCCCTGTTTTTCTACTTGCATTTTTTACGTGCTTTCAAACTGCTAGGTTGGCAGAAGCTGAGACAAATAACAGGAGCTCACCCTGTTACGCAGCACTAGGGATTCAAACCGCTGAACTGCCGACCTTTTGATCGACAAGCTGAATTCTTTTTACATTTAGCCTATTTGGATGATCTATTATCCCAAGCAAGTTTATTTTTAATACCAAGAAAAGCAGTTGGTTACGTTCTAATATTTGAGCAAAATTATCAATGATACATATAATCTGAGCAATCTTAATTTAAGATATATACCGGCTTTTCTGATTACTTACTGATGTCCCTGATCAAATATCTAAAGGTTGCCTATGACAAGCTTAGGCTGAACATTGTTTGTTGTAAATGCTTTAGAACAATTTGTTATGCTATTTTTTTTAACATTGCTAACCTTATTTGATTATTCAGAATAGCTTTCTTTACTTTAGCGGCAGCATAAAAACATGTTGCTGTCTGACATTCACTTAACTGTCTTAATATTTGCAATGATCTAATATTTATATGATCTATATTTGTAGATTTGCTTCCTGGAGAAAGAAGATGACATAAAAGGAAGTGAGAGAAAGAAAGAAAAAAGAGAGGATAAAAGGATGGAATGGCAGTCCCACCCACCCCTTCACTTGGCATAAAGACCCCAACAGATTAGACCCCCACAAAGGAAAACTGTCCAAATCAGAAAAGCAACTGTAAGAAGAACAAGGGATTCAACAACCATAAACAAACAGCTCCAAATAAAACCAGTGCAACCTAGCTAGTTATTCATTATTATTATTATTTTTGAATAGGCTTTTAAGTTTTGGTACATATTCAGAATTCACTGCAGAGAGAATGGCTTGAGAAAGATCATCTAGGTTACGGGTGTCAAACTCACAGCGTCGTTACATAGCGTATCGGGACTTTTTTCCCCTTTGCTAAACCAGACGTGGGCATGGCCAGCGCATGACGCATCCAGCCTGGGGGCCAGGAGTTTGACAGCCCTAATCTAGATCTTCTAACTGTATGTTGTTGGGCAGACCCTACTAAGTACTGCTGCTCCTCAACATTGTTTTCAGCATTGAAAACTACTCTCTTTGGGAGATTGACAGTTGCTTTGTCAAATTAATCAAAATGATCCTTTTCTGATATCTGGGATCTAGCAACAAAGCTGGCAATTATCTGCAGCTATGCCCACCTTTGTAATGACCCTGTCACAGAATGATAAAGGCATCAACCACATCAATAATTATGCTATTGTATAAAAAGTTTATATGGGAGAGTCTTTTTTTTTTTTAGAAGTGGGGATAACAAAAGATGAATTATGCCTATCTGGGCTTCTCTAGAACTTGTCAGTTTAGATGCACTGTTGTGTCACGTAAAAATTAATGGTTTGCCACATAAGTACCTCCTTAATCTGCACGCTCCTATCCAGGCTTTTTATTAAATTTGTGTTTTTTAACCTTTTGTTCTGATGCTTAGGTTCTCCGGGGGTAGTTATAAGAGGTTTACATATATATTTCCAGAGCTTTTCAACTGAGTTCTTTTAAAAATATTTATATGAAAGTAAGACAACCCTGAATTTAAAACTATCTTCTCAAGAAGAAAGATAAACAAAAATCTATAGGGCCAGCTTCCCTAGCAATAGTATCCAAAACAAACTACTATGATGTCAAAATGGTGACATGTACATGAAAATCCAAAGGTGCTTTTTTCAAAAGGCAACTGGACTTTCTTTGTTTCCTTGAAGACATTTTGCTTCTCATCCAAAAAGCTTCTTCAGTTCTGATTGAACGGTGGAGAATGGAAGGATTTATATTCCTTGCAGTCATCTGGTCATTAGCGCTCTTTCTGAGAGTTGTTGAAGCCCCTTGGACATTTATCTGTGGCCTCAGGGTCACCTGAATAGTGCAAATGGGTGCGGAACCTTCTTGGAACAGGAGATAGTGGTGTCATATCCCTCCCTCTCTATTGAGAGAGGGCTGTTCAATCTTAGTGTAGGTGGCCTCTTTGACCCCTCTTTTAAACCAGCAATCCTGTCTGTCCAGAATGTGGACTTCGCTGTCTTCAAAAAAGCAACTTTTGTCTTTCAAATGCAGGTGGACTGCATTTATCGATTCTTCCATTCCCCACCATTCAGTCAGAACTGAAGAAGCTTCTTGGATGAGAATTGAAAGTCCAGTTGCCTTTTGAAAAAGCACCTTTGGGACTATGGAAATTCTCAATTGTCCAGGTCATGGTTGTCCTGGATGTGGATAAAGAACCATAATAATTGAATTCATTATTGCTAATTCAAATTAATTGACTGTAAACAAATCAGCCAAAAAAGCACCTATAGTTTTAGAGGTTTATGACAAAAGAGTTGTTACCATTCCTCCCTGCCTCACTTAATTCACCCTCTGAAGTATTCCACTTGTAATATTCATTAAACCTGCACTTTATGAACCTACGCAAAATCTGGTGGACACAATTACATAGAATAGAATAGAATAGAATAGAATAGAATAGAATGGAATGGAATGGAATGGAATGGAATGGAATGGAGTGGAGTGGAGTGGAGTGGAGTGGAGTGGAGTGGAATGGAATAGAATAGAATAGAATAGAATAGAATAGAATAGAATAGAATAGAATAGAATAGAATAGAATAGAATAGAATAGAATAGAATAGAATAACAGAGTTGGAAGGGATCTTGGAGGTCTTCTAGTCCAACCCTCTGCTTAGGCAGGACTTCCTACACCACTTCAGACAAATGGTTATCCAATCTTTTCTTTAAAAAACATGGAAGAGGGAGAAAGAATGAGAGAATGAAAAGAGATTGCAGAAAACTGATTCAGCAAGCATAAAACTGCCTTGTTTTATGAACACTAAGTACATATGTGTAACTTACACATAGAATGAAAGCACATACCCAGATCATGTGATGTTGGAGGAAAAATTCACACCTCAAGAAATCACAGACAAATGTCTTACAGAAAAGAGATTTATTTATTAAAAAGAATTAAAGCAAGCTCAGAATATACAGTATATCAGGGGAATCAGAATTAAAAATTAAACATAATTAAATTAAACATAATATAATATAATATTAAATTAAACAGAATAACAGAATTGGAAGGCATCTGAAGGCAGGACAAGAAGCAATGGATGGAAACTAATCAAGGAGAGAAGCAACCTAGAACTAAGGAGAAATTTCCTGACAGTTAGAACAATTAATTAGTGGAACAAATTGTCTTCAGAAGTTGTGAATGGTCCAACACTGGAAGTTTTTAAGAAGAGACTGAACAACATTTGTCTGAAATGGTATAGGGTTTCCTGCCTGAGCAGGGGTTTGGACTAGAAGACCTTCAAGGCCCCTTCCAACTCTGTCTATTCTATTCTATTCTATTCTATTCTATTCTATTCTATTCTATTCTATTCTATTCTATTCTATTCTATTCTAAAGTTAATATATGAGAAAAACAAGTGCAGTATATCTAAAAGTGTGATGAGTAGTTGTAGCATAACAGTATGTATGGTTTAACTTTGGACTAAGGAGGTTGTCTCCAATTTTACATGTTTTAGCAGAGAAAGCTGAAATATGCACAGGAAACACTAGAACCCACTAAAGGTGTTCAGAAAATCTCAGTACTATTAAGGAAACTTGCAGTTCCTGGATAATAACATGGAGATGATTTACTGCTGCTTTTCAGTATATTTTTCTACTGTTGTCTAAAGCTCTGATGTTCCCTAGTACTTTAATTGTCTCATTTTAGGGTCTTTCCACACTGCTGAGTTGAAATGTTGTCCATCTAATCTTGTCTTGGCAGAAAAGAATACCAACATTAAATTTGCTCTTTCCATTCCCAATACCTATCATGCCTCTACTGCTCTGTTTGTGGTCGTGTAACTCATCTGATTTCCCTCCAATATAATGAGCAGCCAAGCCTAAAGATTAAGGTGCCCCCCCCCCTCAGATATTGTCAGAAGAAAAGAGAAAATACTACTTTAACACAAGTATAACTGAAGATGACTAATAGTAGTCCTGTCTCCCTATGGCCTGTAGAGAAAGGTAAAGGCAGCATTGAGGGAACAAAGCAGGAAAAAAGTGGTTGTTGGAATGTAATTGTATTGTGATTATGAGCAAATTAGAAAAGGAACTCATATCCCACTCATCATGGTACAAAACTGTGCTGCTAACCATTTTTAAAGGATATATTCTCACGACATCACCTTTATGTCTATCATGGAGGTTTCTAAATTAATAAACTGTTTCAGTTTAAAAGTAGTATTTTGGAAAGGAGTCCAGCAAGGCTGTATACTGTCGCCCTGCCTATTTAACTTATATGCAGAGAACATCATGAGAAAGTGGGGCTAGATGAATCAAAAGTTGGAATTAAGATTGCTGGGAGAAATATCAACAACCTCAGATATGCAGATGATATCACTCTAATGGCAGAAAGTGAAGAGGATCTAAAGAGCCTCTTGATGCGGGTGAAGAAGGAGAGTGCAAAAGTGAAGAAGAAGAGTGCAAAAACTCAACATTAAGAAAATTAAGATCATGGCACCCGGCCCTCTCAATTCCTGGCAAATAGATGGGGAAGAAATGGAGGTAGTGACAGATTTTATTTTCCTGGGCTCCAATATCATTGCAGATGGGGACTGCAGCCAAGAAATTAAAAGATGCTTGCTCCTGGGGAGGAAAGCTATGGCAAATCTAGACAGCATACTAAAAAGCAGAGACATCACCCTGCCAACAAAAGTGCATATAGTCAAGGCTATGGTTTTCCCAGTTGTAATGTATAGCTGTGAAAGTTGGACCTTAAGAAAGGCTGAGTGCCAAAGAATTGAGGCCTTTGAACTATGGTGCTGGAGAAGACTCCTGAGAGTCCCTTGGACTGCAAGGCAATCAAACCGGTCAGTCCTAGAGGACTGCTCTTTAGAAGGCCAGATCCTGAAGATGAAGCTCAAATACTTTGGCCACTGAATGAGAAGAAAGGACTCACTGGAGAAGAGTCTAATGCTGGGAAAGATTGAGGGCAAAAGAAGGGGATGACAGAGATTGAGGTGGTTGGATGGAACCACTGAAGCAGTCGGCGTGTGCTTAAATGGACTCCAGAGGATGGTAGAGGACAGGAAGGCCTGGAGGAATGTTGTCCATGGGGTTACAATGGGTCAGACACGACTTCGCAACTAAGAGCAACAATTTATTTATTAAATTTATATGCCACCCATCTCACTCTCAAGCGACTCTGGGCAGCTTACAGTATGATAATTTGCACTGCCCTTCAGTTGTCCTACATTAAAACTTTAAGGACGGCCTCCATTGCCAGCTTCACTACTGGGAATACAACATGGCTGCTGGGATTGAGCCACTTATGTTGGCATAATTTTCTGCCCGCTCCAGGACAGAAGAAATGCATGTTGTTGCAGCCAAGAAAAACAACTTGTAGAGAACTTGTGGCTCATGCTTATTGTCTGTTGACCCATTGGAAACTTCAATTTATGCCACAGCAAATTGTGATCAGTTGAAATAGTAGATCCAAGTTTGGGAGTTCATGTGATATGTGAGTGATATATGTCTGGGGATAAAGTTCCTAGTAACCTAAGATGAGGGCAAGACGAAAATTTCACAGAACAGTGCCGTAATCACTGAAGCAACAAATATTAAGAAAGGTGCAGGATGGAAACAAGTGCCAACTTTGCTTCCTTATAGATTGCTTCATCATCACAGAATGAACTTCTTAAACAGACTGCCATGCGGAAAGAGTATGCAATTTCAATATTTTCCAGACAGAGCTGTGAATAAGGTATCATGTTTCCCGCAGTATCTTTTTTTTTTTTCAGAACTCAATTCTGGGTAATGTTGAAAAGCTGTCCAATCCTCATGTATTATTCATATACGTAGTCATTCCACCAACACTTTTTAAAGCAATTTTCTAGGTAGAAAATATTATGCCGGAATGAGGTTTTTATGTCTATTGCTGCTATTTGCATCGATTACATTAGCAGAAACTTAACAGTGCCATTGCAGTGACACAGAAATCCTGGCTAAACAATAGTTTAGATAATAGAACAATAGTTCTTCATCTGTAGGAAACAAGATCGCTTCTAATCTTACCTGTAATTTTCAAAAACATGATTCATGGATTGTACTGAGAACAGGTGAGGGCTGCACCATCTTCTGGTACAGCTGGAACAAAAAGCTAAAAGTAAACCAAAACTATCATGCTTCTAAATTCTACACTGCTTCTTTATTTAACATATGCAAAATATATCTTGAGAAATCCCGAATGTAGAAAAAAAAATAGAAAATGGAAATAAAATTTCTTGGAGAAACATCAACACATGTTATGCTTATATACCTCTGTGATGATTGGGAACAAGGAAAACTTAAAGAATCTCGGCCTGAAGATGAAAGAGGAAAGTGCAAAAGCCATTTTGGGGCTCAATATTTTTGTAAAATCTTGTATGCCAATAAATTTTACAAATAAATAAATAATGAATGCTGCCCAGGGTTGCTTTCAATGAGATGGGTAACTATATAAATTAGATAGCTATAGGACAGGGGTGTCAAACTCGCAGTGTCATGTTGTCATCACAGGACATATCACAACTTTTCCTCCCTTCACTAAACGGGGTGGGCATGACCAACTCCTGACACATCCGCCCACAAATCACGAGTTTGATACCCTTGTTATAGGAGATAGATGATAGATAATAGAGGATGGATGGATGGATGGATGGACAGACAGCAGGGGTGAAATCCAGCAGGTTCTGACAGGTTCTGGAGAACCGGTAGCGGAAATTTTGAGCAGTTCAGAAAACCGGTAGTGGAAATTTTGAGTAGTTCAGAGAACCGGCAAATACCACCTCTGGCTGTCCCCAGAGTGGGCTGGGAATGGAAATTTTGCAATATCTTTCCCCCAGGAGTGGGGAGGGAATGTGGATTTTGCAGTATCCTTCCCCTGGAGTGGGGTGGGAATGGAGATTTTGCAATATACTTCCCCTGCCACGCCCACCAAGCCACACCCACCAAGCCACACCCACCAAGCCACACCATGCCCACCAAGCCACACCCCACAGAAGCGGTAGTAAAAAAAAATTAGATTTCACCACTGACAGACACAGACAGACAGACAGACAGACAGACAGACAGACAGACATATGATTGTCCGAATAGGCAATCCCATGCAAAATGTCATGGAAGGAGCTGAAGTAAGTAAGAGAGCAGATTTTCATAAGCTCAAAAATTCACAGGAGTGGTGGTAGTAGCCATGAAATTAAAAAAAAATCTGTTACTTGGGAGAAAGTCTATGTTAAATCAATCTAGGCAAACATTACAGTACAGAGACACATATTATCAAAGCCATGGTTCTATGCTTGATCTTAGACAAAAGACAGAGAAGGCAGAAGTCATAGGATGAGACCGTAATGTTTGTTAAAAAAAAAAGAAAAAGTGAGTTTAAAAAAAGACCAAGAGAAGAAAAGGTGGCTAAATATAATCATTAATGAAGGAAACAGTTTACAAGCCTGGTGGAATTATATCCATCAGGGCCCAATGAATTGGAAATGACTAATTGAACAACAGCAAAATCTTTCTGTCACTTCTGTTACCATCACTATAATAATAATAATAACCTTTATTGTCACTGCACAACATATGTACAATGAGATAGGACTATAGTCAGTTGACTTCTCTTCAAGAGTAACCATTTCAGAATAAAGGGGAAACTATGACTTTAGCTGTATTACTTAAATGTGTCTTTCTTATGGCCTGGGGCAAACATGAAGGTAACCTTAGGTAGACCACAACAGGAAAAAAAGAATACTGGGGCATGTTTTGCTGTGGTTATGAGCAAGAGGGTAAAGGTCTTCTGTCTCTTGTTCTAACTACAAAGGAAGCAGAACGATTGCAAAAGGGGTTCTGGTTTATATTGGCTCCCCTCTTCCCCATTTCTGCCTTTTCATATAGGGACAGACTACGGGACTATTTTATTTTAAAAGCAACAACTCCAACATGCTGTACAGAAAATATAGCCTATATAGCCATATAAGAAAGAACTGTGATCATTTCCTTGAGAGTCACCATCTCAGATACCAGATAACCTCAGATGCAGATTCAGTCACATCTGCAAAAGTTGCCCAGTTGGCACCTAGTTCTCAGCTGATCTTAAGGGTTTTAACCTCCAATTGTCTGGAAAATTCAACACCATGATTATGTAATTGTTTATCTACCTCACCCATTCTCCAACAAGAGTCTAGGACCCAAACACAGAGTAGAGAAATACTGATATTTTGCCGCTCTTAGTGTAATGTAATAGGCTCAGATATGACCTCTTATCCATATTTGTTTTCCATCAGCAATACTCTAGGAGTCTTCTGTGCCACCCTGTCAGAGTATGAATATTCATGGGTTGGAATAGATCAACCAATGGGGACTGAATGGAGACATGGTAACAAGGTCAGCCAATGAATAGGCATGGGAACACGCTCAGTCAATGAGGCTTATTTGGAAACAGAAACTTAAGTCTGATGTCTGGGCGTGGCTTAGGCAACTGAGTCTGTGCAGAAGCTTAACTGCCCTGTATAGAGGAGACTCTCTTTGTATTAAGCTCTGTGCTCAGCTCTGAAATGAAACAAGCCTGGGCTTGTCTGCTCTGCTGAAATGAAACTAACTGTTCTCTCCTGCCTTGTGTTTTGCTTGTAACTGCTACTACGTTGAAGAAGAATCTTTATTGATATTGTACAATTATCTTCATGTATTATTATGTATATAAAGAAGTTAATGAATCCTGTTGCATCAGTCTGCCTGTGTGTGCTTTCTGAATTTGATTTTTGCAACAAACTCTGACACACTCCATTTTCTAGAGCTCCTCGGTAAACTCAGGAACTCCCCCACATCAATGATCAGGGACAGATCACTTAGGCACAATCCTATCCAAAGCTACATACATCCCCTCATTTCACCAGGCACCTAAAGCCAAGCACAGCCTCAGGAAACTCCTCAAGGGCCCTCTGGAAATCATGTGACCAATAGGCAGACCAATCAAATTGATCCCTCCTGCCCCCTCTAGATTGGTGGCGCAAGTCAACCTTAAAGCAATTAGAGAATGATCTATCTATCAGTGGATGTTACAGTCCACTGAATCTCTGATCATACTCTAATCCAGATCAAGCATGTTTTGGAGCCTTGATAATCCTGGATAAATTCATGGTTGGCAGGTCACCTTAGATGCCATCCCTAAGGATGACATGTTGAAGTCCCCTAGCACCATCCACCTTGGGAAATCTACTGACAATCACCACGGCCAATTTACCAGGTTTTGTTTTTAGAGTTATAGCAAGGGAAATTTGTTCATATAATTAATTAAAAAACCTTTTTTTCAATAAATATTTCTTATTCTCTCTACACTTGATGTCGGAAGATGCCTAAAGGCAAATTCTTAAATAATTCTTTTAATGTTGAATTACTTGATAATTCAATATTACTTTCCTCTGAGACTGTAAATGACAGCTCATATTTTATTACCAACCTGAATAAATGGATCCATCATTCATACAGTTCTCACCAATATGTTATTTTATTCTTGCCTCTAAGCCTAACAACCCCCCCCCCCAAAAAATACCCTCCCACATTCATTTAAGGAGAGGGAGGGAGGGCGGGAGAGGAGAGGCAAATCAAACCTCAGTTTTATAAACCAGTGTACTCTGGAGTAAGGTAGTGGAGCAAGGGATTCTTCAGTCAAAATCTGATCAAATAATGTGATGTGCTCCTGAAGCAATTTAACAAAATATTTGTCTCAATCCAAACAAAATCTTTACAATATGAAACCCTACCCGAACAATACTGAACCTCAGGCTCCATTTTGTGATGGACTCTAGTCCAGATTCCGAGGAGTGGAGGGTGGGGGTGCATTCCAGAGGAGCAAGAGACAAAATCTGTTCAAATAGTCCGTGTGAGAGAATTGTTCATTATTTATTTAGCGTATGGCCAGGGAGGCTACAATGTTATGCACACAGTTCTGGCAGCCCACAGTCACTAGTCCATTTGTTGCACTGATGCACCACAAGGGGGCAAAATAGCTTCACACCAGCTGGCCAGCAGCTTCTCAGACAAAGTCAGTTCATCCAGGACTTTCCTATACCATTCCTCTGCCAATCACGTCCGGGCAAATCCCACCATCAAAATGATGGTATCTATCTATCTACTCACAAAAAATGCTTTCAAACTGTTGGGTAGGCAGGAGCTAGGGACAAGAGACAGAAGCTCACCCTGTCCTGCGGAGCTGGGCTCAAACCAGAGGTGAAATTCAGCAGGTTCTGACAGGTTCTGGATAACCGGTAGCAGAAATTTTGAGTAGTTCGGAGAACTGGCAAATACCACCTCTGGCTGGCCCCAGAGTAGGGTGGGAATGGAGATTCTGCAATATCCTTCCCCCCAGGAGTGGGGAGGGATGTGGATTTTGCAGTATCCTTCTCCTAGAAAGGGGAGAGAATGGGGATTTTGCAGTATCCTTCCCCTGGAGTGGGGTGGGAATGGAGATTTTATCCTTCCCCTGCCACACCCACTAAGCCACACCCACCAAGCCACACCCACAGAACCGGTAGTAAAAAAAATTGAATTCCACCACTGACTCACACCATCCAAGTGCTGGCAATTGCTCAGCACATCCAGCGTCATTAAACCTCTGCACCACCATATCCCCTGTGTGAGAGAAAGAGGATAAAGACAGCTCTTTCCAAAATAGTTCCCAGAGTATATGTCTTATGAGGGTGTTAGCATGCTTTTAGTTTGGCAAGATTCTGTCTACTGACAAGGAATAATAACAAAATCTGCTTGGAAGAATCGTAGTGTGTCTTTCTTGGTTTTTGGAGCCTGACAACCTTAGGGTCATGTAGCTGATAGCATTGACTTTCTATATATAGTCACTGTCAACTACCAAATTCCATACTTCCTCTCAGGAAGCAGTGGGGATGAGGTATCTTTCCAAGTAATTGGAGCAGAAATGCCCCATCCCAATCCCTTGTAAACATTTATGATCTTTTATTATTATTATTATTAGTCATATTTCTATGCCGCCCACTCTCCGAGGACTCTGGGCGGCTTACACCAAAGACAGTATACTAAATAGCATATTGCCCCCAACAATCTGGGTCCTCATTTTACCCACCTTGGAAGGATGGAAGGCTGAGTCAACCTTGAGCCGGTGAGATTTGATCCGCTGATCTGATGAACTAGCAGTCAGCTGAAGTAGCTGCAGTACTGCACTCTAACCACTGCGTCACCTCGGATCTTACTGCTTTCACAATCTGGGGAGGAAAATCAAGTTCCACATAGAGTTTTTCTGTATACCACCAATGATATGGATATTTCAAATGGAGAAAAACATGACCATCATCAGTGTGTAGGTTTGTGTCAAAATATTTTAACAGAATTGGAAGGGACCTTGTAGGTCATCTAGTCCAAACCCCCCCACCCCGCCAAAGCAGGAGACCCTACACCATTTCTGACACGGTCATGATATCACCCTGTAAATGACACAAATTATATATGTAGTGATGCAATTAGGTATATGTGTTTATACAATGGAACTATAATGTGTCAGCACTTCAACCTGCATTTACTTTAGTGCTGACATAAGAAGGAGAAGCGAAGGCATCTGGAAAGGGATGGCTGACTTTTCACCTACTTATTTTCCCTGGAGATAATGTTTCCGAGGAGATGAGATGGGAGGGGGGAATTCCTTTGAGTTGGAGTAGATTAGGGGTAGAATGACTTGGAAGATGGCCAATGAGTGCAGGGGAGTGGGGAACGGAAAGGGAGGGTTTGGGGGCTGGACATTAGTGTTGGCTTCGTTTGGAGTCAGGTTAGGATGTCGTGCTCAATAAAAAGAGTTTTTTCTTCAAAGATTTTGTTTGAAATGCATTTTATTCGAGACGACCATGAAACTTGACATAATGCACATTACATGTTTATGTTATTGTGGTTTCTTGTAGATATCACCGATTTAAATTAGTAAGAGTGGTTGCAGTGGTTAAATTGTTCGTTCAGGATCCCGGTCAAATATGAAGTTTGTTGTTTGCATTTATAAAGGTAAAGGTTCCCCTCGCACATATCTGCTAGTCGTTCCCGACTCTAGGGGGTAGTGCTCATCTACGTTTCAAAGCCGAAGAGCCAGCGCTGTCTGAAGACATCTCCATGGTCATGTGGCTGGCATGACTAAAAGTCAAAGATGCACGAAACACTGTTACCTTTCCACCAAAGGTGGTCCCTATTTATACTTGCATTTTTTATGTGCTTTCGAACTGCTAGGTTGACAGAAGCTGGAACAAGTAACGGGAGCTCATCCCATTACACGGCACCAGGGATTCGAACAGCTGAACTGCTGACTTTTTGATTGACAAGCTCAGCGTCTTAGCCACTGAGCCACCACGTCCACATTTGCATTTATACAACACTCTTAATCTGATTTTAAAATTCTCATTTTTTGTTTTTGTTTTTGCACAATACATTAAATCATAATTCTAACTAAATTGGCTGTATTTATGCAACACATTAAACCACAAGGAGAATGTAGCATGGTTGATAATAAAAAGCTTAGCATGTTGCGTGAAGTTATTTGCTAACCAGTAAGTTAAGAGTTTTATGAACATAAGCATTATCCATCAATTCAAACCAACTCACAAAATTGTGAGGGGGAAAAAAAGAGAAGAAATTCCAACCTATATTTCTTTGACCTCCTAGATGAAAAGTGGACTAAGCAAGCGAACTAAGAGATTCCTCATATTTTTAATTACCTGGAAAGCCATATTCAAATCTACTTTCTGTACATCCAGTAAGAAAGTTTCCATCAATTTCAGTCAAAATACAGTCACCAGAAGGCTTCTCAATCTGCTATTATCCACAAATACAGGTAGACTTCTACATGCAACAGTTTGCTTAGCGACCGTTCAAAGTTTCAACGGCGCTGAAAAAAAATGACTTATGACCATTTTTCACATTTACGACCATTGCAGCATCTCCATGGTCGTGTGATCAAATTTCAGCTGCTTGGCAACTGGCTCATATTTATGACGCTTGCAGTGTCCCAGGGTCATGTCATCATGCAGTGATTCACTTAACAACGGTGGCAAGAAAGGTAATAAAACGGGGCAAAATTCATTTAACTTGATAACAACAGAAATGTTGGGCGCAATTGTGGTTGTAAATTGAGGACTACCTGTATGTGGAATTATAACTTTCACCATCTGCTAGTTCTCATGAAAGTTGTGTTACAACACTATAGCTGCTGGAGATCAGACTGGGAGAGACTATTCTATGCTTCAATATGCCATGGGAATTCCAAAGCATGTGATGATGCCTTTTGCTATGAAAGCATGGGTCATACTGAATTCAAGGTCCTCTATGAATGGAGTATCTGTCAGAGTTTCTTGCAAAAATCAAATCCAGAAGCACACACAGATGATTGATTCAGCTGGATTCATTAACTTCTTTATATATATAATAACAGATGAAATAAATTTTACAATACCAATAGTTGATTCTACAATGTGATAGAATTACAGGCAAAACACAAGGCAGGAAAGAACAGTTAGTTTCATTTCAGCAGAGCAGACCAGCATGCAGACACTACTTAGTTTCAGTTTCAATTCTCTGCACAGACTCAAAAGCTGCAGACTAAGACACACCCTGGCTCCAGTCTGATCTCAACTCCCAATTGGCTGACTTAGTTGCTATGCCTATTCATTGGCTGAGCTTGTTACCATGTCTCTGCCAGTTCATGAATAATCTGACAGTATCCCACTCCTGGAATATAAAACTGTTTCCATCTCCCAAATTAGCTGCTGCAATTGGGAGCAATATGCTGACTCTGTAAACTGCTCAGAGAGAGCTGTAAAACACTGTGAAGCAGTATATAAGTCTAAGTGCTATTGCTATTCACGATCTCCAACCATTCCACCAGCTGGAAATGGATTTAAAATATTTGTGGTCAAAGAACTGTCTTATGATGATTAGCTTTATGCTATGTTGGACTAAATGAGATTGAACTCTGATTTTGTGGTTGCGGATACAGAGGAATTGTCCTACAAAGTATGAACCAGGCCATTACATTAAGCCAGCAGAATAGAAAGAGTATTGATACTTTAAAACTTTTGAAAAGCCTCCTTAGAAATATTAACAAAAAAAATGGACTGATCATATAAATTCAAGGTTTTCTCTCAAAACACAAATGATCAAGCTGAAATGGTTGTATTTTGGACATGTTATGTGAATAGACTTTTTGAGAAACCTATAATGCTCTGAATAGTAGAAGGAAAGAGAAAGGGATAAACAGTAGCAAGCTAGATGAACTCAGATACATTGGCAATGGGGACATCATTGGAAGACCTAAAAGACCAGGTTAGGGACAGATTGTCATAGGGAAAACCTACTTTTGTGGTCACTAAGAGTCAACACTGATTTAACAATGCATGACCAAAGTGATGTGAGGGCAATAGTAATAATTTTGTAAATCCAGGTTTTGACTTTAGATAACCGAATAACCGAACAGAATAACAGAGTTGGACGGGACCTTGGAGGTCTTCTAGTCCAACCCCCTGCTCAAGCAGGAAACCCTATTCAGGTAGTCCTTGACTTACAACAGTTCCTTTAGTAACAGTTCAAAGCAGGGGTGAAATCCAGCAGGTTCTGACAGGTTCTGGAGAACCGGTAGTGGAAATTTTGAGTAGTTCGGAGAACCGGCAAATACCACCTCTGGCTGGCCCCAGAATGGAGTGAGAATGGAGATTTTTCAATATCCTTCCCCCAGGAGTGGGGAAGGAATGGGGATTTTGCAGTATCCTTCCCCTGGAGTGGGGTGGGAATGGAGATTTTGCAGTATCCTTCCCCTGCCACACTCACCAAGCCACGCCCACCAAGCCATACCACGCCCACCAAGCCATGCCCACAGAACCCGTAGTAAAAAAATTTGGATTTCACCAGTGGTTCAAAGTTACAACCGCACTGAAAAGAGTGACTTATTACCGTTTTTCACAGTATAATCTTTGCAGCAGCCCCATGACCATATCATGGGAAAATTCAGCAACTGGTTCATATTTATGACCATTGCCGTGTCCCAAGGGCATGTGATCCCCTTTTGTGACAAGCAAACTCTAGAAGATCATATAACAACCGTGTCTAGGGGGGCGTATGCCCAGATTCGTCTGGTGCACCAGTTGCGCCCCTATTTGAACCGAGATGCCCTACGCACAGTTACTTATGCGCTAGTCACCTCCCATATTGACTACTGTAATGCTCTCTACATGGGGCTGCCCTTGAGGACCACTCGGAGGCTTCAGCTGGTTCAGAATGCAGCCACGCGGGTTGTGATGGGAGAATCCTGATACTCCCATGTAACACCTCTCCTGCGTGGCTTGCATTGGTTGCCGGTTGCCCTCCGGATGAGATTCAAGATGCTGGTAATGACCTATAAAGCTCTGCATGGCTTAGGCCCAGGATACTTGGCAGACCATCTGCAACCAGCAACAGCTTCCCATCGCCCGGTGCGTTCCCACAGGGAGGGCCTGCTCCGGGTACTGTCAGCTAGACAATGTTGGCTGGCAGCTCCCAGGGGTAGAGCTTTCTCTGTGGGCGTGCCCACCCTTTGGAATCAACTCCCCCTGGGGCTCTGGCTGGCTCCTGACCTCCGCACCTTCCGCTGCGAATTAAAAACATGGCTGTTCATGGCGCCTAGCATGGACTGAGTGGGTTTTCAATTATTTTAACAGGTTTTAATATTTGTTTATGTATGTATTTTATGTTTTTATTGGTTTGTTTTAATTGTTGTGAGCCGCCCTGAGTTCTATGGAGATAGGGCGGCATATAAGTTAAAATAAATAAATAAATAAATAAATAAATAAATAAATAAATAAATAAATAAATAAATAAAGTCAATGGGGAAGCCAGATTCACTTAACAACCGGGTTTCTAACTTATCAGCTGCAGTGATTCACTGAACAACTATGGCTAGAAAGATCATAAAATGGGACAAAACTCACTTAACAAATATCTCACTTAATAACAGGAATTTTGGGCTCAATTGTGGTCATAACTCGAGGCTTACCTGTACCGTTTCAGACAAATGGTTGTCCAATCTGTTCTTAAAAATTTCCAGTTTTGGAGCATTCACAGCTTCTGGAGGCAAGTTGTTCCACTGATTAACTGTTCTAGCCGTCCAGGAAATTTTTCCTTACTTCTTATTTCTCTCCTTGATGTTTACAAAGATGTTTACACAACTAGAACTGCAGCAAGTGAAAAAGGTGTGTCCTAAGGCCTATTGCTGGGGGCAATATGCTGACTCTGTCAACTACCTTAGAGAATGCTGTAAAGCACTGTGAAGCAATATATAAGTCTAAGTGCTACTGCTACTCTGAGATGAGCTTGGATGTATTAATACTTTCTGAAGAGCAATTTGTATACTGCACTGGATGGCCACACAGGGGCAGTACGAGCAAAATGATCTTTTGTCTTGTGGGCGGGCGCCTCTTGTCGGGTTTGCTATTTTTAATCCTTTTAAAATTATTCAGCCTTTCTTTTAATATTTATCTACTTCTTTCTATGGGTGTTTCTTTCACTTGCATCGGTTTATTTTACAGATGGCCACGTACTTGTAAAAAGTAAGTTTATGCTACTTTAGAGGAAATAAAATATTCACAACCACCACTCTGTAACCAGAATTGGTATGTAGTATTCTTCACTTCCTAGTTTTTATTTTCTGAAAAGGGTAGGTTTAGCAAAATAATTCCCCTGCCACGGGTGGCTGGGCTCGCTCGTGCTGAGTTATCCGAGAGGCATAATGGAACAAAGGTATTGCTGAATCTATGCTATTTTGGGAGATGGATCTATCAGCCTGATGCTGCAGGACCAGCAAAGTGCAGCTTCTGTGACTATGTTCACCTAAGTGGGTCAGGTAAAGATGCAGCTTGGTTCAGCCTTGGTTGGGGAGCTTGGGGGAAGAAAATGTATTGTTCAGATTCAAAGGTGTTTGATAGTTTACGTTTGAATGTACAGTATTGTGCAAATGGGCTATAGGCTGACCAGGTGAAGTATATCACGTGAACACAGCCTTGGGGGAGTTTGTGGAATGTCTGGATGAGAACAGAGGCTTTCTTTGGCGTTGCTATGGTCAACCAGGCCAATGCTTTGGCTACTCTTTCAGTGCCATGGTGTCCCATCTCATTGGTTTAAAAAAAAAAGAAGAAGCTAAGATTCAATGCTGGTGATTATCAGGACAAGGACATAACATTTTCTGCAAAATAGTTTGCCACTGTCTTCTTCCAGGATATTTTTCCCCCCCTCCATTTGCCACTTTTGTATGAATCTCCGGATTTTCCTGGTGCTCTCCCACCCAAAAGATGTCCAGGTCCAGCCCAGTTTAGCTTTTGTAAGATGAGATGAGGCTAAGCAATGTGCTGGCAACATCCCATCAAACTATGGAACCAGAGGCTGAGTGCTTTTTGTACATGCTTATCTCTTCTTCTGCCAGAAATCTGAGGATTCCAGGTTTTTGGCAGGATGTAGACATTTGGGACATGGTGGCTCAGTGGCTAAGACGCTGAGCTTGTTGATCAAAAGGTTGGCAGTTCAGCTGTTCGAATCCCTAGTGCGTAATGGGGTAAGCTCCTGTTACTTGTCCCAGCTTCTGCCAACCTAGCAGTTCGAAAGCACGTTAAAAAAAACGCAAGTAGAAAAATAGGGACCACCTTTGGTGGGAAGGTAACAGTGTTCCGTGTGCCTTTGGCGTTTAGTCATGCTGGCCACATGACTATGGAGGCGTCTTTGGACAGCGCTGGCTCTTTGGGTTTGAAACGGAGATGAGCACCGCCCCCTAGAGTCGGGAACAACTAGCACATATGTGCGAGGGAAATCTTTACCTTTACCTTTAGACATTTGGGCTCTATGCAGATGAGACATTCCTCTGCTGCTTCTTTCTTCTTTTATATTTTTCCGTCTCTCTTGGCTTAAACATTTTGCAAGTTTCTCATTGCAGAAAGAACAAGCTTCTAGAAAGGTTTGATTCATTGTGACCACTGTAAGCCATTTTTCCTATTCAATGCTTCTGCCCTCGGTGAGCAATCATGAGAAAGAAGATCACTTATTTTCCATGCCCTCACATTGTGAATCTTTACTCTTCGTAGAGCCTGGAGGTTGTTAGCTCAGCACAAAATCCTCCTCCATTGTTTTCCACCCTGATGTGGCTCGAGGGCTTTCATTTTCAGACACTGCTGGGAAATTGGACAGTGCTGGATATTCCTGCAGTAGGCAAAGCTGGAATAGCAGGCTGACTTTTTGACAATCCAGGGTGCCTCAACAACAGGCAGATCCCGAGGGCCAGCAGCTGCCTCTTTGGATCCAGATTATAGCAGACTGGCTTGGCTTGGTTTCGCTTGCTTCTTTGCTCCTTCGGCTCGGTGAGTCTCAGTGGGTCTTGGTGACTGAAGGCCTTTTGCTCGGCAAACACTCCTGCCCCAGTTTCACACTCCTCCTCTCTGAGCTCTTGAAGGAAGTGGGCAGCCAGACCCAGGGGAGTGGCTTCACTTTTAAAAAACATACATAACTGAAGGAGAGTAGTGAACATAGCTGTGAAGGAGAGTAGTGAACCCCGTTCAAAAGTTTTATTTCCCCTGCACGGGCAAGCCCCTTACCACCATTGGCATCCTTCTTGGAAGGATCGAGGCCGGCCCCTGCCCCCAAAAAAGGAGCCTGGGGATCGACTTCAGGTGAGTTTCCTGACCTCCAAGAGCAAAAGGAAACGCTGTGCAAGAGCCCACGGCGTGTCCGCTTTGCGTGCCGAGGCAGGTTCCTGCTTGGTTTAGAGGCGAGTTAAAGCGTTGGCACCGCGCTGGGAGTCTGACACACGTAACTGCAGGCAGGGAGAAGTAAAGACGCAACCAGGAAGTGGGCGCGAGGGTGCCTTTTTAGCAGACGGGCAGGCCAAAAGAAAGAGAAAGAGAGAGGGAGGGAGGGAGGGAAGGAAGGAAGGAGGGGGCGCTTCGTCGGAAACGTCTTTTTTTCCTCTCTCTCTCTCTCTCTCTCTCTCTCCCCCTTTCTGCTCCCTCCTTTGGATCCAAGAAGCAAAACTGGCTCTTGATCCCGTCTAAACGGCTTTCGGCTTCGAAGGTGGGCTGAAAGGTAGGCGAGGCGACCGGGACACTTGTTTCCGCTTCTCTCTCCCCCTCTCCACACACCCTTTCCCCATCCCCCCTTCTTTCTCTTTTTGCTTTGCTCCCAAGGCGGTGGGAGCCTGCCTGAGAAATGCCAGCCCTCCTTTTCTAGCCAGGCTTGAGACCCTGGAGAAGAAGCAGGCGGGGTAGAGAGGCAGCGTGGCCCCTCCAGCCCAGCGCGCACTTTGGGGCTCGCTCTCGGTTCCGTTGCGCGCCTTCTTCCAGCTGATCTGGGAGCCAAAGGCGGCTGTTGGGGCTGAGTCGCCTTTGGAACCGGCTTTCCCAGGGTCCGGGGCGCGCAAGAGAGGGGCTTTCTGCTCCGGCGAGGCTTCGGGCTAGGCGTGTCCCTAGGAAAGGGAAGGGAAGAGAGAGGCCGGGGGGCGCCAGGTGGAGAATTCCCCCGGCGCAATGATGAAAGCGCACCCGACTAGCGCTGCGCTAACTCTTAGGTTGGGTTCTCACAACATGCCGGACTACGTTAAAATGGACCGCGCGGTAGTTTAGGCTTAGCGTGTTAACTGGCAACCGAGCTGCCGCCTCGATACCATTGTATGAATGATATCAATCTATCTCCTTTATATGTTTCTTCGTGTCCATTTCGCGTGGCGTATAAAATATACCGGTTTGGATCCAAGCGATCAGAATAGAGTTGAAAAGGGACCTTGGAGGTCTTCTAGTCCAACCCTCCGCTTAGGCAGGAGACCCGAAACCGTTTTGTTATTTGTTAACTTTCGGGTTTAATGCGTTGTCTGGATTCATCCAAACTTTGAAGTTGATTGTTTGAATGGGTAGCTGGTTGGACTGCATTTCTTTTTCTTAATTCCTTTCCCACCCCCCAATTTAGACTTTGGAGGGGGGGCAAAACATGGGCAAAAAAGTGGATGGCCAGACAGTTAATTCCCAGCAATTATATCGTGACTTTTGTACTTGTTAAGTGAATTGACATTTGATTTGATAAGACTGATTATATTCTAGAGGGAAGACCAGGCTGTAATGGATGTCTATGCATCAGTGCCACCCTATTTACTGTACTGTATCTCTTTAGAATTAAGTGCCTCTGAATTCAGAGAATCTTTCTTCTGGGAAAAAGGGTCATTTCTAATCAGTAGATCTGTCAAAACATGGCAAGTTGCTCTGCTGAATAGTTGGTTTGCAATATAAAAGGGACGAGTGGCTTTTAAAAGCTAATTGATGCTGTTGAGACATAAGAAGGGGAGATGGCAGACTGTGACCTACAGTGGTAATAATAAAACTATTTTTAAGATGTCACGGACATCTTTTTTTCTTTTGGCGCACCAGATCTATGTGGCTTCCTTTATAGAGCCTGGATTTTACTTCATTCCTTGCTTTGCATCGGGGTGCACAGTGGGGCTTGCTTTTCTCGGGCTCTACAAATATTGTTGCGCTAAAAAAAATAGGGGGGAAAATGAAAGGGCTGAATAAAACATGAATAAAAGTATTCGTGTACAACATAAATATGAATAAAAGTATTCGTGTTTAGAGAATTGTGTATGTCCTGCTCTTCTGGGTGAAAACTCAGGTTTTACCACTGAAGGCTAATGTTTTCTGAGTTTCATTCTTTGCCGGCGTGGCACTTGTTTGTTTTTTAATATGTAAAATTTAGAAAGCTTTTGGTGGTGGGGTGTGTGTGCAGGGCATATTGCAAAGAAACAAGAGAAACTTCCTAATCACAATAAGAGTAATATAGTCTATAGATTTGTAATGATAAAAAGATGCCCCTTGAAAGAACAAGTGTTGGATACAAAACTGCCCGGACCCTGTGATATTTAGGAAGTTTTTTCTATTCTTCTTTATTTGTGATTGCATGTTATTGTGGGGAAAAAAGATATTCTGTACATTTCCCAATATACTTTCCAGCTATTGGCTTCCAGTAGAGCTACAGTGTTAAAGATTGATCATGGTCATGGAGAAGATTTAGAAATCACGGAGCAGAAGCTGGAAATAATCTTGCCCACTGTTAACTATTCTAGCCCGTTAACTAGCTAACTTCTTAACGAAGCAAAACATGGCTGAGTTCAATAGTTGAGTCAGATCATAAAGTGGAAAGTTCTGTCTTTTGCTTGTCAACAACTGGATGCTGAAGTTCTCACTTCTAAGTGGTTTTATTTCTTTTTCTCCCCTTCCCGCTTCCCCAAAAAACCCAGAAAAAGATGGCTTTGTTTGATCTGCAGATTTTAAATAGAATGTTGGTTTGAATTTACATGGGTGCAAGAGTGATTATTGTGTCTATTGGGAATCACAGTGCTAATTCATACTCCGAGAACCCTCTCCACCACAATCTTCAGAAGAAAAGTTAGTCTCTAAATTATTCTCTGGAAAAAACCCCAGAAGTTGTAATTGCATAAGCAATGTATTTAATGTGGAGTGTTTGGGAGGTTTTTTTGGGTGGGAGGGGAATATTTATCAAACCTGTGGGATCTCTCTCTTTCCAATGTTTGTTCTGTCAAAATCTAGAAAGTCTGCAGTCTGAATAAAGGATGTAAATATGCATACGTCATTTAAAGCATTTGTTGTCTATTTGGGCCACCGAAACCTAATGCAAGCTTTCAATGGAAATGTATTTAGCTTCCTGTTTGTAAATAAGCTTTTCACCACATCGGTAAAAACAGGGGGGGAAAGGGAGCAAATAAGACATAAGTCTTAGGGCCAGAATCACTTATGGATAGAGATGAAGTTCATAGAAGGTGGGTTCACACAACATGCTCATCGTTTTGTGGAAACACAGCCATTGCCTTAGCATGTGGAACCAAGCCAGAGATTCAGAAAAATACCATCTGCACATGTAGAAAATGAGCAAGTACCAAGGAGAAGAGGTTATCCTTGACAGGTTAATTAAGTGCAAATGCAACAATGTGTCTGGAACATAATATGCAATGGTGTAGTCCAGAATCAGGTTAACATCCTTGAGCAAAAAAAAAAAAAAAAGATTCTGATGTGAAGTTTTATGCTTCATTGTGATGGAATTTACCCAGTTTTTTTTTTTTTTTTTTTTACAAGGTAGAGGTTTATCTTTGATCACTGGATAAGAATGTATTTCTAGCAGTGGCCAGCAAAAGGACAATTATGACATTTCTCCACTTGCTTGCTGTCAGCATTTGGAATTCAGGTATACATTTTCTGAACATGGAGGTCTGGCCTTGCCATCGTAATTAATAATTGGTGATATACCTTCATAGAATTTCTTCACTGTCCTTTAAAAGCCGTATTAACCAATCACTGTATTCTGCCATAATACAGTCTTAGATCAACAGAATGAATTAAAACTGGCCTGTAATTAGCCAAACTGGGGGAGGGGGAGGGGGAGGGGGGGAGAAGAGAAAAAATCCTATGTGAGTTTAAGCCTGTCCTTTTGGTGTGCCAGCTAACAATTGGTGATTGTTCATGGTACAAAATGTATAAATTTTTGCACCAGCTTTCCTACGGAATTTTGGAAGTTATAATATGATCATCATACTGAAAACTCTCAGGTAAAGGTCAGATTTTATTAACGACTCCTTCGTGCCAAATGCGAGTTTCCAAAATTGAAATTCTAGCTCCTTAAGCATCCCCTTGAAACAGTGGTAGGATTAAAAAAAATTTACCACGTGGCTTGGTGGTTAACATATGGGTAACAGTAACAGAGTTGGAAGGGACCTTGGAGGTCATCTAGTCCAACCCCCTGCTCACTCAGGAGACCTCTACTAGGGATTCGAACCGCCGAACTGCCGACCTTTCTGATCGACAAGCTCAATGGCTTAGCCACTGAGCCACCAAGTCAGGTGGGCATGGCAGGGGAAGGATACTGTAAAATCTCTATTCCCTCCCCACTCCAGGGGAAGGATACTGTAAAATCTCCATTCCAACCCTACTCCAGGGGAAGGTTACTGCAAAATCCCCATTTTCTCCCAATCAGCTGGGACTCAGGAGGCAGAGAATAGATGGGGGTGGGACCAGTCAGAGCTGGTATTTACCAGTTCTCTGAACTACTCAAAATTTCCGCTACCGGTTCTCCAGAACTGGTCAGAACCTGCTGAAATCCACCTCTGCCTTGAAAGCCTTGGAACGCCCAAATAGACATATTTAACACTGACTGTGAATTAGGATCTTGTTACATTGCTTGGAGCTGTTTGTGCAAATCTCCAGAGGTGTGGATTTAAATTCAGAATTCCAATAACTAAACTATCTGAGCCAAAAAAAAGAATTATATTCAGCATTCATGTTGATAATGGTTTTTCTTAATTTTGCAGTGCGTATATTTATGTATTACAAATAGCTTGACCTTCATTCTTTGCTTATTGATTTTTGAGAGAGGTTCTGAATCTAAGTTGCTCTCTGTGTGGCAGGAGAGGCAGAATTAACACAGAGTTGCAGATACATATATATATATATATATATATATATATATATATATATATATATATATATATATATATTAAAGTTGCAATGTTTAGGGAATTTTTCAGAGAAATTTCCATCCTCTTTTTCATATCTGTGCTAAAAATGAGATTTGTTCTCTGCAAATGACTATCATCAAGTTCAATTATGCAACGGAGTGCATATGTGCAAATTTAATTAAGCTGCTTATTGCTAAATTAAATACATGTTTACAGACTTTTCAAGGGCTGAGTAAGTTGATAGAAAGGAACAGATATACTGTAATCTAAAGATATAGCTGAAAGTAATATGAAAAACAGTCAGACTTTTCTCAATTTTTTTTAAAAAAAGATTGAAAGTGATAATGATCCACAGAAACTAAAGTCAATTTAACCCTTCCATACTATCTGAGTTTCTTTGGTTCAAATCGTCTCATCTGTCCCACCCAGAAGAATATACAGACAGGTATCTCTATATTCTATCTATATTGAAAATGGTGAGGATTAGAATTGTGAGGATTAGAAATGTGTTAAATCAATATCCAGCTGGTATGTTCATAAAATCAAAATTGTATCAAAAGAGGTCCCCATAGTAGCTCAAATTGGTATATTCCCATAGTTCTTTTCTTAGGGAAGTTATTTGAGGGCCCCAAGGAGTATATCAGCTCTGGATCACTCTTGCCTTGTTACATTAAGGTAAAGATCTCTGTTGGACAGAATGGCCATTGGCCATTCCAAAGCTCTTCCTTTTGCTTAGGGGAAAAATCTAATTTATTTCATGAATGCATGAAATAAAATATTAATATAAAATAGCACAAAAAAAGACTTGGGGCCTCATTTATATATGTGTAAAAGTAGGGTATTTGCTTAGACACATTATGATGAAGGAAGATAAGGATTATAACTCAGGATTGTCAAGTTTTTAAACTTTCCTCAGCTTCTGTGTACCAAATAGCATTTGGATCTTCAAACATTGGCAGATGAAACTTTTGAAAATCAGCATTTTGGCTTTTCTCTAAGCCAGGGGTCTCCAAACTTGGCAACTTTAAGACTTGTGGCTTTGCTGGCTGAGGAGCTCTGGGAGTTGAAGTCCCAGAGTCTTAAAGTTGCCAAGTTTGGAGACCCCTGCCCTAAGCCATAGTTCCCTAAACCATTATGTGTTCATAACCCTAACTAAACTAAACCCAGACCAAACAAACCACATTATGGCTTACTGAAGTTTTTGAGTCCAAGATAAATCACTTGCTAAAGCCCTATGAGAAAAAGCTGTATGAAAAGATGTCAGCCTTTATGCAAACATTCATGTTTATGGTCATTGTAGGTAGCAGAGCCACATCAAATACAGACTTTATACTGGTCAGTGTAATCCATATAGCTCCATGTATTCCAGTGTTGCCTGCAATGACTTAACTGAGGTAAGGAGCGAACTGAAAAATGGGACTAATATTAAAGATAGAGAAAATTACTAAACCTTAATACAGTAATGACAATATGTAGAACAATCAGTCTTAGAAGTGATAACTGATAAAGATATCAAAGTGTTGGATAGCTTCTACCAGGGGTGAGTTCTAGTTACCTTTACTACCAGTTTGCAACGGGAGCGCGCACGTACACGGGCTTCTGCGCATGCACAGATCATCCATTATGACGTTCGGGTGGGTGGGTGGGTGGGTGGGGGAGCCTGCCACCACTTTTACTACCGGATCGCAAGAACCGGACAGAACCGGGAGCAACCCACCACTGGCTTCTACCTTTTAGGATCAACCAACAATAATAAAGAAACAAGCAGTCATGAAATATGCCATAGACTAGCCCTTGGTAGAGCAACCATGAAGGCCTTGGCAAAATTTAATTGCTGTGATGTGTTAATACCTATAAAGACCAGAATTGTGCAAGCCAAAGTATTCCTGTGACATGCTATGGAAGTAAAAGTTTACCTTGAAGAAGCAGGATAGGATAGTTTGTTGGATCATTAAGCAAATCAACACAGAGCTCTCACTCGGGGCCCAAATGACAAGACTCAAATTATCCTGCTTCCAACACTTTATGCAAAAACCCAACTTTCTGGGGAAGGGTCTAATGTTGAAAAAGGTGAAAACAAAGAGAAGAAGATGACCCGTAGCAAGGTGGATGGACTCAGTTATGGCAACAATGGATGCAGTGTTGGAAGATCTGAAAGACTCTGTTAGGGACACATAGATCATCATGGAGAAAATCCATGGGGTTGCTAGGAATGGAAAACCATTTGATGGCACATAATCAATCACCATGGAAGGACCAAAGCTGATTTTTCATGGAAGAAGATACAGTTCTGGAAATTCTTCAGATGGTCCCTCTAGCCTTTTGTGCCTATGGCATCTTCTTTATTCATCTTCTTTACTCTTTATTTGCATCCTGCAAATGGAGTATAAGAATGTTTATTTACCACATTAAAAGAAAACCTATTCATCAAGTGTGAAAGCCTTGTTATCATCCCTTTCACTTGCTAGAACAATTATTTGCTGCTCTGACGTGTGACATTGTTGTTCTATTCTAGAAAAGGTCTCACAAGCACACTTCCCTTATTTGTTTACTTAGATGCGAGCAGGGTTTGGTATACTTTACCAGCCTCAGGAATGAGAACAGTACACTCTGCTTAAGAGGAGGAACTGCAGCTACCTGACACAGTCACATAACACTAGGAATGTGTAATATTTCACATTCAGAAGGAAAAAGCTGCTTAAGAGTGTGCAGGGATAGCATCTCTCTGCAACTCCCTAAACTAAAAATTTCTCTTCCAGGGGTCATGCTGCAATGTGGAGGGCAGGTGCACAATTTTGGAAAAAATGCAGCTTCTGTGATGAAAAATTGCTTTATTTCTTGATATTTATTTATATATCGCATTTAGAAACTGGCCTTCTCCCTCGTAAAAGCTATATATAAATAATCATATTAAATACAGTTAAAACAAGAATGAAACAATAAAAAAATAAAATTAAAAGGCAGGGATTTTTTGCATGCAGAAATTCCTGAGCTTGTTTATCTCAAAAGAGATCTGGGCTAATTGGGGATGAAATAGGCCAACATATAACCAACAGCTTATACAATATTGGATGAGATGAACTAATCATTTGTCACTGTATAAGGTAGCTTCTGAGATAGGCTTTGGGTGGCATCACCGAAACGAAGATAATGCATTTTCTGTTCTTTGATTCTTGGGCACGCTTCCACTTTCTACAGTGTTCTTGCAGAACAGCTGCTGTTCATGAACACTGTGTTCCTTCTTTTCTTTTTCTGTGGAAGAAACTCCTACTTCCTCATCCTTTCCATACTGAGCGTTTTACCTATCTACAAGTATAACTGCAGGCGTGAATGACTGAGCAGTAACTGTGCTGGGAAGCTTGTTTTTCTTTTAAATCAGCATTAGCTCTTCCTTTTCACTATCAGCAATCAGTGCAAGGTTCACAGTGAACCCAGGCTCACAGGCAAACTGGAAAGGAGGGCATTGGCCTTGCTCATAGTGCAAGGAATCTGGCTAGCTAGTACATCTTCTGGACCAGAGTTGGTTGAAATGTTTTCAAGCAACAACATTTATTTTTATGTTACAGATGCTTTTGGGTCATCATATCGATCATTGTGACCCTAAGTGGGTCCAAGTAGTAAGATACAAATACAATAACAAGTATTGTATTAGTAATATAATAGTCATAAAACAAATCCTCAATATAAACCAGAACCA
This sequence comes from Pantherophis guttatus, assembly GCF_059756535.1. Taxonomy (NCBI): domain Eukaryota; kingdom Metazoa; phylum Chordata; class Lepidosauria; order Squamata; family Colubridae; genus Pantherophis; species Pantherophis guttatus. Next base: position 321,273,090 of record NC_142063.1, on the reverse strand, counting down.
TAATTAGAAGACTCGCGATAACTGCCCCTTTTCCCTTTTAGCACTTCCCCTTTCTTTTGATTCCATCTAAATATAATCACCAAGCCATAATGTGCTTAACCGCAATGGGTTTGGCTGGGCTTATCCATCCTAACATGTTGTAAGCCATAATTTATTCACCAGAGTGTCTGGGTTCATGCAAGATGCTTAGCTAAAGCATCAAACCAGCCACAATTTGGCTTAGCATAATGTGCAAACCAGTCATACAATCTAACCCAAGAGATGAAGTTTTTCCTAACCAGGGACCTTAATTGGCAGAAATGATTCTACTTGCTGCAATCTGGGCATCTGCTGAGAACAGAGCTTGTAAAAAAAATGATGATGGGCCTAATGCTGGCTGGGTAGCTCCAGCAGCAGACTGAAGGCTAGTTATTTGAGTGTGCATGGGTAAGCACCAGCAGCAGTGGTGGGATGCCCCCGTTCGCACCAGTTCTATAGAACCGGTAGTAAAACCAGCGGGAGGCTCTGCCCACTGACCCTGACATCATCAAAATGCTTCTGCTTCTGCGCAGAAGCTTCTGCGCTTGCACCGAAGAGCACGTGTGTGCAGCCTTATTGCGAACCAGTAGTAAAGATAAGTAGAACTCACCCCTGACCAGCAGCCTGGATATTCACACTGGACTAAATGTGTCCAATAGAGACTTGTTCATTACTATCGTGTTTCCCCGAAAATAAGACCCTGTCTTATATTTTTTTGAACCCCGAAATAAGCGCTTGGCCTTATTTTCGGGGAGGTCTTATTATTTTGGGGTGCATGGAGACAGGGATCCTCTTGCTATCTTACCTAATTTCCAGCTCTGTCCCCCTAACCCTAACCAGAGGAAATGGCGGGGACCGGCTGTGAATGCTTTTAAATATTTTCAGGGAGGGCTTATTTTGGGGGGGAGGGCTAATTTTCAGGGCAACACGGTATCATTATTCTTATCTTCCCTATTACCTATCTCCTTATTTTTTTTATGACTATAACTTTGTTGCTTATCACTATTGTTGTATGTACATTGAGAGCTTACACACTGGAAACAAATTCCTTGTGTGTCTAATTATACTTGGCCATTAAAGAATTCTACTCTACTCTACTCTACTCTACTCTACTCTACTCTACTCTACTCTACTCTACTCTACTCAAATCTATCCAATAAGATGCAGATCATTAATGAGAAAAGTAAAGTCCTGCACTTAGGCAGGAAAGACCAAATGCACAGGTACAGAATAGACAGTATTTGGCTTTACAGTGGCACTTGTGAAGAGGGATCTAGGAATCCTAGTAGACCACTAGTTAAATATGAGCCAGCAATGTGCTGCATCTGCCAAAAAAAAAGCCAATGCAGTCATAGGCTTCATCAACAGAGGGATAGCATCAAGATCATGAGAAGTGATAGTATTACTTTATATTGCACTAGTAGCCACACTTGGAATACTACAGATAGTTCTAGTCACCGTGATACAAAAAAAAAAAAAAAAAGGTGTTGAGGTCCTAAAAAAGTGCAGAGAAGAGCAACAAAAATGATAAGAGGTCTGGAGGCTAAACCATATGATGAATGGCTAAGGAAAGTAGGTTTGTAGAGAAGACATGATAACTGTCTTTCAATACTTGAAGGGCTAACATAGGAAAGAAGAAGTCAATTTATTCTCCAAAGCACTTGAAGGTAGGATAAAAAGCAATGGATGTAAACTTGTAAATCCAACCAGAATTTCCTGCCAGTAAGAACAATTAATCAATGGAACAGCTTGCCTCCCAGACTAGTGGGTGCTTCATTGCTGGAGCTCTTCAAGAAAAGACAGGACAGCCATTTGTCTGGGATGGAAGAAGAACTCCTGCCCTGAGCAGGAGATTTTACTAAAAGACCTCCAAGGTCCCTTCCAGCCCTATGTCTCTATGATTCTGTGATTCTATGAATCATGCGTTCTTTCTTATCAATGCAATGTAAGTATGGAATCCTTTCTGGGTTTGAGCAACTTCTTCCTCTATTTTAAGGTTAAAATAGCACATGCAGAAGAATAATAGAGACAGTAAAGACCGTGAGAAGAGAGTCATGTTGCAAGAGGTTTAAGTAAGCAGTTAAGGACAACCAAGGACACCAGTTCATGCTACACCCTTAACCAGATTGAGTAAAGACTTAGCAGAGTCCGTCAAAGAGCAGACTGTGCTTGGTTAGCTTAGCACATGCAAATTTGGCTTTTTTTTTTTTGTAGCTTCACATATTGCATGAACTGAGTCCATTTAGTTAATTATAGTTGTACTATATAGTTTAATTCAAGTAACCAGATTAAGCATGTTGTGTGAATGCAGCCAGTTTGAGAGCAGAATTCAGACAAGCTTCAATTTGAAATAGCTTGGAATTGAAGTTTGGGGGGATGGTAATTAAATAATTCTCAGCTACTACAGGGGAAAGAATATCTGTATTTTTTCTTTTTGTTTTCAAAATAATAAATAGAAACTTCTGGACTAGTATATGAATAACTCCATAGTGCTTTAGGTAGAACCAACAGAAACACTATCCCCTGTCCGTGCCTCATGTTTTCCACTAAGCTTTCATGTTTACTGCCAGAATCCAAAGTGATGCACATGGAGTGTGGAGACCCTGTGTTATTCTTCCATTGATGAGAAGCAAAGACAGATACATAAAGATGTCTCCCATTGTTCAAACCTTGGATGATAGATTGTCACTTAATTCTGCTGAAAGCTGTTTTACTTCAGCTAACCTCTTTGGAGGGTCATCTTAAGTGGTTTTGCTGTTTCTATTGTCTATTTGTCTTTTGGATCTTTTCAAGACTGTATCCAATATTTGCACCACACCTTTAAACAATGCACTATTTGCTCTTCTAAATGGTGAAGAGGAAAAAAAATGCTTGGACTTTGTACAGTTGTAGGGGAATCTGCATAATACCAATACAGATTCTAGCTTCTTCCACATCTGTCCTAAGTTTATGACTAGGTGTAAACTCCATCCATGAATCCATGATTTCAAAATCAGGCAAGCTTCCTAGTCTCATCCTGGCCACAAAAATATTTGCTTACTTATTTACTTATATATGTATTATTAGATCTACAATATAAGACTGTCAAACTCAATGTGACTTTGCTTAATGTTTCTAGGGAACATTAAGCAAATCAGAAACACCGATTGCTTTCCAGTTTTTGATAACTGAATTGGGCAAAGCAAAATATTGTCCTAATTTGACATAGAGTATTGACAAGACATAGCATTGTACGGATGCAATAAATTATGTGATGGAATTACATATTTTAAGAAGACAGGATTGGCTTCTTACTACTTCACATATACTTGGAAAGAAAACTTATTTTTTGGCACAGTGTCATGTGTGAAGCAGTTCTTGGCATGAATATTCAGACAACACTCCCCTCCTGTGCACATGTTCATATAGAATATTTAAAATGAGTTTATTGCCTGGGCAACTTAACTCCAGTCTGGCATAGTTTTGGTGTTTAGTCATGATGCCAGAAGAACAGGGAGAGTAGAAATGTTGGTGATGAGGCAGCCATCCAGATTCCCTCAAAAGCATTTCCTGTATGATTAAATTGGCATCTTTTTCAGAGTTTTAGCCAGAATACATACAGAATAGAATAACAGAGTTGGAAGAGAGCTTGGAGGTCTTTTAGTCCATCCCTCTGCTCAACCAGGAAACCCTATACCATTTCAGACAAATGGTTGTGCTATCCCTTTTTAATGGAATCATTTGCGAACATTCAGTTTCTGAATATCTTTTAGAAAGAAAGGTCCATGATCCTGAGGCACAGAGAGAAGCTGTTCGTGGACTTGGTTGATTCTGAAGGTACTTCTGTAGCTCCAAATATGGATCTATTTTGTTTTTGCTCAGTAAATTAAAAAAAGTGGTGATCAGGATGCTTTGTCCATCCCATCATGTTACAGATATTAATGTATATTATTGTTGAAGGTGTTTCCTTGTATTTAGCGTTCATAATGTTTTCAGCAACTATATGTTCCAGTCCAAGATTTGTGGATTTAAAATAACAGTGATGATGATAATGCAGTGTGACTTCCTTCTTCTTGGCCTATTTTTGAACAAGAAATGTAGTTATTGAAGAGGGCCTATTCAGTTTCCCCCCCCCCTCCTAACAGGATAAGCAACTCAGAAGGTGGTCTGAGTCACATTTTTATAGTCCTTGCTCTCCCAAAATTTGCCAGGGAAATATGATTGCAAAATGGAAACACTTGGAACTGTAACTAATTTTCTTTTTCTTTCTTTCTTTCTTTCTTTCTTTCTTTCTTTCTTTCTTTCTTTCTTTCTTCCTTCCTTCCTTCCTTCCTTCCTTCCTTCCTTCCTTCCTTCCTTCTTTCTTTCTGGAAGACAACCATTTTCTGTTTTTAAAAAATCAATTATCAATAAAGAGCCTTGGTAGTACAGTGGTCTAAGGCACCCTGTTATTAAGCTGGTTATTAAGACCAGCTGCCTGCAATTGCTGCAGGTTCGAATCTCGCCAAGGCTCAAGGTTGACTCAGCCTTCCATCCTTTCTAAGGTAGGTAAATTGAGAACCCAGTTGTGGGGGCAATAAGCTGACTTTGTAAAAATATACAAAAGTATGAAGGCTATTGCTGAGCACATTGTAAGCCGCCCTGAGTCTCCGGAGAAGGGCGGCATATAAATCAAATTAAAAAAAAAATTAAAAAAAATTCTTCAAAGAAAAATGAGCCAACCATCCTCAAAGGAAAAAGGATTACATACACTGTTAATATCCCTCCATCGAATCTGTGTTCCTTGGAGGCTGAAAATACTCACAGTCAAAATTATGTGTGTGTGTGGGAGGGGAGATGGATTCCAAGCCCCCAAGAGCTTGAATTGTTTGTAAAAATAATACAAAGGGAAGATACAAATAAAATAAATAAGACTCCTGCAGAGAAGAAGAGTTGAGGAAGTTTATAGAGGGGGAAGCAAAGTCCCTGTGGTTGCAGGAAAGCTGGAAGGGCATAGGAAATAGGCTTTGTGTGCCCTTGGCTCCCTGAGAGGTTCTGAGTTTTATTTTCTTATAGTTATCTCCTAAAAGATTCTGTTGCAGGCTGCCGCCCTGTCAGGATTGATCAATTCACATACCTGCTGAGTCAGCAGAAAATTCTCTCTGTGTGTCTGTGTTTATGCACAGGCATGCAAGTAGCACACACACCTTCTTTGTTAGTTTATATTGATGCAATAAATCAGACCCCTTGAGCTCACCAACACTGCACTGTGGTGGCGCTGTGGTTAGAATGCAGTACTGCAGCCTACTTCTACTGACTGCCGGCTGCCAACTGCTAGCGGTTCGAGTCTCAGCGGCTCAAGGTTGACTCAGCCTTCCATCCTTCCGAGGTTGGTAAAATGAGGACCCAGGAGGCAATATGCTGACTCTGTAAACCGCTTAGAAAGGGCTGTAAAGCACTGTGAAGTAGCATATAAGCCTACATGCTATTGCTATCCCTAAACTGCAACACTTTTTAAAAGAGTTAACCATCTCAACTCCTCATTCTAAAAGTGGTGAACTATAAAGCAAGACCATCTCAGCATATGGTGGTAGATGATGGATTAAGGGAATTCCTTTTGCAATCCAATAGCTAATAAAACATTATAAATCTCTTGTCCCAAAATAATATTCCCTCTTAATGCTTTTAAGGAAAGATTATGCAGTTAATTATGTGTTCTACTTTATTAATGAATAAAGAACTCATATTTCCATATAAGTCAAATACTTCTCAAGGGATAAATAACATTGTTTTGCTTTTAGATAAAGGCTTGTCTGAAATTAGTGCTTATTCCTGCTTTATACAACATGTGGGAAGTCTGAAAGTTTCATTCCAAGTGTGCAATTGCTGCACTTGTTATTAATGCTGGCAATTTAAATCCTAAACAGTTTCAGTCCAAGATAAAATTAGGAGATTCTTTTCTGTAAATTTTGCATGGATGGATGGATGGATGGATGGAGATGAGGAAAGGCAGGGCCTTCTCAGGGGCTATTCCATTATTATAAAAAATCAGACTTGGCAGTTTGCTTTAATGTATTTTAAACTTAATTTTATAGTAGTGTCATGTTACGCTATTGTTACCGTGTTTCCCCAAAAATAAGACCCTGTCTTATATTTTTTTGAACCCTGAAATAAGCATTGACCTTATTGTCATGCGCTCAAAAGCCCAATTGGGCTTATTATCAGGTGATGTCTTATTTTGGGGAAAACAGGGTAGTTGCCTGCAGTAATACCTCATCAACATAAGAAGGTTGGGACAAGAATTTTTATATAAAGAGTTTTAATAATTATTTTAAATTGTAAAGCATGTTTATGTTTGCTTAGCATTATAATTTGAGTGAGCTTTCTTCAATTTATCAACCGCAAAGAAAATGAACCACAGCATCCTTTATTTTTAGCTGACATGGCTGTTCACATACTAGATACGGATGAGAGAATTTGCAGTCAAACACAACTACAAGGCGTGGAATGAGGAAGATGGATTAAAACTGTCTATTTTGAACCAACAGTGCTTTTTCAAAAGGCAACTGGACTTGGTTTTTCCTTGAAGACATTTCATTTCTCATCCAAGAAGCTTTTTCACTTCTTCACTTCTTCTGAACTAAAGAAGCTTCTTGGATGAGAAGCGAAATGTCTTCAAGGAAAAACAAAGACAGTCCAGTTGCCTTTTGAAAAAGCACCTTTGGGACAATCATGACCTGGATGACTGAGAATCTCCGTAGACATTTATCTATGCAGTTTGGGATGGCTATTTTGAACTTTTCCAAGACACCCCATAAGAAATATGATGAATTGGAACTAGGGAATGCAGTTTTATGAAGCAACAGCTGAAATACTTTTAGTCTTCAGTCAGAGGACTCCAAATCTGGAAGTCATACCTTAACCCATCTGGCCACGACAGGAATGTCCAGCTTGCCATTCTCATCCAGTGGCTGTACTGCAGTTGCATGCTACTTTTTTTCTGTTTACTTCCGGAGAAATGGCTTGCAGCCTGGCAGGAAATGTTGGCTCTGTGCGGTAATGAATCATTCTTGGGTAGTAACTGAGGAGCTCAGAAAGAATTTAAATGTGCTTTCCATCAGAACCATTTGGTGAGTTTCATTTGATGCTTAACATCAAGAGTGGAGATGACTATAAAAAGAAAGTGAAAGGAAAAAAGGGGAAGGGAAGAAAAAAAAGGGCGGGCAGTCAGGACTTGTTGTTCCGGATGCAGCATAATTCTTTTTTGCTTGGAGGCTGTGAAATGACAAATATGGAGACCATCTGTGGTGGAGTGAATCATGAGGGTGAGGGAAAGTTAAGGCAGCAAACGGCAGAAGGCAAAACTAGAGGCAGTTCTAAAATGCACTCTCCAGCTTCACAGATACAAGAAGGCATCATCTGAATCAAGATTTGTTCTGAGCAACCACTCAGATGCCTTGCAAAGTCCTGATGAGGACTTGAAATCCTGTTTCAGCTACATCCTTAACCGCAAACTGCTGATAGTTAGAGATAAGCTGCCAGGGCATATGGGTGTTGTTGTTTTTTCTGGGTAAGAGACATTGCTACATTCCTGACATATATTTTACTCCTTTTAAGAGTGTCGTTCTGGGCAAAACAATAATAATAATAATAATAATAATAATAATAATAATAATAATAATAATAATACATGATACCTCTAGGGGAAATATAACAGCATTCTCCACATCTTGTAACAGGATGTTACATACGCTAAAGATTTCACATGTCTGTCTGGGTATAAGACTGGGGAAGGCTGGTGTGCTGTGGAGAGATTTCTGCCCATCCTGAGTCTGCAAGTTGGGTGATCCTAAGAGAAGGTCACCTTGCGAAAAAAAGGTGACCAATTTGTTACCTTGCAAAAAAAAAAACCTCTTTTCCCCATTTTGCATGATTTATTTATTTCATGCATGATTTATTTATTTCAGACCCATGTGAGGGGTCCGAAAAGTCAATTCCGCTCCAAAAAATGTTAATACAGTACTTTCTCCTGGATCTTCTCCTGGATGTTATCCATGCTACCACCTTCAAAAGTAGGTGAGATGATCAAACAGCTGTTTTAGTTAGTAGTTTTATTCTCTTACCTCTCAGCTTCTGTCTCTGCTTTGCACACCTAACTCACTCAGTGATTATTTTCCTGTGTTTTCATGCTGTCTGCACATGGTAACGCATTTATGTTGAGTTGGGTTAGCTCAAAACTGAAATAAATAGATGAAAGTGTTGGGCTTCAGTGCAGTCTATGGATAAATCAACACGGGGTTTAATGCACTTGGAAAATCCCCTGCAGAACATCCTGTCTTTGAAACAAGCTTTTTTCTTCTTTTTTCTTAATTTTTCCATCCACATCACACAGAATTCAAGATCATCTAAAGAAGCTGAATGGTGGGAGATTCAGAGCTAATGAAAGAAGCTGAATGGTGGGAGATTCAGAGCTTTTCTTTTTCATCAGTCTCCAGTTAAATTGCAGTACTCGCTACCAGAAGATGCAATGTTAGCCAACCTGAATTCCTTTCACAGGGAGTGAGACCAACCCATAATGGCTAGCAATGATAATAGCTCTATATTTCTTCCAGTAACGGAGGTGTCATGTCTCTCAGTACCAGTTGCTGGGGAACACGAGTGGGAGGTGCTATGTGCTGTTATGAATGGGTACTAGATGGCCGCATTATATTTCCTGAATCCAAAAAGGAACATCTTGAATATTGGTTGCTAGGGAGCAAAAGTGGAGAAAGACTTTTATAGCTCATCTTGTACAAGGTGACCTTCTCTTGACCACTGGGTGACTCTGAATGCTGGATGAGGAGGCCCTCCAATCTGATTCCACAGGACTCTCTTTATGTTTTTATGTCCATGACGCATGTTATCAGATGCTCCTTTATACACCAATGTATGTCCCTTGTATTGATATTTAGTTCACCAGCAAGTGAACAGAGTATTGGACTATGGGAATGATCTCTGTGGTGGCGCAGTGATTAGAATGAAGTATTACACTTACAGGCTAATTATGCTAACTGCCAGCAGTTCGATTCTCACCAGCTCAAGGTTGACTCAGCCTTCCATTCTTTCAAGGTTGGTAAAATGAGGACCCAGATTGTTGGGGGCAATATGCTGACTCTGTAAACTGCTTAGAGAGGGCTGTAAGGCACTGTGAAGTGGTATATAAATCTAAGTGCTATTTAACAGAATAACAGAGTTGGAAGGGACCTTGGAGGTCTTCTAGTCCAACCCTCTGCTTAGGCAGGAAACCCTACACCACTTCAGACAAATGGTTATCCAATGTTACTCTTAAAAACTTCCAGTGTTGGAGCAGTCACAACTTCTGGAAGCAAGTTGTTCCACTGATTGTTCTGTCAGGAAATTTCTCCTTAGTTTCTTCTCTCCTTGATTAGTTTCCACCCATTGCTTCTTGTCCTGCCCTCAGGTGCTTTGGAGAATAGCTTGACTTCCTCTTCTTTCTATTTCTATTGTCATCTTGAAATAGCAATTGAAATATTTGAAATAGCAATAGAAATATTTCTATTTCTATTGTTATCTTGGGAGATGGCCCAGATGCTGCCTAGAGATGTGTCAGATCAGAGACAGTATAGTTTGCAGCTGGACGGTAGGTGGGGCAAGAAGAAACCCACCCTAATTCTCAGGAATAAAGGGGATGGGGAATTGTCCAGGTAAGACCATAACCTATGATTACAATTGAGCACAGAATTTCTGTTGCTAAGTGAGACATTTGTTAAATGAGTTTTGGTACATTTTACAAGCTTTCTTGTTCCAGTTGTTAAGAGAATTACTGCAGTTGCAAAGTTAGTACACGCTTGTTAAGTGAATCTTGCTTCCCTATTGACTTTGCTTGTCAGAAGGCTGTAAAAAGTGGCCATATGACCCCCGGACACTGCAACTGTCATAAATATGAACCAGTTGCTTGAACATCCAAAGTTTGATTATGTGACTGTGGGGATGTTGCAATGGTTGTGTGAAAAAGGGTCATAAGTTACTTTTTTCAGTGCCATTATAACTTTGAATGGTCACTAAATGAATGGTTGTAAGTCAAGGACTACCTGTACTTTCAAACTTGCAAATTTCTGTGAATGTAACCTTTCAATAAAGTAGAATTAGCTAATCTGGTCATATTTCCTAACTGGCTTATCTGATAAGGCTGACATGAACTGACTGGGATTTTGGTCAGTTCTATCAGGCAGGTTTTCTTTTATTATATTATGCTGCCCAAAGTGAATTTTTAGCAGTTCATATCCCGGCCGGTACGCTCTCATAGGGAGGGGCTCCTCCGGGTGCCGTCGGCCAAACAATGTTGACTGGAGGCCCCTAGGGGGAGAGCCTTCTCTGTGGGGGCACCTACTATCTGGAACGAGCTCCCCCCCCCTGGAGATACAGAGGATCCCGGATCTGCGCACCTTCCACCGCGCTCTTAAGACCTTTTTATTCCACCAGGCGGGCCTGGCCAAATCTTTTCCCTCTTTTTAATTATGCAAATTTTAATCGGTTTTTAAATGATTGGGGTGTTTTAATCTGTCTGGGCCAAATTGTTTAATTCGATTTTACTTGTTTTTAAATTTTGTATCTATGTATTTTTACTGTTTGGCTGTTCACCGCCCTGAGTCCTTCGGGAGTAGGGCGGTATATAAATCAAATAAAGTAAGTAAGTAAGTAAGTAAAGCACTGTTTCTCAACCTGAAGTCCACATATCTGAAAGTTGCCAAGGTTGAGAAACACTGCCCTAAAGCCCCAAGAAATAAGATTTGGCTACCCAAGTTTATATTTTGCAGAACTTCCTCTGACTGTTTGCTGTTCCTCTTCATTCTGAGAGGAGTTAGAACAGAACAGAGTATAACAGAATAACAGAATTGGAAGGGGCTTTGGAGGTCTTCTAATCCAACCTTCTCAGTGGTAGGATTCAAATTTTTTTGCTACCAGCTTGGTGGGCGTGGCATGGCTTGGTGGGTGTGGCAGGGGAAGGATACTGTAAAATCTCCATTCCCACCCACTCTAGGGGAAGGTTACTGCAAAATTCCCATTTCCTCCCGATCAGCTGGGATTCGGGAGGCAGAGAATAGATGGGGGTGGGGCCAGTCAGAGGTGGTATTTACCAGTTCTCCGAAATACTCAAAATTTCCGCTACCGGTTCTCCAGAACTGGTCAGAACCTGCTGAATACCACCTCTGAACCTCCTGCTCAAATAGGAAAACCTATACAATTTCAGACAAATGGTTGTCCAATCTCTTCTTAAAAACCTCCAGTGTTGGAGCACTCACAACTTCTGGAAATAAGTAATTCCACTGATTAATTGTTCTCATTGTTAGGAAATTCCTCCTTAGTTCTAGGTTGCTTCTTTCCTTGATTAGTTTCCATCCATTGCTTCTTGTCCTGCCTTTAGGTGCTTTCTAGAATAGGGTGAGCCCCCCCCTCTTCTTTGTGGTGGCCTCTTATATATTTGAACAGAAAGGCTAGTGATTAAAATGGCACATCATCATTTTGAAAAGCAGAGAAGACTTTCCAGAATTGCCTACAAATGGCAGCCTCATCCACATGTGTGTAATGTGCTTACCACCCACAACACACTTTTCGGCCTTCAGCCTAACCCCTTCCCCAAATATTGTGTAGCCTTTGGCCACTAAAAGGTGATACACTTCATGTAAAGCTCTTATTTTATTTTACTCTATGCTTCACTACAAGAGGAAAGGATCTCAATATGCTGATCAGTGGGATAGGGACTGAATAATATTTTTACTTTTAGTCCTGGATCAGAACAATTTGCAATGTAAAATAAAATATGTGAGAAGATGTTCCTCCTTGCCCCTTTGTTAATTCTGTCACAATCTCGCTTATGTTGCTCGAAATATCTGCCAAAAAATAGTCTGTTATGAGTTGGTATTGCATATTCACATATTTAAATTCAATTAACTATTGAGCGGGTTTGTGCGCAATTTTTTTTCTTTCCTTTTAAATGTTCTTTAAACCTACATTGACTAACAAAACACTGAAAATAAAAATCAGGATAAGAACAAACGAAGCACAGCATATGTAAAGGATATCAGCGATAAAAATAAAATACTAAATTTGATATCTTAAGGCAGTGGTGGGATTCAATTTTTTTTTACTACCAGTTCTGTGGCTGTGGCTTGGTGGGTGTGGCATGGCATGGTGGGTGTGGCTTGGTGGGCGTGACAGGGGAAGGTTACTGCAAAATCCCCATTTCCTCCCGATCAGCTGGGACTCAGGAGGCAGAGAATAGATGGGGTGGGGCCAGTCACAGCTGGTATTTATCGGTTAATAGATTCTCCAGAACTGGTCAGAACCTGCTGAATACCACCTCTGTCTTAAGGGAAGTACTGTACAGTAAAGGGGAGTAGATGTGGTGAGGGGTTGAATTTAGACCAGGGTTGGGCAAGTTCAATCCATCATTAGCCATGGAAATTTTGTGGAGAATTTCTAGAAGCAGTGACATACCCTAAACTCTATAACTATGCGAAAAAATTAACATATAAGGACTTGCTGAATGTACAAGGAAAATTAAAATCTAAACAGGAATTGAACTCCCAAGGGGTACAAGTGGACTGGTGGACATATCTACAGATCCAATCTAGATACAAAAAAGACAGAGATAGGAAAGGTATTAATGGTGAGTTACAAGAACTAGATAAAATTTTGATGGGCCAAGAAAAAGGCATGATTTCGAAAACTTATAAATTGTTGATGAGAATAGAGATAGGTGATGAGATAATTAAGGATACAATGATCGCCTGGGGAAAAAACTTTGGTTATTCAATTCATTTAGAGAAATGGCAAGAGATTTGGCGGGAGAATATGAAATTAGTAGTTTCCACGGCATACAAAGAAAATATTTACAAGATGATATACAGATGGCATCTTCCCCCCGATAGACTAGCTAAAATGTTCACTGGACAATCAGCAGAATGCTGGAAATGTGGGTGTGAGCGTGGCACTTATTATCATCAGTGGTGGACATGCCCGAAAGCAGTAGAATTCTGGTGGAAAATAAAAAAATGACTGAATGAGATTCTAAATCAAACGATTGAATGGCGACCAGAGACATGCCTGCTCGGCTCCAAACCGGAAGGTATTAAAAGAGATGTATGGTATCTTGCATTACATATTGTCACAGCGGCGAGATTGGCGTATGCTCAACTTTGGAAAAATCAAAGTATCCCATCAGAGGAAGCTATTATAAAAAAGATTTTAGACTGTGCGGAAGCAGATAAATTGACCAAAAAATTACAAGATAGAGATCAAACACAAGTATGTTTATCTTGGGAAAAATTCTATAGGTGGCTAGAGAAAAGGAAAACATAACCTAAATTAGAAGAGGAACTATATGTACTGAGAAACTTATATTGTACAAGTAAAGTGAGGTCGGATAGACCTAATTGTGTTATAAAGATATGTAAGATGTTCTGTCTTCTCCGGATTATAATATAGATATAGAGTACCGAGTACTAGGTTATTAAGGTACTGCTTATAGGTATGCTAGTTTTGTTGGTTTTTGTTGTGTTGTTTTGTATGTTTTGTTTGTTATTTATATAATGTGTCGTTCTCTTTTTGTTTTTAATGGTAAAATGTAAATAAAGATTTTTTTTTTTAAAGAAATTTTGTGGAGAATTTGAGCCAGTCATTCTCTCTTAGTCTGATAGGGCTGTGGTTATGAGGGAAAAATGGAGTATGCATGCAGTCTTGGGCTTCTGGAATGGAAAACCAACAATATCAATAAACAATGCACAGCTAGATAGAATTTATCAGGATTATTTAATTGATAGAACTAAAACCTTCAAACCAAAATGGAATAAAATAATAATTAGAGATTTTTTTAGACTCTCCCCTGTTGTCTTCACATTTTGCCAATCAAAGAAAAATGTACTTCAGTTTCCCAATATTTTGCTATTTTAAATTTAGCATCTCACTTCAGAAATTGTGTGACTTCCTTGTGCTGCTTCTCTTTGGCCTGTCATGGTAATGGATAATAAATGTTAATATTGTGTAATTTTTCCAAATTTTCTTTTTAAAAAAAGAATCAAAATAAGGAGAGTAATTAAAGGGCTATTGCAGTCAGAGATAACAATATATATCTGTCATTATAAACCCTCTGATACAATTTAGAAAGGTTAATGTAATGCAGTATTCAAAGTACCATCTATGAATTATTTTTATACTCGGTTTGTGATGACTTGCTAAAATAGATTGAAAAGGAAGTTTATACTTTGCTCAGCTGACTCATCCAGTTCAGGTCCTCTTCTGATACTATTTAAAGACCTATAAGACTGCCTTTAGTATTTTATAAGTAATTACTTTCATCTAGAGTGAAGTGGACTTGTATCTTTATCACTTAACATTTTTGATTAGTAAGTTTTGATAAGCTTGAGAAAAAAAAATCTCTACTACATTTGTCTCATTTGAAACTTGGAACTTAAGATCCAGTCTTCTGACAGTGCATTCAGTATGCATTCATCACCCTCACAGTTAGAAAAGTATTTAACAACTTATATGCCTCAGCATTTCAAAAGAGCTTTTTTTAAGAGCTTGCTTCCAACAACTAGACTCTAAAGTAAAATATGGGAGATTTCATGGAGTTCCATTCAAAGAAAGGCTGCGTATTTGTGGAGCACCAACCATTAATGATTTTGGACATATTTTTTTGACTACTGACTGTACTCTGCTTATTTAGATTCTTATTTAAAAACTAAAAAATACTGGGGGCCCAGAAGAAACTGTCTAACTTTTTGCAGGGAACGAGCCTGCATATCACTTGTAAGGCCACACTTTTCATATCAAAGGCCATCTCAAAGGGAACAGTACATTTATAGCAGATTGGGGTTAACTATAGAGGTGACAACTTACTATGAAGACATTCTATTGTTTTCACTGCATCTACTTGTGTATTAGTTTTATGCTTTTGATATGGTTAAATAATTAAATCAATAAAGATTCTAGTCTAGTCTAGTCTAGTCTAGTCTACCCTACCCTACCCTACCCTATCCTACCCTACCCTACCCTACCCTATCCTATCCTATTCTACAGAAATGCTGTATTGTTAATACAGAGAACAGAGAGCAAGTTTGACATAGTGGTTAAAACACAAAATCTTTTCTTTCAGTGTTAGGAAGGAGTCAATGGCAAATACCTCTGAAAACTTCAAAGAACACTGCAGGGACTCATCCAGGCTGTCATCAGGAGCTAATGCTGTCTGGACAAAAACAAAACAAAACAATTTTTTTGCAGAGTACTATACTTTCCCATAACTTGGATGGATCATATTTATGTTTAAAATGTAGATAATTAAGGAACAGGAAATCAGCAGATGGTTCAGGAGAAGAACCTATTTCCCAACTTCAATAATAATTTTAAAACACTGATTCATGATTGGAGCTATCATTCTGACAGTCTATCTGTAATTCAACTTATGATCTAATGTATATCTTTTGAGTGGTGAACAGAACGTAGAATAATAGAGTTGGCAGGGACCTTGGAGATCTTCTAGTCCAATTTTCTGCTCAACCATTCAGACAAATAGTCATCCAGTTTCTGTTTGAAAGGCTCCAGTGATGGAGCATCCACAACTTTTGAAGGCAAGCTATTCCATTCATTGATTGTTCTAATCATTAGGAATTTTCTTCTTAGTTCTAGGTTGCTTCTCTCTTTAGTTAGTTTCCATCCATTGTTTCCTGTCTTGCCTTTTGGTGCTTTGGAAATAGTTGATCCCTTGTCTTTGTAGGAGCCTCTCCAATATTAGATCACTTCTACCATTTGTCCCTAGTACTTCATTTCATTAGCTTAGACATAGCCAATTCCTATAATCATTCTTTGTATGTTTTAGCCCCCAGTCCCCTAATCATTTTTGTTGCTCTTCTCAGCACTCTTTCCAGAGTCTCAACATCTTTTTTATATTGTGATGACGAAAATTGAATACAGTTGGGTTTTAGTTGCTGGATTACTTGTTTGTTTTAAATGAAAAAGCATCAATGCATATTTGTATATTTCAATGTTTATTTCAGGTATAAATTTCCATCATACTTTTGTTTGCATGCCTGATCTAAGGTTTTTTAATAATTATATATAATTATGTAGGAAACCAAGTAATAAACAAGGGAGTTAGAATTATTTAAACATAAATAAAATTTTAGGGAAAGCAGTCATTTTTGTTGCGGTTGTTCGCCAAGCACAAATGTGTTACCATGAATTCTGGTTTTAGTTTTCACAAGAAAAAGTAATAATCGTCTTTCTTTAATTGTGTTTAAGGTGCCAATCCTTTGTAATAATTTCTCTAAATAACAATTCATCTGATACAAGGTCCAGTAGGATTTAGGAGAAACTAGAATAATGTTTTCAGCAGGGGTGAAATGATTTCGGTTCAGACCGGATCACCCAATCCAGTAGCGATGGAGGCGGGTGGTTCAGAGAACCGGTAGCAAAAACCCCCGCTCCCCCATAACCCAGCTGAGCCGCACAATCATTAGAGCCTTTTTTTTTAACTTTTAAAAGCATTTTTTCTACAACTTCGGCAGAAAAAATGCTTTTAAAAGTAAAAAAAAAAAACCTCTGATGATTGCGTGGCTCGTCAAAGGCATTTAAAAGAAAAAAAGGGTTTTTTTTCTTTTAAATGCTCTGACGATCCCAGCTGAGTTGATCGGCAGATCGGCAAAGCATTTAAAAGAAAAAACCCCTTTTTTTCTTTTAAATGCTCTGACGATCCCAGCTTTTTAAAAGCCCCTGCCAATCAGGGAACTCAGCTGGGATCGTCAGAGCCTTTTGAAAGCATTTTTTATAACCTCTTAGCCAAAGAGGTTGTAGAAAAAATGGTTTTAAAAGTAAAAAAAAGTTGGCTATGCCCACATTACACCTCCCCCACCAAGCCACACCCACAGAACCGGTAGTAACAAATTTTAGATTTCACCCCTGGTTTTCAGGCATTTTTGTGCCCGTTTCTGAATATCTAAAGCAGTGGTGGCGAACCTCTTACTCATCGAGTGCCAAACAGGTCCGTGCTTTGCGTGCTTTGCACATGTGTGTGCCATCCATGCTAACGCACAGCTCCTCCCCTATGCTCTGCACACCATCTGCACATGTGCATAGCTTTCGTGCATACTCCCACTGTATGCTGTGCGTACAATTGCACCATCTGCGCATGCGTGTGGTTTTTGCACATGCAATGCATGTGCGTGAACACCATCTGCTCATGCACACACAATGCACCAGTACAAGAATACTGGTGCACAGTGTGCGCATGTGCAAATGGCGTTCATGCACATGCATTGCGCGCACAAAACCCACATGCATGTGCAAATGGTGCATGCATTTGTGCATGCGCAGGAGAGCTCCGAAGACCAGCTGGGTCCCCTGAATTGCACGCATGCACAGCGGAGGCCCTAACATCAGCTGGGGCGCGTGCACATGGGCAGCACCACGTGAGTTGAGCGACAGCTCGCGTGCCCAGAAAAATGGCTCTGGGTGCCACTTCCAGCATGCATGCCATCACGGATCTAAAACATAGATTTTATATTCTTTTTTACAATGTTTAAAATATTTAAGTGTAAAAATTATTACATTACATCATTTCATTTTCTGTTACAATTTGATTAAGGGAATTTTTGTCTCCATCTGTTAATTTGGTAAGTTTTTAGATATATTAGGCAACCCAGTGACTTAATGGGTCATCCTTTGAGAAAAATGTAGTGCTATTTGATGTAACCAGAATTAACATTAAATTTTAGGCTGATCGTATTTTTTTATCACAATGCTGGACAGTTGTGTGGTCATCTAAGAAGAGTATATATCATAAATAAATAATTGTAGTGGTAAAAGGACTTCAATAATAAATCAATATTTACTTTTCTAGATGTAGATAGAGAGAAGAGCAGGTTGGGCTGGAAGGCAGAGTTAAACATCTCATCAGTCTGGAGTCATTGCATTGTCACAAGAGACCCAAGTCCAGTCCCCTGTGAATTCTCTTGACCCGTATCCAGTGCCAATTTAGCTTTGACCATTAATTGACTGGATTTTTGTGTACAAGTAGCAATAATAAACACTTCTTGCTTTGAACTCAACAAATGTTCCTGGTTAGAATAGAATAGAATAACAGAATTGGAAGTAAATTTTTTTACTACCGGTTCTGTGGGTGTGGCTTATTTTGTGGGCGTGGCTTGATGGTCATGTGACAATTATTTAGGATTTAGCAGAGGTACTGGTCTACCAGGCTTTTAACTGCTTGCAGAGCTGTACCTATCTACCCATTTATTTTTGCAGGCACTGGTCTACCCATTTATTTTTGCAGGCACTGATCTACTCATGTATTTTTGCAGGCACCGGTCCACTCATGTATTTTTGCAGGCACTGGTCTACCCATTTGTTTTCTTTTAACACTGATCAGCTGTAGGGCGGCCCTTTGAAGCCCCGCGGCAAGAGTTTAAACAGTTTTTTTCCCTCTAGCCATCAGCTGGGACTCAGGAGGCAGCAATAGATTGGGGGTGGGGCCAAATAAAAGGTAAGAATAACACAGGGGGGTGGGGGGTGGGGGGGGCAGAACCGGTTCGGTGACATCATATCGTCACCGCTACCGGCTCGGCCGAAACGGGCCGAAACGGGAGGAACCCACCACTGCTGTGAAGATGATTGGAAGCCACTTTTCTGTATCTCTTTGTATTAGTTTTTTATCTTCCCATTTGAAACATTTGTGTGTGTGTGTGTGTGTGTGTGTGTGTGTGTGTTTATGCATGTATATTATATATACATACATACATATATACATATTTTATATATCTATATATAAGTTAAAAATAATTTTATATGTATACATGATATTAATAATTTTGAAGAGGTTTACAAACTCATAATTTCAAATGAATGCAATTTGAATTAATGTCTTCATTATTCCATTTAGAGGAGCATAATTCCTGGCCGCTTTGTACTAATTCTCCATTTGTTTAAAAAAATCTTTTACAGAATTCATTCTTTTAAATCTTGCTTTTAAAAAAAAAAAATTAGCATACCATACTTACACAATGCTCCCTAATAATAGTTTGCATGGCATTTTATACAAGATTCATCTTCAGAGACATCATTAGATTTTAAAAACAACGGAAGAATTGATCTGTTGAAAACATGAAATTGGGAGGAAGCTCTGAAATAAATGTTGCTTCAGTAATGCAATAATTGAGAGTGTTTTAGAATAGGCAAAGTTGCTGATCCTTTTTTTTTTTTTTTGTCTATCGTGTTCAGCCGCTCTAATTATTTTTTTTCCTTTTAAACTGTCTGTTCTGAGCATCAAGAAGAACAGTAGGCTTTCAAATCCAGCTGGCTAAATTAATCTAAACAGCATTCTTTCCTTCGCATGCACAGACACACACCCGCACACAAGCTCTTAAATTCCTCGTTCTACTTCCCTCCCACACCTGGATTCATAACACATTGCATAAGAAGCTCTGAAAGAAACTCCTGGTGCCAAAGTTGGAAGCTGTTTCTCCCCCCCCCCCCAACGTTTCTTCTCAGATACAGCACAAAGTATCATCAGGGGTTAGAGAGGAATTATAGAGAGGGAGGTGGCAGTGACTCACTGCTCGCCATTAAGAAGCTGTATGCGTGTGTTTTTTTTTTAAATAAATTAATGGGTTTGCAATTGCATGCTACCTAGAAACAAGGAGGGAATGAAGGAGAACCAAAAGAATAACCTGGGAATCTAAGAAGTATTCGTAAACATTTTCAGTCATGTCTAAGATTGTATGTAATTTACTTACGGTTTTGCAACATTTTCAGTGATTGAAGATGCAAATTCTCCCTCTGCTCACATGGTTGGAAAGTGAAGGTTGGCTGTTCAGTCAAGGTATTTTTAATTTATGTGATATGAAATTGAGTCAGGAGGAAAAATATGTGCAAGTGAGAAGTCTGATCTATTTGGCATTCATCTGCAAAGAGAAAAAAAATAAATGGGAGCTGAACAAGAGAATGTTCACATGACCATTTGAAGTGGATCTTGTATTGCTTACCAAGTCTTTGGATTCATTTTGTACAAGCTGTAGAACCATGGCCAATCCCTAAACATGCATTTAAATTCCGTGGTAGTGAGAGGATTGGAGGATATTGTAAGAAGAGAAAGAATATTTGAAATGAGGAAAGGGCAGGTAGGACACAACTACCTACTCTTGAGCTTCCACTCTGATTTTCAGCTTTTCCACAAGTGTCATTCCTGGTTTAAAACAATTGTGCTAGAGCATAATTGTGCTGTCAAACTCACGGTCCGGATAAGTCACATGCTACCCACGCCCATGCCCAGTTTAGTGAAGGGGGAAAAAGTTGCAATATGTCAGATGACAACGTGAGTTTGACAATTGTGGATAATAGGAAATTGCCCATCAAGGTAGCCAATACTTGGGCCAGTGATCTGATTTGGTATGGACAGCTTCTCTTTGCTAATCTGCTGGTTCCCCAGCATCTTAAACCTGCTCCAAAATAGAAATTCATACTGTTTCCTTCATGCCTCCCTTTTCTGAGTTGTTTAAGAGCAGCAATCTCCCAACAAAAAGTGGCATTGAAAGTAAGCGGAGTGCTGCTGCAAAGCCTCCCCCACAAATTGGACTGGATGTGACTGAAAATTTCCCCCCTACCCTCCCCACCCCAGGAGCAGGTATGGGCGGATTTCCCGGTAACGTTTATGAGCCAAGAGAAAGCAAGCAAGCTAGAAAGGAAGTGTATGGAGCTGGAGTAGGGAGGCATTTGTACCATAAAAACTCATGTTGATGAGGGTGGGGGAGAGCACAGGTCCTTCATTAGTCTCCAAGTTCTTTGGTCGCTAGGTGCAATTGTCGCTAAGCAACTACATTCTTTCTGCTAAAGTTGTATGTGCTCTATTTAGAAGCAAAGGCATAATACAGCTATGTTGTGTGAGCGTATTGTGGATTCTGTTGAAAACTGGGAAAATTGTAATCAAGCTTTGGTGCATGAGTGTGCTGTGGTTTCTGTTGAAGACAGAGAAAATTGTATTAGATGGTTCAAAGGTAGCAAGGAAGCAATCTGAATTACGTATAAATGACTCATTTAACTGTCTGAACCAGCTCAATGTTTTGTTTTTCAAATTGCAACAGTGATGTTTTTATGAACGATCTGGAGAATGTCTTGAAATAATCTGTCTGGGCAGAAATGGCCCGTAAAAAAAGTTTCAGTTCACACATTGGTGTTTCAGTGGAACATCCAGGTTTGTTAACTCAGCACCTAAAACAGAGGTCTTCAAACTTGGCAGCTTTAAGACTTGTGGACTTCAACTTCCAGAATTCTCCAGCCAGATATGCTGTGGACAGCCAGATATGCTGGCTGGAGAATTCTAAGAGTTGAAGTCCACAAGTCTTAAAGCTGCCAAGTTTAAAGACCTCTAACATAAAAGGTCTTGTATCAATGAGACAAACAAATGTTTAATTTTAATGAAATTAAACAAAAGTCAATTGCATCTTGGCAGGGACTTGCTTACATTTTTGGAGTCTATCCCTTAGTATACCACTTAGGGGATAAACATAACTCAGCTGGGAAGTATTTCATATCTCTCATCTATAATAACTATTGATAATGTCTTAGCCATGTTCCAGACAGTTCAGATCATACCAAAGTATCAATTTTAGGACAGTAAAATCCTCTGACTTGTGCAACTGGTATTTGGAAGCCTATGGCCTCTGATGCTGGGGGTGAAGCTACTCAGGGGTTATTTTATCCTTTCCCAACCTGGAACAGTGCCTGATCATTAATCACCATTGGAGATTTAAAATGCTGGTGTTATACTCTCTATTCTCTCTTGTCTATGATTAACATTGAGGGATAGCTCTGTGAAATGCAAAAGATGGTTCACTGATTTTTGAGTGAATTCTAATGCGGGAATGGTGCTACAGCTCCTCTCTTGATTTTCTTGCACTTCTTTTTGCTAACAGTGTAACCTGCCATTGATAACATACAAGCTAGTATTGTGCTGTGAGTGTTCAGTGCAGAGGTGAAATGCTTCCGGTTTGGACCCGTTCAGCCAAACCGGTAGCAATGGTGGCCGGTGGTTTGGAGAACCGATAGCGATGGCTGTGCGAGGCTCCGCCCACCTGCCCAGTCATCGTTACTTCCTGGTTTTAACCAGGAAGCAACCTGTTTTTTATCCTCTGCGCATGTGCAGAAGGGTTTGCACATGCACAGAAGGGTTTGTGCATGCGCAGAAGGGTTTCCGCATGCGCAGATGGTCCCCACGCGCACTTCCGAACCAGTTGGGAAGGTAAGTAGATTTCATTCCTGGTTCAGTGCCTCTTGAATGCTGAAATCTTTAGGAATGTGCCTACGGCAGCAACTAAACTATGCTAGAAAACCAGGAAAGAGCTAGAAGGTGCAAAGCATGGGATCTCCCAGGAGGCGTACTAAGAAGGAATTGCAACACCCAGCTGATATGTACTGGACAGCATTAGTGTGTTAAGAGATCAGGGAGGTGCCTGAAGGTGCAGGAGTTCACTAAGCCCCTCTTGCAGTAAAAAAAAAAAAAAGATTTTTTGCGTAGTACTTATTTCAGTCTCAACTGAAGCCATATGTTGCCTGCTGCTTCCATTCCTTCCTTCTCCACCCTCACCCCCCAAAAAAAGGTAGTTGGATGATGAATTGAAGGGCTATTTACTTTCCTTTGAGTTGACATAAAAATAAAACAAAAAAATGCAACATTTGCTGTCCCTGCCTTTATAGCAGTGGTTTTAAACATAATGTTTTGACAACTTTATGATACTGTATGTGGACTTCAACTTCCAGAGTTCTCCAGCTAGTATGCTGGGGAATTCTGGGATTTGAAGTCCACACATCTTAGAATTGCCTCAGTTCTAACTTGCTGCCAGATCAGCTGTCCAATGGGTTTCTTTTGACAACAGTTTCTGTACTGTTTCAAAACTGCTGGCTTTAAATGAAAAAGGGCAACGCTACTTTAGAACCAGAATAGCTAAGGTGTGTGGCCCACCAATTGCCAGCGGAGCTGGTGACAGACTCAGATGATGAGGAGGTTGGGCCAGTTCTGGAGTCTGGGGAAAGCTCTGATGGATGCTCTGTGTCGGACACAGATGGAGCCAGGGCTGTCCGACATTTTCCAGCCACCAGAGAGACAACTACCTTTGGAGGCTGAGATGAGTGAGGGGCCTGTTCCAGATGAACCTATGCGCAGAGCAGTTAGGAGAGGTGAACAATGGAGGACAAGGAGTTGACTCGGGAAGCAAAGCACAATGGCCTTTGATGCTGAAGGGTCCCTCCCTGACTGGGGAATAAATAGAAAGAAAGGGGGGTGGTTCCCTTAGGAGACAATAGTTTGTATTTCTGAAGATTTTGTTCATTGTGTTTTGTGCATCAAAGACTGCTTGCTAGAACTTAATTTGCAGCCTTTCAGCCGGGAGCTCACGGCCTTGCAATTATCACGAGGAACTGATAACGTCTCTTGCTGCATTTAATTCCTTGCAGGACTCTTGCTTTGACTTTTCAGTGGGTGAATGCCATTAATTCACAAGAAGTAAATAAAGTGGGGTTTTTTGTGACAAGGAGTCTGTTTCTTGTTTCTGCTAAGGCTGGGTCAGAACATAAGGATGACTTAAGCTTCTCTTGAACAGGGCTTGGGATAAAATTAAAGTGCTATCTGGTGGCTTGACAGAATAAGGTGTTTGCCAGGGGACCTTTATGCTTGGTTAGTGGAAATAGGGAAGGCCCTGTATCAATAATCCCCAATGGAAGAACGCTATACAGGCCAGTCCAAAGAACGGTAGATTGTATTTTTCCAGAGGAAGGTATTTGCATAAAATAAATATAGTAATGTTCCTTATTTTATAATAGATCATATTACTGTAATAGCATTAAAACCATCAATCATTTTTTACTCCTAGTGACCACATAGACAAATTTTCTCCATAGCAATATGTCCCTAGCCTGATTTCCAATGGAACTGTAACTGAGTCCATCCACCTTAATGCAAGTCATTCTCTTCTTCTCTTTCCTTCTATCTTTCCCAACATTATAGCTTTTCCAGACAGCTGATTCTTTGCATGGTATGTCTTGAAGTAGAATAATTTGAGCCTGGTCATTTGTGCCTGAAATGAGAACTCTGGGTTGATTTATTTGATGATCCATTAGTTTCTTTTCTTGGCTGTCTATGGTCTTCCCAGAAGTCTTCTCCAGAGTTCACCAGAGTCCAACAATATCAATAGTTTTCCTGCCTGCTTCTTCAAAGTCCACCTTTTGCTTCTATAGAGTGTCACGGGAAATAACATGATTTGCATGATTCTGATCTTTGTTGATATAGACATACCGTGACATTTGAACAATTTCCAAAATCTCCATGGCTGCTCCAGCAAGTCCTAATCTGCAGCATATGTCTTGACTTCTAGAAAATGTCCAATAACTGTATGTACATTGGGGATTTTACATTCGACTGCAGTGAAGACCAAGGAATTAAGCCCAAATATTTGGGAGAAATGGGTTTAGACAAAATAGGAAGTAGCGAGGCAGAAGATGCAGCCTTTGTATTCAGACTGGGGATGGAGGAGTATCATAGATTCAACAGGAGATCATAAGCTTCATGGAAGTGCTTAGAAAAGCAGAACAAGAGATCAACATCTGGATGGAAGAGAAAACTCTTTTTGGCTTATATAATTTATTGAATACTTTCACCATAGAAAGTAGAAATATTCTTGCTACTCATTGGAGGTAAACAATTTGGTGATAGGACAAAGTGCAACAGATACCCAGCAAATTCCTTATTCCACCTAATTTTATTTTCCTCCAAGTTATTTTAGAAAGTTAAATGTGATGCTGACATGCTACAAAACCAAGTACCAGATCCTAACAGCATTATTAACTAAAAGAATGCCTCTGGATCCCTAGAAAATAAAAATAGGGGGTAACTGAAGTAGCCCTCCTTCAGAGAAAAAGACAAAAGTAAGTAAGGATGGTAGAGAGCTTCACAGAAGAATGCTAATGGGACTAGGGGCAACTTCACCAGTTTATTTTCTGTTCAATGGATGTTTTGTGACTAGCCATTACCACCATGATAGTCTTTTTATGAATGGACAGGCCACTCCCAAGGGAAAATTCTCATACAATCATTCAAAGCATGCATTTTCCAAATGTGCTCCTGGCCCAGACTCGTAATTTAATTACTGCTCTTTAGGCTCCAAATCTTAATACTATGTATACAAAGGAATTACAGGATTGGTTAATTTTGGACCTACAAGGAAGATATCAACTTCTCAAGATTTGAAAGTGCTAAGTCCATGGAAATCCAGAGGGGAAAAATTGATAGAGGTGTCATTCCCCTGGGGGGGAGGGATCAGTTCTGGGCATCTCAGTTATGCAGCATTGCTCCAGATGCAAAGCTTCAATTTGTAGAAGGCAGCTGGTCATCACCTAAAATAAACAGAACTGTGAAACTGGGTGAGAAGAAAAGATGTTACTCTCCTTATGTCTTCTTTTGCTTCAACTCACTTCCTGGTACAGCTAAGGACCTATATTGGTCCACTCGTCCATAATTTGCTAGGAAATTGACTTTACAATAAACATTGATCTCAAGGCATATTTACATCTCTCGTGCCATCAAAGGCAGAAGGTCTGTAAAGCAATCTTCTATAGTTTTTGAAGGACAAACGCAGGAATGGAAAGAGAAAAATATTACAAACATCAATTAGGAAACCTATCCATTTGAGATACTGTAATAACTGACGGGGGGCTATTTATGCCAGGAAAATGGCAAGGGGCAAATTGATAAAAAATTTCCTGGCCGGTGCCTTGTCTCTAATTCATCCCTCATCAGTTGGCCATTTTGGTTAGGAATTGCAGCAGTTGAAGTCTAGTTGCTCTGAAGAAGTTCAGGATTGGAAGGCTACCCTAACATGAACCCGTTGTTCATCCCCTTTTTTTTCTATTTGTTTTCCCCAAAAAGAGAAAGGTCATATCATTAATCTCTGGGTTCATGTTTGTCCTCTCTAAATTGGGACCATCTTCAGGAGCATCCAATTGGGTCATCAAATTACCTTAAGAAACTCCCCCATTCCCTAAGGTATAGTTTTGAAAACTAATGCTAACCTATACTTCCCATGACTCAGGAGAAACCACAGTAGTTATAGTGTAATAACAAAAGATGTAAACAACAAATAACATGTCTTCAGTTATATGACATTTTGTGGCTTCCAGGTTATTGAACTTCCCTAATTTCCAGCCAGTTTGGACAACTCACATTGGCTGGAAATTTTACTACAATGCGCTTGGAGGGCATTAGGTTGCTCTAGTTTTCATGTTGATATTGATAGCTAAATCTCTTGACCACTTAACTGATCTCTTATTTTAGCACTCTCCATTTTACTTCTTTTTCTAGAAGTGATGAGACCACATTAAATTCATCTGAAGATGAATGACTAAAACATAGGACCATTTAAGGTGCAACTAGTGAGTCTCTTGAGTTATATCATCAATAAATTCTAGTACAATAGGTTCTTTTTATAGTATAGCCTTTATTGTCGTTGTACATCATGTATACAACGTAATTCTAGTTCTACCTTAAGCATGAAAGCTAGCTGAGTAGCTGGGTCAGTCACTCACACTCTCTTTCAGCTCAATTCCCCTCACAGGTTTGTTATTGTGGTGAAAATAAGAGGAAGAAAGAGCATTATGTATGTTTGCTGCCTTGAGTTACTGTTAAAGTAATAAAAGTAGGATGAAATATCTAATAAAATAATAAAATAATGGCTAGCCATTTATGGGGAAGCCCATAAATACAGCATGGAAATAATACCTTTTCCCTTTTGTATTTTCTTCAATAAGTAGCCAGAGATATCGTGGTTTCTTTTTTCTACTGTCATTTTATTTATTTTTCTCATTTTATATTTATTTTTCTCATTTTTGAACCACCTCCCTCCCTCAGTCATGGCTAATAGTCATTGATGGACACTTTCTCTTTGTATCAAGGCCACTGACCCATTGCTTCCTCTTGTAGTATAAAACCCTGCAAGAATATAATGAGCTGTGCATAATTAAGCTATTATTGTTTGCTTGAGGCAATAGAAAGAGTCTAGCCATGGTTAAGTGTTGAAGAGAGGGGGGGGGGGAAAGGAATAAGGGGTTGCCTCTTCTTTTCAGCATTTCAAAGTAAAAGATCAGACAGCTGAGCTATCCCCCTTTCCTTCATGCTGATCAGATTGCAATGAGCAATGTTTCATTTCTCACATCATTCTGTTGAGATGAGCATCCCTGGAGATTTGATAACTCAGAAGTTCATCTCTGAGAATTCCAAAACAAGCTGACCCTTATCTATACTTTCCAAACCAACATGCAGACCAGAATATATAGAGCTCTTGACTTTCTCCCTTTCCAGTATTCTGACTCTTTTTGTATCAAATAAACAAATATTTAAATAAAAACATTAAAGGAAAAAAAATAGGAATAATAGGAGGAAAATAGGAGGAAAAAAATATGCTTACAAATAACAAACTCAGTGAAAATTTTAGTGTGGACTGTTGAAAATGATTAAGAGTTGGTGTGAATTGCAGTGGGATATAAATATAATAAATAAATACATCAGGGGTGAAATTCAGCAGGTTCTGACAGGTTCTGGAGAACCGGTGGCGGAAATTTTGAGTAGTTCGGAAAATCGGCAAATACCACTTCTGGCTGGCCCCAGAGTGGGGTGGGAATGGAGATTTTGCAGTATCCTTCCCCTGCCACACCCACTAAGCCATGCTCACAGAACCAGTAGTAAAAAAAAAATAATTTCACCACTGAAATACATGTAATAAATATATGTAATTCAGTTTATTGCTGAAGTAGGATGGAATGGCCTTATGAACAGGCTAAAGAACCATGAACTGGAAATGGATTGGTTGTATTTATCTTTGCCTCAATTGAAGACACCCATGGCAGTTTACAATATCTATCAATATAAATTTATTATTTATTTTATTTAATTTAATTTGTATACCGAGAGGGTATACAGAGCCCTCTTTGTATACATTTGTATACAGAGAGGGCCTCCCTGAGGAGGCCCTCTCTGTGCGAGCGAACTGGCCGGTGGGAGGCTATTGGCGGCAGAAGGCGGTCTCGTAAATACCCCGGCCCTAAGCCATGGAGCGCTTTAAAGGTGGTCACCAACACCTTGAAGCGCACTCGGAAGACCACAGGAAGCCAGTGCAGCTCGTGCAGGAGAGGTGTCACATGGGAGCGCCCCGTCGTTCCCATAATCCCCCGCACGGCCGCATTCTGGACCAACTGGAGCCTCCGGGTGCACCCCAAGGGGAGCCCCATGTAGAGAGCATTGCAGTAGTCCAGGCGGGAAGTGACGAGTCAATTGTACAACATCAATTGTACAACAAGACATAAGAATATAATTTTAAAAAGCTGAACGTACCCAGTGCTATAACAGAAAAGTTCAACTCATATATCATCTATCAAAGGTTTTCTGAAGTACTTCTATTCTTAATACCTTAAGAAAGCCAACAGAATAGACGCACACAAGGAACACAATAGTGGCGAATATCTGTAGCTTCTCTGAGCTTGTGGGTTTGTTTTTGAACGTTTCATTACCAGGCTAGTAACATCTTCAGCGGAGATGTCCATGCACACAAGGAATTCCAAGGGCAAGTCCCTTTCCTGAAAAACAGCATGTATTGTATGAGCTTCCAGTCCCATCACTTGGCAATATGTGTGCTGGGTGGGTCAACACCAGTTGGAAGAATCAGTTCTGTAATGCTGGCTGCTTGATGGCTGGGGAATTCTGGGAATTGAAGTCCACACATTTTCAAGTTGCCAAGGTTGAGAAACACTGTTGAATAAGCTGGAGACAACTCAGCCTTCTCCTCCTCTCCCTTTCCTCATATACTGGTTTATTAAATTTATCACCCATTTCATTGTGAGACAACTGTAACTGAGGGGTACTTTAGCCTAGCTGCTAGACATACCTAGATAGACAATAGTTGTTTCCTGTTGTATAGACATGTTGTATGGACATGTTTTGTCCTAATGTAATATCTGCTCTATGTAATATGTGGTTGTCCTGAAGCCCACCCAAAAACCTACAGAACTTGTGGATAGAGATGAGCCTGGGTTAAGAATTTCCAGCACCATGATGCCTATCTCATGCCTCTTCCAGCAATCTAGAAGAAAAAATAAAACAGCCTCATTCTGTCGCCAGCTCCAGAAATATTCAAATAATCAAAATGGCAAATGTTCAAAATTCCAAACTCAGGGGAGGGAATTCCAGCTGATTGCCAAGATACGTGTTAGGGTACGTTTGCGCTATTTCCATTGCCCACTTTGAAATTTGCCTCTGCATTCTTTCTTCTTCTTCCATGCTGAGTAATCTTTGCAATCCATGTTGCAACCCATGTTGCTTTCATCCTCCAGTCACATCCAGTTACAGTATTGCAGCTGTCTCCAATCTGAGGCTTTCTGGGTTAGATAAACAGGTCCCATTTGGCTATGCTGTGTGGAGGAGGATGGGAAGGTCTTAGAACTGTGTGGGGGCACTTTTTTCATTGTTGTGCTAAGCTGATGATAGAAGCTTCCTTAAGGTCAGGTAATGCAACTACATTCTCCATTGGACATGAGGGCAATAGGCTAGAATAAGGTGCAAGGCAGGTCAAATGATGTTGTCCAAATGATGGTGTTCTCCATCATCTTATTGCTGTGTGAGGAAGCTATCTCACTAGTTCTTGGAATTATGGTCCTATACATCTGGAGGGTTAGAATAACTGGCTAGGGAAGACAGGACTAGAGCAGCACTTGCTATCCCTTCAAAAATGTCCAGAGAATTTCAAGTAGTTCTAAATATATCAATGAAATCACTGGCTGGGCCAAGAAACAAACTGGATTTGTTCTACATCACAACCTTACAAGAGCATCAGTCAATAGTTCATCTGGCCAACCAAAAGAAAGACCCTTGTGTCTAGGATGTTCTGTAGACTTACAGGATTTTAAACTTCCTTGGAATATTTTGCTTATGATCTCCCAAATTTGCATCTCAATATGTGTTTTGATCCATACTAAAGTGTCTTTTCTTCACAAGTAGAAATTCTCCTGTGTACTACTTTCTATGGATATTTCTTTCTTAGGGATAATTCCTGTAAATCTAGAACTTATTGACTATTACAGTAGAAGGTCTTGAGTACCATTTGTGTCCAATCCTCTGCTTGGTTAAAGCATACTTGGTTGGTTGCTCTATAACCTCAACTTGAACATTTCCAGTGGAGAGGAGTTCATCTCATCCCCACAGTAGAATAGAATAGATTAGAATAACAGAGTTGGAAGGGACCTTGGAGGTCTTCTAGTCCAACCCCCTGTTTAGGCAGGAAACCCTATACCACTTCAGACAAATGGTTATCCAACATCTTCTTTAAAACTTCCAGTGTCGGAGCATTCACAACTTCTGGAAGGAAGTTGTTCTACTGATTAATTGTTCTGTCAGGAAATGTCTCCTTAGTTCTAAGTTGCTTCTCTCTGTGATTAGTTTCCACCCATTGCTTCTTGTCCTGCCCTCAGGTGCTTTGGAGAAGAGCTTGACTCCCTCTCTTCTCTGCACTCTTTCTAGAGTCTCAACATCTTTTTTACATCGTGGTGACCAAAACTTAATGCAGTATTCCAAGTGTGGCCTTACCAAGGCATTATAAAGTGGTATTTACATTTCACATAATTTCCCTACAATTGAGGAATTAGCTATTCTAAAGTCACAGTCAGAAAATATGCTACAAAGAAGCAAAGGGAAGGGAAGAAGGAGTGAAAAAGTTGGGAACTCATGGAGGATTGGTTGTCAGTTCCTATTGGCAGGAGGAATGTGAGGTATTCAGGGAGGGTTCCTAAGAAAGCCATGGATGGTTTTTGGCTGAGAAGCAAGCCACAGATTGTGCAGCTCTGAGCAGTTGTTGCTGTAATACAAAATGCCATTTAGGAGCACTGATAAGTCTCCTCATCCTTCATGAATCTGTCTGATGTTGCCTTTTCCAATCTGGCCTGTTTTGGAACCCTACTGGCCAAATAACAAGAGAACAATGATTTAAGATAAAAGAAAACTCAAGTTTCCCCACACTTTACTGAAGTAGTTGATCTATTGGGACCTCCAGTCTTTGGAGGAATATAGAGCTGTACATCCCACATTTTTAAAGATCTTTTCCCTCTCTTACCTTCAAAGCAAATAGAGATAAGTAAAGCCCTATCCAGTCTGTCACCTGGGAATGGGCACGATTGCAAAGAACCATAATTGTAACTATAAAAAAGTAAAGGTAAAGGTTCTCCTCGCACATATTTGCTAGTTGTTCCCGACTCTAGGGGGTGGTGCTCATCTACGTTTCAAAGCCGAAGAGCCAGCGCTGTCCGAAGACGTCTCCGTGGTCATGTGGCCGGCATGATTAAACATCAAAGGCACACGGAACACTGTTACCTTCCCACCAAAGATGGTCCCTATTTTTCTACTTGCATTTTTTACGTGCTTTCAAACTGCTAGGTTGGCAGAAGCTGGGAGAAGTAATGGGAGCTCACCCCGTTATGTGGCACTAGGGATTTGAACTGCTGAACTACCGACCTTTCGATCAACAAGCTCAGCATCTTAGCCACTGAGCTACTGCGTCCCTAATTGTAACTATATATACTATATATTGATAGATGTTAAGCAGATAATATTTGAGAAGAAACTGCCTATACCCCCTAGTGTTTTTTTCCCCCCAAACTTACTTGGCATCTTTAAAGTATGTGGACTTCAACTCTTAGAATTCCCCAGCCAGAATCCCTGGAATTCTGGGAGTTGAAATCCACACATCTTAAAAGTTGCCAAGTTTGAAAAACACTGCGCTATCACACCCATATCCAAAGGTTAAGAGACAAAATGAAGCCCAACATCCAGTTACACTGCTGAGCAATCAAGATTTTTCAGTATTCTTCAGACGATCAGACAGGACAACATGTAATTAACAGCAGGGTTGCCTCTTGCTTAGAAATCCCCCATCCTGAGCAATACATCTCATGTCAATTAAAGAGAGTAGAAAAGAGTCTTCAAAGGGGTTGGAGATGCTCATCTGATCACTAAAATGGAAAAGGTAAAAAGACAGTTTTCTATCACCATTGTCGCCATACCCCCACAAAGAATCCTGATTTCCCATGCAAGTTGCTGAAGGAGGATTTGGTCTTCCTTCCAGCTCCATTGGAGGTTTAGGTTGCCAGGCTGTTATAAATTAACCTCTCTTACTGCACTGAACCTGTGGGACTTCCTGCTGCATAAAACAAAATTAAACTCTGTCAGAGTTTAATTTTTGCAGCATGCACAATCAGACACAAGTAAATGAACTTCAGCAGGATTCAAATTATATAAGAAACTTCTTTATATACACTGCTCAAAAAAATAAAGGGAACACAAGCAGAAGACATCCGAGATCTGAATGACTGAAATAGCCTTATTAAATACTTTGTTCATTACATACAGTAGTTTTGTGTTCCCTTTAGTTGTTTGAGCAGTGTATAAACTACTGTATGTAATGAACAAAGTATTTAACAAAGCTATTTCATTCATTCAGATCTCGGATGTTTTCTGCTTGTGTTCCCTTTATTTTTTTGAGCAGTATTCAATACCATACAGCAGAATTCAGCATACAATATCAGGAACACAGAAGCAATATTCATAGAAGCAAGTCATTACAGAGTAAAGAGGCTAATATATTGTACAGAGGCATCAAAGTTACAGAGGCCAAACCAGGGGTGAAATGCTCCCGGTTCGGACCGGATCACCTGATCCGGTAGCAATGGTAGGTGGTTTGGAGAACCGGTCACAAAAATCCCTGCCCGACCCCCCATGCCCAGCTGAGCCACGCGATCATCAGAGGTTTGTTTTTTTTAAAAAGCATTTTTCTACAACCTCTTTGGCCGAAAAAAAATGCCTTTAAAAGTAAAAAAGAAAAAGCCTCTGCCGATCAGGCAACTCAGCTGGGATCATCAGAGGCTTTTTAAAGCATTTTTTCTAGAAAATAGAAAAAATGCTTTTAAAAGCCTCTGACGATCTCAGCTGAGTTGCCTGATCGGCAGAGGCTTTTTTTCTTTTAAAAGCCTCTGCCGATCAGGCAGATCAGCTGGGATCGTCAGAGGCTTTTAAAAGAAAAAAAGCCTCTGCCGATCAGGAAAGTCACCTGGGATGTCAGAGCCTTTTAAAAGCATTTTTTTACACCTCTTCAACTGAAGAGGTTGTAGAAAAAATGGTTTTAAAAGTAAAAAAAAAAAAGTGGCCACGCCCACCCAGTCACATTACCCACCACCACCAAGCCACGCCCACAGAACCAGTAGTAACAAATTTTAGATTTCACCACTGGGCCAAACCAATTCTTATATACAGTTCAGCAAGTCTAAGCCATGCCCAGACCCCAAACTGTCTCTTATAGTTACAGTAACAGAGTTGGAAGGTACCTTGGAGGTCATCTAGTCCAACCCCCTGCTCACACAGGAGACCTGTACTAGGGATTCAAACTGCCGAACTGCCCCCATACAAACAGATACTATGTTTCAGTTTCCAAACAGTCCCTATGGGCTGACCTGTTGCCTATTCCAGTCTATGAATATTCATACTCTGACAAACTCATCTTTCCCCTCCAAAATCTATGGTACCCTGGAGGATGGGAATGACAATTTAAAAGATTGTCATAACTCACTTATGAGTTATTATTTGTTCTTAAATCTGCTGTTTTCTTTTTGCTTTTCTCAACATTTATTGCAGTCTTATTGTAATCTTCACCATCTTGAATTATTTTCCGCTGGATGGAAAGATATGACTAGTTTAAATAAACAAAGAAATAATAAAGAATTCCCTTTCATCTTCTCTGCCCTTTTCATCCATAGAATCTCAGTGGGCATTTAATTGCTCATCCATGTCAGAGAATGATCAATCCAGCTGTGATATGTGCAGAAGATATTCCACAATATAAGGACTAGAGAACATCAGCTGTGAGCCAACTGTCCCTGAGTAGATGAAGGTGGCCTTGCTCTCTGAGCAGGTGTTGCAGGTAGAAATGGCTCCAGAGCAAATGCAACTTGATGGTCTTTTGATGCCAGAGCTGGGAAGTCTCATCCACAGCTAGCCAAATCATTCCTTGATTGTTCTTAGGACTCTGCACAATGTGCAATGATTTTAATTCTTCGTGTGTGAATTAAATCTGGGGATGATTCCAGCCAGGGCCACCTGCAGCTGCTGTTCTTTAGCAGGTAGGAGAGAGCCGCACAAAAGCAACAGCACAATGTGCTTTGCTGGCTTAACCACTTCATCCCTCCCACGGGCTTAAGTCTTTCATTCACTCATCAGGGCCATTTAAGGAGTCTCCCAGGGAAACCAATTGCTCCTCATCTCGCTTGCTAGCGGTGTCAACTCTATGTGGGATGGAGGTGGTGACACGGTGCCAATCCCTGGCATCAAAACCCAGTAATATGGTGAAGCATGATTAATAATAGCCATCCAGGCTTGAGAAAGTACAGCACTCGAAAGGCTCTTAGTGCTTGTTCCCCGTAAAATAGGCACTCTGCCTCTTGCCCAGCTTCATGGGTCATTTAGCTCAGCCTTGACTAACATGGGAGTTTCTGCCATCTGACGGCACCCTTGATCTCCAAATAGATTTTTAACCACATATTGATCTTCTATGTAAGCCACCTAGTTTGCTTGTGCGCATGAACCCAAATTTATGGAGAATGTAAATAGGTTGGCTGCAGGGGTGAAATGTAAAATTTGTTACTACAGGTTCTACAAAGCATTTTTTCTAATGCTTTGAAAAGCCTCTGCTGATCAGGCAACTCAGCTGGGATCGTCAGAGACTTTTCCAAGCATTTTTTTTACCACCTCTTGGGCCAAGAGGTTGCAGAAAAAAATGCTTTGAAAAGCCTCTGACAATCCCAGCTGAGCCGCGCGATCATCAGAGGCTTTTTTTTTACTTTTAAAAGCATTTTTTCGTCGGAAGAGGTTGTAGAAAAAATGCTTTTAAAAGTAAAAAAAAAAGCCTCTGATGATCACACGGCTCAGCTGGGCATGGTGGGGGGGGCAGGGATTTTTGCTACCGGTTCTCCGAACCACCCACCACCATTGTTACCGGATCGGGCGATCCGGTCCGAACCGGGAGCATTTCACCCCTGGTTGGCTGTACCATGATGCAGAGGAACGTAAAACTCCAGGCAGTGGAGATGGAAGTACAAAGCAACCACTTATTTGCGCTGCTCTGCGTTTCCTCTCTGCTTCTTCACTTTAATGAACAAAATATCTTTGGCCATTTAATTCAGTTTGACTGTTGGCTCAACTCTACCTGTAGTATCTTCCCTTTGGGCAGAATGATAGAGTGAAGCAAAAATCATAGCAAAATACTTGGTCTGCCTGCCAATGACTTTCCAACAAGCCTCAGCCAGAGGGAGGGTTTTTCAGAAAGGCTTATTCTTTAACCACTGTTAATACTGAGAACATGGGCAGTGATAATTCTGCTCCATGTTCCACTGGCAAGACCACATCTGGAATATTGTGTTTTAGTTTTCATAGTAGGTGAAGAATGCTGAGGAATGGGAAAGAGGCCTGAGAAGAGCAAGAAAGAGGGTGAGGGATGTGGAAGCCAAGTCTATGAAATTTGTGCATAAGGTTAGAGCAAAATCCAAATGGCTGGAAGCTTTATAGAAAAGTCCAACTTGAAGTAAGGAGGAATAGCCTTACCATGAGAGTTATTAACCAGCAAAACAATTTCTTGAGTTGTGGATGCTCCATCACTGAAAATGTTCAAAGTTTGGGCAGCAATTTATTTGGGATTATGTAAAGATTCCTTCCCTGGGTGTGTGTGTGGGGGGAGGGGTTGTCTAGAAGATCTCGAAGGTCCCTTCTAACTTTTTGATTCTGTCATTCTAGTTGTGCTGGCAGAGCACAACTAGAGCCTTAGATCTTTAGCCATCTCCTTTATAATTGAATTAAGAAGAATTATTCATCTTCGATAGTTTTCAGAGTTCGGATAGTCATTTCTTTAAAATGCAATAGTGAATCTTGTTCTTGAGCAGCAAGTTGAACTAGATTACCTCTAAGGTCCTTGCAGAAATATAATTCTGTGATTTATTTATTTATTTATGTATTGGTTTGATTTATATGCTGCCCTTTTCCAGACAATCAGGGCAGTTTACAATGCGTTAAGCAATAGCCTTTATACTTTTGTATTGTATATACCTGCTTAGTAGGGCTTTCGCGCCCCCCCCCCAGCGGTGTTCTTTTTTATACAAAGTCATCTTATTGCCCCCACAAACCGGCTCCTCATTTTACCTACCTCGAAAGGATGGAAGGCTGAGTCCACCTTGAGCCTGGTGAGATTTGAACTTGCAGTAATTGCAGGCAGCTGGTGTTACTTAACAGTGCTTTAGTCTGCTGTGCCACCAAGGCTCTTTTCCTTATATATTTTTTTCCTACTTCCGTGCTAATAATGTCATCTCCAAACTCTTTGAGAAATCATAGGCAAGGGGAGCAAGGGGAGGGAGAGGGGGAGAGATGTTGTACATATCTTCAAAAGGGAAGAAACAAAGACCTGGGTAATTACAGATTGGTCAGCTTAATATTGCTATTAGACAAAGCTCTGGAACAGATTATTAAATTGTTATTTGGTTAGTATTTGAGG
The DNA here is from genome assembly GCF_059756535.1 of Pantherophis guttatus. Taxonomy (NCBI): domain Eukaryota; kingdom Metazoa; phylum Chordata; class Lepidosauria; order Squamata; family Colubridae; genus Pantherophis; species Pantherophis guttatus. Next base: position 321,236,449 of record NC_142063.1, on the reverse strand, counting down.
AAAGAAATACATTGCTCAGCAGAAGATGCATGAGTTCATCAAGAATAAATCATACCAAACAACCCAGATTCCTGTTTTTGCTAATGTTATCAGTTTATCAGACCATGGGACGTGGTGCAAGAGATGTACCTTCACTTCATGAATCTCCCATGAGATTCTTGTATGGAAGAGGGCAAAATGTAAATATGATATGTAACTGTTCAAATAATTGTAACCCACAACTATCTGTAATCAACTACCCATCAAATGTCAAGTGCTATATTGCAAGGCTTTGTTCTAGCTCCTGAGCTGTTTAATTTCTTTGTAGAAATGAACTTGGATGAGAGATGGTAAAATATAATTATCACATTTGTCGATGACATGATGATGAAAGGATAGCAAGTCTCTTAAAGAACAACTTCAAGATTTTAGAGGATGGTGAGAAGCTGGAAAAATGAGCAGAATGCTCATATATAAAAATATATTATAATAATGCAGCATTTATCAAAACAACAACAATGAGATGTAAAGAAATGCCTTCCATCCTTTTTACCTCTAACACTGGAGGTAATATATTCATCCATGATGACTGTTTGCCATGGATAATCTCATCCTCTATGAATTTGTCTAATTTGTTTAATTTGTCTTTAAAGCTATCAGCCAAGCTTGTGGTGGGGAAAGTTTTCATCGGTCCTGAATCTCCCACCATTCAGGTCTTAAGCCTCAATATCCATAGATTTGTACATCTGTTAGATCTCCTTCATTGTGTTTCCCCATTCATTCATTCATTCATTCATTGTCTGTCCAAATCCCTAAGATGCTTGCATGAAAAAAGTAAGAACAATTTCAAAAAGAAAAGAAAAAATAAACACCAAGAAGACAAATTCTAAATAACAATAAAATTACCTATGGGACTCATCCACTATTCTGCCTCCGGATCTAAGAGAATAGCCAGGTTTTAAATGACTTTTTGAATGTCATCAGGGTGGGAGCTGTATGGGTAATTAGGGGATGCTTTCAAGAGAATAAGTGCTGTGGCAGAGAAGGCGTGTTCCTGAGTCCTGAGTACAGTTGGTTGATGGGACCTGGGATGCACCCATTGTACTCAATCTTATTGGCTCAGCAGAAACAGTAGAACATAGGTGGTCCTTCAGGTACCCAGGCCTATGACGATGAAGGACTTTAAAGGTAACCACCAGCACCTTGAATTGTACCCAGAAGGCAACTGCTAACCTGTGCAGTAGTGGCATCACATGGACATAGCATAGCATGCCCATCACTGCCCACATTGCTGCATTCTGGAACAATTATAGCTTCCAAATGGTCTTCGAGGGAGAACCATGCAGCATGAATTGCAGGAGTTCATTAATGAGGTGATTGATCCGTGAGTGACTGTTTGAAAGGTCTCCCAAACTGTTCTGCCCCAGCTCCGGATTTCCGAGGATATTGACACACACCAACGGTCCTTATCAAATTTATTAAGTAGCAAGAATAAACCAAAGTCCGGCAAAGATTGGCAACCAGCCCAGAAAACAAAATATGATAAGACTTTTCCAAAAATGCTCTGATGATAATTACAAGTTGTTTCCAGCAAGAAACTTACTAACCGTGTGCGACTTAAATAGGCTAAGGGAGTGGCCAATTATCCTCAAGCCTTACTCTCGAGGAGGCCTCCTCCTCCTGGATAGCCACTCCTGCCTTTTGGCAGCCCTGCGTGCTCGAGCATTGAGAAGAGGCTCCTCCACTTCGCTCTCTCCACTGGAAGGAGCCTCTGGAGGTTCTGAAGGCCCTGGCTGAGTCTCTGCCTCTGGCACCACATCCTCTTCAGCCTCCTCGCTGTCCGACACGAGTGCCGGCTGCGCAGGCTGCTGGCGCGACACCACACCAGCCTCTTCATTGTCGGGATCAGCCACGATCCGCGCAGGCGCTGGCGGGCCACAACACAAACCAAGAATGAGGGCAATTGACACACTAGATTGGGGGGTCAAACTTGCAGCATCACGTTGTCATATGACATATCACGGCTTTTTTCCCCTTCGCTAAGCTATGGGAGGGTGTGGCCAGTGTGTGACGCATCTGGCCCACGGGCTGCCAGTTTGACACCCCTGCACTAGATGAATCTGCAAAGGCCACAGCTGCCACCTATTCTTTGAGTAGCAGCTATAAGTCTGGGAAGACTCCCAGATTGTGCAGCAGCCTTGAAGGGCGAAGTAAACCCCACCCAAGACTAAAGGTCCAAAGTCCTTAGAATCGGGAAAGCCAAATATTCACAGCCACCCAGTTTGGGCAGGATTGGCCCTGAATCTGCTCCTTCACATACAGACATGCACAGATTTCAGGCACTGGGACAGCTGCTTGAAGGATCAGACTGTGGCCAGGATGTACTGTTGGGTATCATTGGTATGCTAATGCAGTTTGACTCCGAACTAACTGATAAGCTCACCTTGCAATTAATGATGTTAAACAAAAGGGGTGAGAACATCAAGCTCTCTGAGGAACATCCTGAGAATCCCCGGTTTTAATCTCCCCCCCCCCACCCACACACATACAATCAACAATTGACTGGGACTGACTGTTAAAAATAACATAGTATCTCCATTTCCTAAACTTTACAATTGGTCCAGAAGAATACCATAATTGATACCATCATTGGGAGATGGAGGACAATTAAAATGGATGCTCCCACCAAAAATCATCAACAAGCACAACCAATGCAATCTTCAGGTCCAGCTAATTAGTTTTCTCCAGGAGCATCTGAACTGCTGTCCAATCACCCGCTCAACAACTTCCCAAGAAAGGGAAGATTGGAGATTGGGCGATAACAGACCAGAGGAATTGGATCCAACAATAAAGCATGCCATCACCTCCTTCCAGGCTGGAGAGAATATATACATACTCTTTCTCAGAGAGGTTGGCATCACTGCATGGACCCAACTATAGGTCACCTCTCAGGTTGCCTTAACAATACGGAGGGATCTGGATCCAAAAATGAGGTAGCCAAGTTCACAATACAAAAATCTTCGTTTATTTCATCAAGTGTCACAGGCTCAGGCTGACTTGAGATAACCCCTCAAGAGCATCTGCCATTTTATGAGACGTTGTTTTCCTAAAGGATTTGTCAGTTGGCTAAAGAAACTAACTGGATGGATGGATGGATGGATGGATGGATGGATGGATGGATGGATGGATGGATAAAATTCTTTTTCCCTGGCGGCCTTACATTAAGGGTTTTTATGAATTATGTACCAAGACCATTTCTTAGTTAGTCACTCCTAGTTCAGATCGTATCAGCATATTAAACATAAATATCTTTTTACTTTTCGTCCAGTTATGTACTTTTATACATCTATAAAATAGCTTTCAGTTTTGTCCTTTTGCCCATGCTTTTGAAAAGAAATTGGTAACGGTAGTTATAATCAAATATCTATTCAGCTGAATAGTTGTATATGCCATGTTTTTTAAAATAGAATCGGGCTTTTATAAAAGCTGAAAAATTGTTATTACTGGAGCAATCTTTGTGAATCTTGAAACTCTCTTGGTATTTTATGCTTTAACACAGCTTGCCCTTGGGAGTGAGATGGAGGGAGGCAATTAAGATGGCTCATGGTGAGATGGACTCACAATTTCTGCTCAAGGAGCAGGAAGTAGCTGTGGCTAGGATGTCATTTGCACAGTTTTGAGTTGTATTTCAGTTGTGTCCTTTCCTGGATTGAGATGCCCAACTCACAGTCATTCATACCCTAATGACCTCTACCCTGTTTCCCCCAAAATAAGACATCCCCTAATAATAGGCCCAATCGGGCTTTTGAGCACATGGCAATAAGGTCAAGCGCTTATTTCAGGGTTCAAAAAATATATAAGACAGGGTCTTATTTTTGGGGAAACACGGTAGATTGGACTGTGCAATGCACTCTACCTGGGGCTGCCCTTGAAGAGCATTTAGAAGCTGCTATTGTTGGAAAATATGTGCAACAGTTCACATATAGAGATAGAGGCAGAGAGGCAGAGAGGTAGATAGAGAGACAGAGATAGATAGATAGATTTGCACATGTGACACCACAGCTCTGTGAGCTGCATTTGTTATCATTGTGCTTCCAGATGCAATTCAAGGTGCTGATAGTCACCTTTAAAGCCTTAGTAAGACCACACCTAGAGTTTTGGTCACCACACTATAAAAAAAGATGTTGAGACTCTAGAAAAAGTGCAGAGAAGAGCAACCAAGATGATTAGGGGATTGGAGACTAAAACATATGAAGAACAGTTATGGGAACTGGGCATAGCTAGTCTAGTGAAGAGAAGGACCAGGGGAGACATGATAGCAGTCTTCCAATACTTGAGGGGCTGCCATAGAGAGGGGTTAAGCTATTTTCCAAGGCACCTGAAGGCCAGACAAGGAATAATGGATGGAAAACTGATCAAGGAGAGATTCAACCTAGAAATAAGGAGAAATTTTCTGACAGTGAGAACAATCAACCAATGGAACAGCTTGCCTTCGGAAGTTGTGGGAGCATCATCACTGGAAGCCTTCAAAAAGAGATTGGACTGCCATTTGTCAGAAATGATGTAGGGTCTCCTGCTTGGGCGGGGGGGGGGCTGGACTAGATGACCTACAAGATCCCTTACATTTGTGAGAGCCAGGATAGGGGTGGTGTATCCATTCTGTGTTAATCTGTTTTAAAAAGCCCTTCACGATTTAGGGCCAGATTTTTCTTCAACTGAGCTATGGCTGCAATTTGAGAAACTTGGTTTATGTAGGAAAAACCTGGTTGAAGGAAAATACATACAAAAAAAACCTACGAAAAGAGAAGAAAGCAAATACTTAGCCTCTACAGGGAGGGAACATATGGTAAGGTGTGGCTAACTGATGAGGACCAATCAGTCTGAAATAGAACTATATTAGTCTCCCAATAGGCAGCAAAATGTATGCTTGCTGTTTGAAGAAGCCTAGGATAGTGAATGTGATTTCACTGATCTATGGCTGCAATTTGAGAAACTTGGGTTACGTAAGAAAAACCCAGTTGAAGAAAAATACATACAAAAAAACCTACGAAAAGAGAAGAAAGCATACATATATACATATATAAAGTGTTTTTCTATCGAGACACGTGGTCTATCCCAACATGTGGGAGGGGGCATTCTGCTCACTTTTGCCTTTCAGCTCCAATCCAGGAGCCCTCAGGCAGTCGCATTCACTGTGTTAATTCAACTGCCTAACATGCAGGAAGCCCAAGTTCGAATCCGAGTAAGGGTATGGCTAGCTGATGAAAACTAAAAAGCTTGAAATAGATCTATACTAGTCTCCCTTTATTTCTTTATCAGCAAAATATAAATTTAATCTATATGTCAGAAATGGTATAGGGTCTCCTGCTTGAGTGGGGGTTCGACTAGATGACCTAAAAGGTTCCTTCCAGCTCTGTTAATCTGTTACTTAAATCTGTTCTGTTTTTATCTTAAAGATGGTAGCCATGATGTCTGGTCTCTGCTGGATTAAATGGAGTTTTGGCCTGATCTAGTACAGCTTATTCACATGTCATCAGATGCTCGATGACAGCTTAGCTACACAGGAAAACCAGGATGGGGTTTGCTCCTTTTTCGTATGGACATGCATTCTTAAGCTTGCTTTCTATAGAGAAGATGTAGAGTGGATTAGGCCAGTCAATTCCTCAGCAGGTCCATTAACACAGCAAGTCTGCTCTTAGCAATTCAGGATTTGGCTTGCTGTCAAATAAGGAGTTGGGGTTTTTGTTTTTGTTTTTTTACTCCTTCTTTCAAGTTTTTGCAATAAGAATCCGGTCATAGCAGAAAATGACGCAGCTACAAGGCAGGGAAGCCGAAAGTGGCTTTTCACGAATTGCCAATATTAAACGAAAGAAAAGGGGGAAAAAAGAAAGAAAGAAAGAGTATAGCAATAACTGTTCTGGATTTAAGTGAGAAAAGGTTAAAAAAATCAAGCAGGATGGAACTTGCTGATAAACTGAACCCTCACAACCCTGAAGCATTTTACTATAGAAAACTTTATAGCTCCAACAGGCATCAACCTGAATGTGGAGTCAGACCACATGTGAAGAGGTCAAAATTTGTGTTGACATTTAGAATTTTGACTGGAACTGTCTATGGAGATTCTCAGTCATCCAGGTCATGGCTGTTCCAAGGGTGCTTTTTCAAGAGGCAACTGGACTTGCCTCTTGTTTTTCTTTGAAGACATTTTGCTTCTCATCCAAGAAGCTTCTTCAGCTCTGACTGGATGGTGGGGAACGGAAGGATTTATATTCCTTGCAGACAGCTGGTCATTTGCATTCTTTTTAGAAAGTCATTGAGGCCACTTGGAGGTTTTATCTGTTTTTTCGGGGTCACCTGAATAATCTAATATCATATGACATCATCTATCTCCAGTCTACAATACAGTCCTTTCAGCAGTTCCAAGAATGCTCCACATCCATTTGCACTAATCAGGTGACCCCAAGGACACAGACAAACCTCCAAGTGGCCTCAACAACTATCTAAAAAAATGCAAATGGCCAGCTGTCTGCAAGGAATATAAATCCTTCCATTCCCTACCATCCAGTCATCCAAGCTTCTTGGATGAAAATTGGAATGTCTTCAAAGAAAACCAAGACAGCCCAGTTGCCTCTTGAAAAAGCACCTTTGGGACTTTGATTGGAGAACATCACATATTCTTCCCACCCAGATTCTGACCATGATTAGTCCCATACAGGCTTGTATTATATATTTTATATGCAATTTTCCCATATATGTTTTTACACTTTTTTTCTAAATTCATATGTTTTTTTAAAACCATGACTTCCTATTGTACACTTCATCATATATTTCCCCCTACTGTTTTGCAGTGAAAACTGTTAAAATTCTTTGAAGTACATATCACAGTGGGCAGTCGCCTTCTACTTCCTTTCTAGCAAGGCAGGTCAACTTCTAAAACATCAGGATCAGCAGCTCTGTTTTTGACAGAGCTGGTAGAGAAGCGTTTCTCAGCTTCAGCCACTTTAAGATCTGTGAACCTCAACTTCCAGAATTCCCCAGTAGACATGCAGGGCCAACTTTATTTGCTTTGGCCCTTTGTTTAGAAGAGTTTAAAGGAAACAGGAGTATAAGGAGTCTGGTTCTTCTCTCTTAATCTTCTCCTTCCAACAAACCTGAAAACCATCCCAGGTTTAATAGCCTACCTGTCAATCATTTTGCTAAATTAGAATGCTGGAGGGCTGCGGGAAATCTATATGCCACAAGTAACCCATTCCTACCTTAGAGGTTTGAGATGTACAAAATGAATAAGTTTGCAACCTAATAACACACTACTAAGTATAATGGGTGCTGTAGTTTCCTTTTAATGCAGGAAACAGCAACGTAAAAGGAGAAGGACCAAGAGTGTGATTTAGTGGTAAATCCCTGTTTAAACCATAAAGGGTGCATCTTTTAAAGGAAGAGCAGAGAATTTACTAGTTTTAATCCACCAGCATATTCAGAAAAAGAGGCTTCTCAAAGTCCATCGAGACTCCCTAGCTGAAACCTTGAGCCATTGACAATGCTAGACTAGATGTATGCATATTTTTATTTGTTCTGTAAGATCCCTTTGTGATTGCTCTGGCACTTCCAAGGTGATCTTGGTGTACTGAGTGTAGTTTACGGTTGGCATGTTGGGAAAATCAAGCTGAGCTCTCTGAATTGGCTCAGTCCAACCTAGCAAATCTTCATTACTCTAAGATTAAAATTGTAATTACCCTCCAAAGAAGGGTATGCTCTACTACACCAGATTTCAATCTGGAATGTGTTTTTCCCAAGCTGAGTGGTGCAGTGGCCTAGAGGTGGAAGTCTCACCTCACAATCAGGAGGCTCTGAGTTCGATTGTAGGTAGAGGCAGATATTTTTCTCTCTGGGCACGATGTGAATATATCTGTTGAATATAACTCCGCATTGGCAACAGGAAGGGCATCCGGCCAGTAAGCTCCATTCAATTTCCCAGACTCCACCCCGCAAGAGATTATGGGGTCATTAAATGAGGATGTTGATGTGTTTTTCCCCAGCTGAGTGATGAAGAGGGGTAATGGGAGATCTTTTGCAGTTCTTCTCCATTTCCTGAAGGTCCCTGAAAGGTTGAGAAGCTCTTCACAAGGCAGCTGCATTTGTTGTCTCTTTCCTTCCCTAGGAAGCTGCAACCATTTTGAAGCGTGAAAAAGGAACTTGTGAAAGCAGATAATGGAGCATGTCTCCCTTTCTTATCCCGGAGCTCCTGCATAGAGTCCTGATAAACAAGAAGCAGAACTGCTCTGGGGACCAGATGGAGAGTTGAAATTGGCAAAGATCAGTTAGTGGCAGCAGTTTGGAGAAACTCAGCCAACCCACTCCAGCTCCCCTGGGAAGTGTCTGTACTTGTGAGAATCACACTTTCTTGCAGATCAGATGCCTCCCACCTTGATGTGGTGCTCAAAGGTCAGGTTTGTGAGGCTCTGACACCCTCTAGTGCCCACTTGGCGCAAGGGCAGTATCTGAAAGTACCCATTTCCTTCCTGCAAAGCTCCTGCTGCTTGGGTGGCTGTTTTATCAAGAAGTGATAATTCAAGAAGTGCAGCATTTCTTAATATCAGGAAAGAGATCGTTGTGAGGTTTGTTGTTGTGTGAGAGTGCTATTTTTATTCCCCAAGCAAGGGGGGGAGGTGGGGAGGAAGTCCATATATATATATATATATATATATGGACGCTTCCACCTGGCAAGCTTGGCTGATTTTGGGAGCTGCCCTCTCCTGCCTAACTTTGCAAGAGATGAATAATAACAACAACACATCCCTGCACAGGGCCTGATCAGATGCTTTGGATGCTACTAATGCAGAGAAGTGGTACAGATGGTGAAGGAGGGGGAGGAGGTGCTAGAGTAGCAAAACACACACACACACACACACACTGGAGGTGGGAAGGGGAGGCTCAGATCTAGCTCAGTGCAGGAAATCTCTTAAGGAAATGCTTTCATTGTTGCATTGAAATGCCTTAATATTCAGCTAAGATCTACCCTGCTTGGACTAAACCCAATGTTCAGGAGGTCCTAAATGGGACTGTCTCCCTACCATCCTTGTGTATTGTCTTTTCCCTCTGGGACCAATGTGCCCCAGAAGACTGGGCCAAGTCAGAGGAGTACGGGGGTATTTGAAGAGAGCAAGGGACAGTAGGGAGAAGGAGGAGAGGGGAAACAAAGGAGGGCTCTGTAACAGCAGTGAGTCCCCACTTGTTCTGCCCCAGCTTCGGATTCCCAGAGAATGTGACACATACCAAGCTTCGCAAACACTGTTTAATTCCAAACAAACCCCTTTCAAGAATGCAGGCTTCCCGTGCAAAGGGTCCTTATCAAAGTTATTAAGAACAAAGTCCGACAAAGGTTGGCAACCAGCCCAGAAAACCAGATATGAGAAGTCGCTCGCTCTCCAAGATGCTCTGTAGTAATGAGACGTTGTTTCTAGCAAGAAAGCACTAGCTGCGTGCGACTTAAATAGGCTAAGGGAGTGGCTAATTATCCTCAAGCCCTACTCTCAAGTAGACCTCCTCCTCCTGAGTAGCCACTCCTGCCTTTTGGCAGCCCTGCGTGCCCGAGCATTGAGGAGAGGCTCCTGCACTTCACTCTCTCCACTGGAAGGAGCCTCTGGAGGTTCTGAAGGCCCTGGCTGAGTCTCTGCCTCTGGCATCATATTCTCTTCAGCCTACTCGCTGTCCGACACGAGCGCTGGCTGTGCAGGCTGCTGGCGCGATACAACACCAGCCTCCTCTTCATCGGGATCAGCCACGATCCGCGCAGGCTGCTGGCAGGCCACAACACCACTGGAGTGTGTGACTCTTGCTAGCCATCTGCAAGTGGACTGACCAAATTCTTGCCCTGCAGAATTGCGCGTAAAGACTAATGTAAACAAAAGGCATCTTTGGGATATGATATTTCAGAACTGAAAATGGCTCTTTGTAGAGGTGTGTGTGTGTGTGTGTGTGTGTGTGTGTGTGTGTGTCTAGTTCCTCTGCTTAAACTTCCCATCTTGCATTTTGTCCGCTGCTCGAGGCTGTTTTGTGTTGGAATAAAGGTAGTCCAGGTTCACTGTGCATACTTGTAGTTGGGCTCGGGGAAATCAACACTGAAGCAGAAATCACGTTTTTGGCAGGCGGCTCGCAGTTCTTTGTCTCGTTCTCCTCTAATACCGCTATCTAATATTTGGCTTCCTCTGCAGTGAGCAAGTTGGTCCATGGACCGCGGCCGTCTCCTTGTTAAGGATAACTGAAGAACATTCACTTTTTTTCCGTGGGTTGTGTTGCCCTTATTTTAGAACAATTTGTAATTCAGTAGCGTCGACTCTCTGGAAGGGTGGGGGGGGGTCTATGTGAAAGCAAGTGCGGAAGGAAAACACATGTTTTTCAGGGCAGAGACATGTGCACAGGCTCATAACGTTATGACAAAGGATCCAAGCAAGACAGAAAAAGGACGATTTCTCCCTGGAAAGCAGAAAGAGTTAACATCTATATTTAACAGGGGAGGGTCAGGGGGGAGCAAAAATATCCTTCAGTATAGCCCCTTCCTCATATTTGGGGAGTTTGTTGGGCTCTTGAAGGCAACCACAGCTCTCCAAATCAAGCCAGTCTTTATAACTTATTGGGATGGTGTAGAATATTAAAATGATCCTTAGACCAGTGTTTCTCAACCTTGGAAGCTTGAAGATGGGTGGACTTCAACTCCCAGAATCCCCCAGCCAGCGCTGCTGGCTGGGGGATTCTGGGAGTTGAAGTCCACCCATCTTCAAGCTACCAAGGTTGAGAAACACTGCCTTAGACCCACCTTCTGGTCAATGTCTAGAAACCAAGGAAGGGAAAGGAATTGTCAAGCTTCGATGCTATCTCAAAATAAATGACCTTCCAAACTGCCAATCTTTAAGGAAATTTTCTCTTTATTCGAGTACAGCAACCGGATCATGACTCTGCGCAGTCAGTACTGACCTTTGCCCCCCAATCCCTCCCTTTCCGATCCCCAATTCTCTGCTTCTCATTGGCTATCTTCCAAGTCACTCTCCTGATTTCTTTTCCTGTCAGTTCACAGGAATGTTCCCCCCTCCTCTTCATCTCTAAGGAGATCGAAACTTCAAAGGGATTTAGCAGGCAAAAGTTCAAGCTTCATCCTCCCTTTTCTATGTCAGGGCTGAGACGCTGACAGGAATGCTTAAAGTTGGCCCTGAGGCAGGGGGTATCTTATAGGATTGTTACAGCCCTGCCAAACCCAAATCCCTGAGGGGGGGTGGTATCAATGCTGTGGTGTTGCCAGTGCATGTTTGGTTGATGTGAGAACAATTAACCAGTGGAATGGGTTGCCTTCCAGAAATCGTGGGTGCTCCATCACTGGAGGTTTTTAAGAAGAGATTGGACAGCCATTTGTCCAGAATGGTATAGGGCCGTGATGGCAAACCTATGGCACACGTGCCAGAGGTGGCAGGGAGTGCCCTCTCTGTGGGCACGCGAGCTGTCGCCCCAGTTCAGCTCTGCCGTGCATGCATGTGCACCTCCTGCTGGCCAGCTGGTCTATGGGTCTTTGCTGCACATACATGGGGGGGGCGAGTATGCATGGGGTGGGCGCATGCGTGGGGGCGGGCGCCCATTGCATTTTGGGGGTTCAGCCATGCAGGCGTGCATTTGGGCGAGCGCACACGCACTTCGGGCACTCGGTCCGGAAAAGGTTAGCCATCACTGATATAGGGTCTCCTGCTTATGCAGGGGGTTGGACTAGAAGACCTCCAATGGTCCCTTTCAACTCTGTGATTCTGTTATTCTGTTTGGAGGTCTGAGTCCCCAATCTTATAGGTGTTAAGTTCTGGGTGATTCATCCTGAAGGGCTGCTTGAGATATGCTTCCTCAAATTCTGTGCTTAGCCCCCTTTTCCCTTACATAAACGGTACAAGAAGGTTTTATACCAACACATTTCATCTTCAGTGCCCCTTACTTCAGAATCATCCTTTGCACGAAGCTTCAAAAAATGCATAATACAGTGTCTTCCAAAATGGGTTTCTGAGGTTCTGAGGGGGAACATTAATAATGGGGAAATGTTGCATTATTTCTACCTCCTTTGACGTCCATTTGAGCCAGGTCTTTTCTTTCAGGTGGGAGAGACTGCAGATGTTCTGTGCTATATTCTTCTAATGGGTACCATTGAGATTTTAGGAACAACTTGCAGGCATTTCCTGAAAATAGGTGCCAGAGGAGGACTTGCCTCATTTCAAACCGACTACCGTGGAGGATGTTGGTAGTTCTGTAGAACAGAAGGTTCTTTGCCAGCCCCTCTATTATTCCCAGTCCGTAGGATGTTCTCCCACAGAATCCAACTATCAGGGTTTGTTTTTTCAGAGCAGGCAGATATGTCTCCAGACAGAATACTTAGCTGGAGTCATCCCCCGCTTTTATTTTCAAAACAATCTTTAGAGCTGGTGCTTTGGCTTTCAGCAGGCTAACTTGATTTTTTTTAAAAATGGAAAAGCTATTTTAATGTATAAACAGTATGGTAAGATCAAGAAATTTGTGTATTGATATATTGGTACCCACAAGGCCTAGGTTGGCAAATCCGTTTTCTTGCTGACTCCTTTATTGTTTTCTTTTTGGTTGCCAGGAGGTAATGATCCAGCGTTAGCATTGCATTGCTCATGATGATGTCCGGACTGCCGGAAGCCTTGAGCCGGCTGAGAGCAAATTCTCTCCGCAGTTGCTTCAGCCTGGCAGGGCCCTCAGAGACCACCATGGTCGCTGTACCCATTGATATCGACAAGGATGAAGTTCGGATCCTCAAGGTTTGTTTCCACAGCAACAGCTTCAACATGGGCAAGAACTTCAAACTGGTGAAATGTACAGTCATGACGGAGATACGGGTGAGTTTTATGAATCAGTCTCATTGATTGATGACTTCTTGCAATGGGCTTGGTTCAGGGGTGAAATCTACTTACCTTCCCTACCGGTTTGGAAGTGTGCGTGCGCCATCGTCAGGTCTGATTTTTGACCCTCTGTGCATGCGCAGAAGGTCAAAAATGGGTTACTTCCTGGTTAAAACCAGGAAGTTACGATGTCCGGGCAGGTGGGCGGAGCCTCGCGCTGCCACCGCTACCGATTTGCTGAACCATGTGCTGCCACCGCTACCAGTTTGCGCAAGCCAGATAGAACCGGCAGGATTTCACCACTGGCTTGGATCCATGACCTTCTGGTGTACATCAGTGTTCCTCAAATTTGATGAGAGCTACTTTGGTGTAGTGGTTAAAACATCAGACTATAAAGCAGGAAACCATGAGTTCTTGTCCCCACCTTAGGCATAAAGCCAGCTGGGTGACTTTGAGCAGTCACTGTCTCTCAGCTCTAGGAAGGAGGCAATGACAAACCACTTCTAAAAAACCTTGCTAAAAATCCCTGCAGATTCTTCTCCAGCAGTCTCTGAGAACCAGACACCATTGAACAGAAGTAAACAAGTGAACTTGGCAGTATTAACATGAGTGGACTTCAAACTTCCAGAATTCCTCAGAATTCTGGCTGGAAATATCTGGGAATTGAAGTCCACATATCTTAAAAAGTTGCCAAGTTTGAACAACACTGATTTAAATGAACAGAATGCCCCTTATTAAAAGATGCACAAGTAGGGGTGAAATCCAGCAGGTTCTAACAGGTTCTGGAGAACCGGTAGCGGAAATTTTGAGTAGTTCGGAGAACAGGCAAATACCACCTCTGGCTGGCCCCAGAGTGGGATGGGAATGGAGATTTTGCAATATCCTTCCCCCAGGAGTGGGGAGGGAATGGGGATTTTGCAGTATTCTTCCCCTGTCGTGCCCAACAAGCCATGCCCACAGAACCGGTTAGGAAAAATTTTTGATTTCACCCCTGTGCACAAGTATATCTATATCACCAAGGTATGTGTTCAATGTCTTTCTGCACATTATGTGTAAGTTGCATCCCCTCCCTTGCCAATTCCCATTGAGGGCCAGAGTGTAGATGATTCAGCCTTTTGGGCAATGGGGAGGAGGGAATCAGAGTGGAGGCAGGCCTTCCTTTTGAACTTGTTTTCCCATATCCATCCTTAAAATTGCACCAAAACCCAAAAAACCAGCCAAAATTGCATCACCAACATTTAGCAACAGACAGAATCTCAGGCTCCTGGGGGCTTTTGATTTATTATCCTTGACCAAGGACTGCTAGAGTTCAAGGAATTGGCTTTTTACAAAAGTAGATCTCTTTTAAAATAGGCTGCCACACCTCCCCTCACCCCCCCCATCAGATTGAATTAAAACTGACAAATTTTTTAATGGCCAAGGGCTAAAAACAGGAGCAGCGAACTTTTTGTGTGTGTTTAAAGACCATATTTTCCTTAATTTCCCAGAGCCATAGAAAACAGGCTAGTGACACTATTGTGACAATATTAAAATGAACAGGGGTAATATTTTATTTGGAAAAAAATATGCAACTAAAAATTGGCGATTAGGGTAGAGTAATCTTTAGGGCTATTTAGAAAGAGGTCTGGGGACTGCACATAACCCAGCAGCCAAGGTTGGTGACCCACAGACTAAACCATTTAGGGGTTTAATTTAACCCTAAATTAACCCTAGGCAAACTAGACATTGAGAAAAGCAGGGTTCTCCAAAGATTAGCCACAAGGGAGAAGTGGAATCAGTGAAATTCATAGGTATCCTTGTCCTTACTGGGTTGTTATACACACACATGCACATACAAACATACAATTTTTGGAACATACCTTTGTTTAATTTATATAATCTAGTTTTTGTAATATTTCTGGTACTTTTGCCAACTGTAGGGCTAAATCTAAAGCTGCTACTCTCCCTTTTGTATATGAATAATGATGTTTTGGCAATATAAATTTCAATATTCAGAGAATATTAGAATGTAGCTAAGTGGAACACACCTATTTAGAAACAGTCTACTTCTGAATTTAGCTGTTGGGACAAAGCAAAAAGAAGATGTATTGTCTTTATGCTTTGTGAGTATTCTAGAGAGTGAACTGTTCTTGAGAATAAAATGCTGAATAGTATATTGGGTGTAATGTAGCAAAGCATTTCTTAAATTCAAAATACGTTCTATTAAGCCTCTTCTGAGTATATTGTCTCTCTTCTTAGGTTTTATAAGACTTTAGGGGGTACAAAGCCAGTTACCATCTTTCCCCCAGAAAAACAAAATAAACAAATTTTTCCTCTCATTCAGATGCTAATTCTTGGGTCCAAGAAGGAATGTGCAAAATGACTGTATACATGGAACATTATAGATGACATCCAAAGTGACATTAGTGGGTTGCCAAAATGTCATTTAGTGCATTGCTAGTGAGGCATATATATTACAGTGTTTCTTGGCAACTTGAAAATGTGTTAATTTCAATTCCCAGAATTCCCTGGTCAGATTTTTTTCCCTCTTAGAATCTTCTTTTTAATTAGAAATGCTTCTTGCACGTCTCCAGATTAAATTCAAATAGAAGATAGATATCTCATGTATTTTTAAAATATTTGTAAAGTATTGCTCATATGAATTACCAGATTCTTCTGTTCAGAATTTCTTTTAAGCTCAGAAGTTTCTCACAACCTTGTTATATTTTTCTCCCCTTTCTGCCATTTATCTGGATTTTTCCTTTATAGGAAGTAATAAAGTCAATTCTACAGAGTGGAAGAATTGGTCCTGATATACAGCTTGCTGAGTGCTATGGATTACGCCTGAAGCATGTGAAATCGGACGAGATCCATTGGCTTCATCCAGACATGACAGTTGGTGAAGTCCAGGACAAATACGAATGTTTGCACCTTGAGGCTGAATGGAGGTATGGAGCCCCTTTTGTATCCATCCTGTTCTCACCAACCGTCTTGACCTCAATTCAGAGAAGATTGTTCAGACCAATCTTTCCAGATTAGCTTCATTCTTGGGTACTAAGGGAGGAGAGAAACAGGGTCGAAGTCCAGTTTTGCTGGGATATCTTATTATGCTTTTTTTCTCCCAGCAAGTCTCATTTGTTTTAATTTTATTAGTACAATGAAACAAAGACAATGCATCAATGAGACTACGATACGGTGATTAAAATAAAACTTGATAGGGGAAGAAACTAAGGGAAAATATCCATATAATACTTATGTACAGTTAATGCAAGTTGTACTGATAGTAGAAGCTGTCAGTATGGAAAAGAGAACTGCAATAAGACATTGCTAGTTAGGGAAGCCAGATTTTGTAGTCTGCTAAATCTGAGCACTAAACTTGAAGAATGCTGGTTTAACCTAAAAGTTTGGTATGCTTTTTAAGGTATGACCTCCAGGTCCGCTACCTCCCCGAAGATTATATTGAACGCTTCCAAGAGGACCGGACAACGCTTCTGTATTTCTACCAACAGGTTGGTCTCTGAGGACTGCAGTCCCTATTTAAAGATCTGTCCCTGGGGTAACTGTGTTGAATGTGTGAGGTTGCACCCTCCATTGTGCTTACTAATGTAACTTCATCACATCAGCAGTTTCCAACCATTTTGGCACCAGGGACTGGTTTTGTGGAAGACAATTATTCAATGGACTGAGGTGGGGAACACGTAACCTAGATCCCATGCATGTACAGTTTCTTTTACCAACCACTTACCTCCAGCTGTGCAGCCTAACAGGCCATGAATCGGTACTGGTCTGCAGCCAGGCCTTCAGAAGTTGTGGGAGCTTCATCACTGGAAGCTTTCAAGAAGAGACTGGATTGCCATCTGTCAGAAATGGTGCAGGGTCTCTTGCTTGGGGGGGCGGGGGTTGGACTAGATGACCTACAAGGTCCCTTCCAACTCTGTTATTCTGAAAATGTTTTTCAAACTTGGTAACTTTACAATGTGTAGACTTCAACTCCAAGAATTGCCAGCATGCTTTAGTTGAAGATGTAATTTAAATGAATGAATATTTATTTTTTAAATGCATTTCATTTAAAGCCCTTACTGTGCAAGGATACCCAGTTATCTTTGTTTTTGGAAAGAGTAGTGGGCACCGGTAGGGACCTGGGATCCTTAACTGACCATCATATTTATGTCTTTCAGCTCCGGAGTGAATACATGCAACTTTATGCGAGCAAAGTGAGTGAGGGAATGGCCCTACAGCTAGGTTGCCTGGAGCTTAGGTATGTACTTGCTAGGCAGAAGATTGCATCTGACACAAGCATGTTTGGAAAACATGTGAGCAGGATCAAACTCTTGTGGCTTGCACAGTGATCCTTGCAAAACAGGAACCTAAATCCTGAAACTGGGACATTGGCAAGAAGAATGATCTGACAAAGCATGAGTACAAGCAAAACCAGAAATCTGAAAGGATGCAACTAGGGAGGAATATTATAAGAAATTGGTGAGCTCTTGCATAATAATAAAGCAGGGTATCGTTAAGTACAATTTACTGAACAAGCTATGATGAATGAGTTGTTCACAGCAAGCTAAACTATACTGGGTTGGTTTGCATGAAGCATTAACTCTTAATAGGTGAGCTTTCACATTCAGCTATATCAAAACAAACCACAATGCTTGTGTTTCTTGCCTGAATCACACAATAATACTGAATGATATTCTGTTGATGATGAGATGGGAAACTTCAATTTAAAAACACTGGTGTGAGTTTTGTGTTGAATTAGGAATCATGCAAACTTTAATATCCAATTTTTGCAGGAGATTCTACAAGGATATGCCCCACAACGCTTTAGACAAGAAGTCCAACTTTGAATTCCTGGAGTATGTAGACAACATTCTTAACTATGCTGGTTCATGTTTTAAAAAGTTTTCCATTAGTTGTAGTAATCTTTGCCTGGTAAATTTCTTTCTTTCCTATTGTATGCAGCCCTGCTTACATAACCAGACAAAATATTTTAAATGTGTGTAGGTGTGCGTGTTCGTGTATGAAGAAGAAAGAATGTGTATGTGTGGAGAAGAGCAACAGAGACAGGATCTCCCAAAACCCACCCCCAAATTCACAGTAGCATCTAAGGCTTAACAGCTAATTGCTGCATTCTTTCTGAGTCCAGTTCCTACCCATATAACATTACATTCTATTTCCTCTGGGAAAACAGAATTGCATTCCCAATGCATCATAGCTGAAATTGCAACATTTATTTGCTTGAAGAAGGTGGAGCTGGAAAAAGAATCGGTGGGAGGGAAATCACATGGGGTGGAGAAGTGAAATGATGAAGGGTCAAGACACCAATTAATATTAGTTTTGGTCCCAGGTTCTGTACTGATATCAGTCATCTTAATTGGATTGGAAGGAGTTTATGACCATATATGATTCCACACGACAGTCTAAATAAGGTTACCAGTGGCGTCCCCATCCAGTCCACAAATATCTCAGTTCTCATTTAAAGAATTCATCCCTGATCACCTTGCCCAGAGGACATTGTTTATGATCACAGATTATTGGAAAAGGATGCTTGCTTGACAGCAAGGTCACGCTCTCCCGCTTTCTAACCTAGTGCCTTAACCAGTAGACCAAACTGGCTCTAAAACAAACCCCTAAATCTAAATAGAAATACCATAAATTAAAATGGCCAGAGGTTGCATACCTATAGACATGTAAAGCAGCATTTTCTTTCTCTTTAAGGAAGGAAGTGGGTCTGGACTTGTTCTTTCCCAAACAGATGCAAGAAAGCTTGAAGGTGAGAAATGTTTTAGCATTTTTTTTTTTTTGTTCAACTAAGGGTGGGAATAAGCCATTAGCCA
This sequence comes from Pantherophis guttatus, assembly GCF_059756535.1. Taxonomy (NCBI): domain Eukaryota; kingdom Metazoa; phylum Chordata; class Lepidosauria; order Squamata; family Colubridae; genus Pantherophis; species Pantherophis guttatus. The sequence goes on along the minus strand of NC_142063.1, from coordinate 321,217,770 downwards.
GGTTCTCTGGAGTTGGGAGTTGTAGTATGTCTGAGAAAGTCTAGCAGAGCTTCTAGCTTTCCTAGAATTATTCTGAATGGATTTTTCTCCTTTCCCACTCTTTATCTATCTTAGGAATTGCTGTAGTAAAAAATACTTTCTAGCCTGAATTATGGGGAAAGGAAACTATTTGGTATCCCACCAAACATGGACCCATAAATTAGATAAACAAAAATCTACAATTTAATGTTTCAAGCATGAATATCCACGAGAGTAGGGAAGTGACAAAATGAAATATTTTTTTCTGAAACGTTCACATTACTGCCGATGGAAACCTAAGACGTTTTGTTCAGACAAGCAGAATTCTTCAGGCAGTAGATGGTTGTGAGATGGCTGCAATTTTCAAATGGCCATTTCTATTGTTTAATCCTGTTGTAATTAAAGAAAAATACCGCAGTACTTTGCTGAGCTGCTTTTCGATATGGAGAGAAATTTTTGGAGCAGTAACAAATATTTTGATCCAATCCTTCAGTATGAAAGTGATGGCATAATTCATTCAGCCATTTCAGATTCTGAAACTTTTTTTCTGCCATTGATACAGATCAGATTTTCACCCAGCAGCATTTGTGGCAAATGCCACCACGATGATGCCAACATGGTATAGCAGGCAGTATTGTCATCATGCAAATGCTACTATTGAACACCTATGTTCCAAGATCTGCTACAAATATTTAGGTTGCGTCATTTGAGTGATGATATTGTCATGTATATTCCATTTTAGGTTTCTGTCTGCATTTATTAAGAAGTTTTAAGGGTTTCCCCCCCCCTTTTTTCTTTTTAATTCCACCCTGCTTCCCATTCATAGCCAAAGCAGTTCCGCAAGATGATCCAGCAGACTTTCCAGCAGTATGCGCTCTTGAGAGAGGAAGAATGCATCATGAAGTTCCTTGGCACCCTCTCCACCTTCGCCAACATTGATCAAGAAAGCTATCGCTGTGAGTTGATTGTAAGTATTGGGCAGGCAAAGGAAATATTTCCCAGAGTCTGTGTGGCCTAATCGTGGTTCCAGTTACAGTTTAGATACAGTATAGGTGTATTAAGCAAGGCTGATCTTCTAAACGTAATCTCTTCAGAATACTATTATAATAGATCTATGATGGCGAACCTATGGCACATGTGCCAGAAGTGGCACGCAGAGCCATCTCTCCGGGCACGCGAGCAGTCGCCCATTGTTCTTCTGGGTTCTGGCACACCGGCCAGCTGGTCTTCACATGTGCGGGAGTGCCAGAAACCGGAAGAGCAGCCATCTGTTGTGCATGCGCATGCCGGACAGCTGCTCTTTGAGTTTCCGGCACACGTATGCCCATCAGCCACCTGGTCTTCCGGTTTCTGGCACAAATGTATGCTAAGACCAGCTGCCAGTGCACATGCATGCGCCAGAAACCAGAAGATAATCTTCCCGGCATGCTCATGCACACTGGCCAGCTGGTCTTCACATACATGCGCACCGTGCAGCTGGTCTTCGTGCACACATGCGCTCCAGAAACCAGAAGACCAGCTGGCCAGTGCACATGTGCATGCTGGAAACCGGAAGAGCAGCTGCCTGGCGCATGCATGCACACTGGGTGGCTGCTCTTCTGGTTTCCAGTACACACGCACATACACGCATGCAGGCACTCCCGTTTCGACACTCGGTGATGAAAAGGTTCGCCAATACTGTAATAGATGATGTGATTGGTGTCTTGTCTACCAATACTGTACAGGGAGATGTTCTGACAAGATGCATAGGGACCAACAGTTGGAATTTTAGAACTTCTGAAGCTGAAATCCAGTGGATTGGAACTTGTAAGATAAAGGATAGTGTTTGCATATGGGGATCGAATAGGTCAAGGTGTGTGATCCAAGATAACTTTTTTTTACACAGTTCATTAGCATGACATTCTCATGTTTAGAAAAAAGGCCAAATCCCCAAACTTCAGATTTTCTAACTAACAAAGATAAGCAAATATTTAAAAATATATCTTATATGATAATCATTCTCCACTGTTAATTGAGGCTTCTATCCAAATTTACACCTATCTTACTTTTGGCTCCTCCCTGCTTACCTGATTTCACTGGGCCTATGTATGCTTACTGGATTTAATTCCAAAAGATTTCCATATTGAAGAGCTTACTTAGGTTATGCATCATATGGTAGTTTCAGCTTATGTGGGGCTTATCATTTTGCTTTAAACTTGGTGGCATCTCTAACTTTCCACCTCCAGGCTGATATATTATTAATTGTCATTTGCATCACCTCCTGCTCTAGAATTCTTCCACAATCTTCTATCTCTCCTGCTCTAGAATTCGTTTGCTGCCCAAAATATCGAGAATGTCAGGGGCTGTAAAAATTAGGAGAGTCTTGTTTTATCTGGAACACAAATTTCTTTCCTTGCTTCCCTTTTCAGCAAGGATGGAATATCACTGTGGACCTGGTGATTGGCCCAAAAGGCATCCGGCAGATGACAAGTAAAGAAGCAAAGGTGAGTTGCTCAGAGATCTTGTAAAGAAGGGTTTTCATAACCTATCAAATACAATTTGATTTTGTTGCAATCTATTGTTCCCTTTTTTGTTGTTGTTGCTTGAATACAAGTTAAGCTATTATACAGAAAGCGAGAGAACAGGAGTGTTTCCATGGTAACTTCAGGGTTGTTTTTGTGCCATACAATCATCTTCTGTGAAGACCACTGGTACAATTGAATAACACAATTTTTAATGCAGGATCCCTGTATCTTTCGATGAGTAGAAATCTAATAGGTGTAAGCAGCGGTGAAATCCAAATTTTTTTACTACTGGTTCTGTGGGTGTGGCTTGGTGGGCTTGGTGGCTTGGTGGGCATGGCAGGGGAAGGATACTGCAAAATCTCCATCCCCACCCCACTCCTGGGGGAAAGATATTGCAAAATCTCCATTCCCACCCCACCTTGGGGCCACGCAGAGGTGGTATTTGCTGGTTCTCCGAATTGCTCAAATTTTCTGCTACTGGTTCTCCAGAACCTGCTGGATTTCACCCCTGGGTGTAAGACTAGTTGGACTGTGTCTTTTAAAGCAGTAAAAACCAAGAGATAAGACTTAAGGCAAAGGGTCTTATAAAGAGCATGATCATGAAACTCGGGATATTATCTCTCTGCTAGATAATTCAAGTTTATGTGCCTGGAGATGGAATGAAATTCTCCAGCTTAATTCCTCCAAATTTAGTCACTCATGCCTTGGTACCCTCACACCTAGACTGTTGCAACACATTCTATAAGGGGCTGCTGTCAGCCTCTACTTTTTTATTGCTTGCTTGCTTGCTTGGCTGCCATTGTAATGGGGGGGGAGGGGGGAGCTGTTTGAATGTCTGGGAGGGGGGGAAGTGAGCTGGTGGAGAAGAGGAGAGAAAGTTTTCCTCAGCGTTTCCTCTGAGGCTGAGAAGAGCTCTGATAACCACTTAAGGTCAACCGTCGTGGCATACCAGGAGGATGGCACCATCGAACGCTGCACCCCACATGACCCTTGGGGGGGATGTGGATTGGATAATCCTGACTGGACGGTTGGGGGAAGGGTTTTAGGGATGCTTTCTATATGTGATTTACGCGCCTATTGCCTCAGACCTTGCTTTTCTTTGGTTGCATTCAGTTCATACTCAGTAAAAGTGCCTTTCTCTATGAAAATGGAGTCGGGGTTTTTCTTTCTTGAGTACTGAAACTATGAACATCATCCAGAAACTAAAACTGATTGAGCAGCATGGGCAGTCAAGGGGGCTCTGATAATGAATGTCTTCGGTGAGCTACACTGGTTCTCAGTAGGCTTCCTAATACAGTCAAGCTTCTGGTTACCACTTTAACCTCCTTTTTGGTAAAGGAAGTACAGCTATTGCCAACTGTTTTTTCTTTTTCCATAAATGCTGACAGAATTGGCATGCTCTGAGTCGCTTGTGTCATCTAGTGACATATGCCTTCTCTGTCATGAGACTTCTTTCAAAAGGCATGTTAAGATTCAAATAGCCCTGATTGTCTTGACATTCTGTGAAGTCTTGAAAACTTGACTCTTTCTTGAATCATTGGGCCAGGGCACTGGATGAGCTTATTTTGTGATTATGAAGGGGATTTTGGCTTTGGTTCCATTGTGCTCATTGTGCTCTATTTTGGTTATGTGGGGTTTTCTTTCTTTGTTTGTTTGTTTTTTTGTACTCTATATAAACCCTCCAGAATTTCAAATTGTCAACTGGGCCGCCCCATATAGAAACATACATATGCATACATTCAGGATGGTATAAAAATTTCTGCACTGAGTAGAATGTTAGACTAAATGACCTCCAAAATCCCTTCCAACTTTATAATTCTTTTTATGGATGCATGGATAACTAAATAAAAAGCAAGCAAACCTAGAAGCACTATGGCCATTGATGCTGTTGTCGAAGAATATCCAGTTCATTTTAGACAAGGCTATTTAAAGAGAACCCCTGGTCCAGCATTTACCAAGCTTGTGGATAATTCCATTGTACTTTGCTTTCAGCATCACCTAAATAGAGATTATGCTAAAGTTTTATGAGTGTGTATTAGCTCCATGGTGACAGAGCTGATCTTCTTTACGTGAGAGCTGAAATCTCACAAGTTAGAACTGACCAGCTTCCTAGACTGAAGCACATCCTTTAGTGCAGGGGTGTCAAACTCGTGTCATCACGTTGTCATCACATGACGTATCGTGACTTTTTCCCCCTTCGTTAAAACGGGGGTGGGAGTGGCCAGTGTGTGACGCATCTGGCCCTTGGGCTGCGAGTTTGACACCCTTGGTTTAGTGAAATACAAGCTATGGATTGGTTAAGGCTGTTTTGCCCTGGAGCTTAAATTACAATAATATTCACAGTAACCTGAAAATATAATGAAATTTGTGTCACTAGAAATCTTTTTTTGCAAAATTAAAAAAATAAAGAGACACAAATCAGAATGCTGCTATTCTGCACGTATGGGTCTGGCATAGCATCCCACCTCACACTACAAAATGTGGAAAGCAGAAAGATTTCTTGTTTGTAATGCCAGTGAACCTTTCATAAACCATTATTTGTTACTCCTTTGCAGCCCACTTGCTTGGCTGAATTCAAACAGATCAAATCCATCAAATGTACTACTGTGGAGGAAGGCAGAGCGTTGCTGCAGCTTGGTCTTACTGGGAACCCCCAGGTAAGGAGGAAGTGCAAGGTGGCTTGGATCGTATCCAGAGGTGGGATTCATTTACCTTCCCTATCGGTTCGCAAATGTGAGCGTGCACGCCTTTCACACATGCTCAGCCTTCCGCACATGCTCTTTGCTCGCATGTGTGCCTTCCGTGCATGCGCACAGCCTCCAAAACGTGGCAAAATAGGATGGCATTACGGCCGGGCAGGCAGGCAGGGCCTACCACAGTCGCCGCTACAGGTTTGTCTGAATCTGACAGACCCGGCTAAATCCCACCATTGATCGTATCTCAGATGTCTCCCTGTTCCAAGTCTTCCAACACTCTTTTTGAGAGAGAAAAAGTAAGAACAGGATCAAAGCCAAGAGCTGGTGCAGTTCAGCCTTCTGTAGTAGGCAGTCAAATGCAATCACAAAGCACACAAGCATGGACCAGAATTCAATATCCCTCCTCCACTTTTGCTCCTTAGCAGTTAGGAATCAAGGCATGCCAGAACTTTATCAAGACTAATGGCCATTTTAACCCTGCCTGGATTGATGGCCATCAACACATTTGATGGCAGCAAATTCCATACATAACTGTGCACTACACAAGGGGCGGGGGGAGCTTCTTCCTTTCATCAGTCTCCAATCTCTCTGTATTTATTTTTGAGTGGGTGATGTCTACATGCTAACATTGTGAGAGGAGAAAAACTTGTTTCTATCCATAGATTTCATAGTATGAGAATTTGTGTGCCTTCAAGTCAGCTTTAACTCATGGCAGCTACATAGATAAATCTATGCTATGAGACTTCTTGGGAAATTTCTTTTGGAAGTAGTTTGCTGTTGTCTGCTTCCTGGAGCTGAGAGAAAGTGATTAGCCCAAGGTCATCCAGCCGACTTCTTGCGTAAAATGAGATGATAACTCATAGTCTCACATTTTCTAGCCAATGCCTTTATTCACTACGCTAAACTGTGTGTCATGCCTACCTATACACACATACAAACTAACTCTGGACTGTTGCCATGGCAATTGTATAGACATGTCCATGAAGTCACCAAGAATCAGGTTCAACTTGAGGGAGACTTCAGACACACAGGTTGCACTCAACTAAGTTTGCAAATTATCAAACTTTTGCTAGAAGCAACTTTGTCAGGCAATAAAAGAGAAAACATATACATTTAAAAATAAAAGATTATACCTTTGATATTTTCTTGGGCCTTTCCGGTGCTGACAGTTTGCTTTGGTTCATCTCTTTCTCAGCTTTGCCACCAACATGTATTTGGGTTCCAACCAAGGGCTTTAAACCAATGTAGTTACCATCTTGATGGGCAAACACGTGAGCACTAACAATGAAATCTCTATCTATATGGTTGGCACAGGAACCTTATATGGCTTTTTTTAACTTGGCAGTCCTTGACTATTAAGACATCCTCCCTGGCTGAGGCAGAGAACATGGCTGACTTAATAGATGGCTACTGCAGGCTGCAGGGATGCTTGGATACCTCCCTCATCATCCGACCCAACACAGGTGAGATCAAGTGATCCTTTGCATATGGTAAGGGTGGGTCTTATCTGATTTGAAGAAGCACAGTAGGAATGTAATAGTGCAGACTGAATTGGTCTGTCTCACATACTTTCTTGTAGGAGAGTGTGGATGATATACTTTGTTTCTTAAAACAATATTAAGCTATTTGTGGGAGGTTCTTACTGACCTATTATTTGAACTTATCCAGTTCTTTTCTAGTAAAATTCAGATTTCCTGGAAAATGTTTATATGTTTAGTCTGTTCACAGGATCATGTCATTCATACATTGCCTTGACCCTTGAGCTGTGTAAAATATTTCCTTGAAATGGATAAGGTTTTTTATGGGGTTTTATCTTGTGTGTTTTTAATGTTGTAAATCAGGGGTCACCAAACTTTCGGACCTCAGGGACCACTAAATTCATTATTTTAAATCCCGCAGACCACTAATATGATCTGCCTAATGACCGGCTGGGTGGGTGTGGCTAAGTGGACATATGACTGGGTGGACATGGTCAACTGGTCATGTGACTGGGTGGGTGTGGCCAATTCATCACCTGCCCACCCCGGCTCCTCAGGGCCCCAACAGGAAGCAGTTGTTGGCGCTAAACAGCCACCACAAGAAAGAGTTGGCAAAACAGCTGGCTCAGTTCAAATTGGATCTGACCGAGAAGGAGGCTCAGCAGAAGCACCTCACTGAGGACTATGAGCATAGGCTTTCCAAGTAGCGGAAAGACCTGTGGGAGTGCAAGGCCAGGTACTGGCACCTGGAGGCTCAGCGGGCTGAGATGGTCAGCCAGTTCCAGACCATGATGCAGTCCCACTGGAACAAGGTCCTCCGGCTCTTCACCACCAGCGGCAATTTCCTTCAGCCTTCACCCAAAGCCCTGCACCAGGAGGCCAAAGCAGACCCCAAGTCAGAATTTCTGTCTCCCTCCGACCCACACAAAAAGACCCCGAAGGGGGAGACTCTCTGCAGCAACACAAACGTTCATTGAACGTATCCGTCCCAGGGCCCGTAGTTTGAGGACCCCTGATTTAGTGCAATATTAAAAATGCAAATAATTTTTCTGCGGACCACCAAAATTTTCTCACAGACCACCAGTGGTCCACGGACCACCAGTTGGTGACCGCTGTTGTAAATTACCCAGAGTCACCTATGTGTGAGTTGGGTGGCCATATACCTTTGTTAGATAGGTAGATGATAGATAGATAGATAGATAGATAGATAGATAGATAGATAGATAGATAGATAGGCAGGCAGGCAGGCAGGCAGGCAGGCAGGCAGGCAGGCAGGCAGGCAGGCAGGCAGACAGACAGACAGACAGACAGGCAGACAGACCACATGATATTGGGTGTGTTGACTAGAAAGTAAGGCAATGTTAGATCCAACATTGCTTTATAGCCTTATAGCATTGATTATAGCTTTAATCAACTATATATAAACAAGAATTTAATGGTATTTTCCATTAAATCTTAAACCTTAAAATCAGAAGCTTGTCTTAGAAATCAAGGCAACACATGAAACTGTTTTGACTCTGGACCCAAGTGTTAACTGGATCCCCACCCCCACCCCCCACATACACACAGTTTTAAAATTATTAGATTGCTGTATATGTTTTTATTGTACGATTTCTTAATCTATGGCATGCTGCAAAAGTATAGTTATAACAATTCATCAATGAAAGCAAACAACACCAAGTTAAAACCTTACCTGTTCTTCTTACAACATGGAGAGGTCTTCATGGTGAACTCTTCACCTTGTCTTTCTATAGATTTCACATATTTTATTTATTGAAATTATTTCAGAATTGAAGGCTCCCTCAATTGAAAGCAATTGCCTGATTTACTCACTCCTAAAGCCACCATTATCAAAGTTTCCAGTTAAGAAAAGGGATTTTTTAAAATAATGTTCTGGCCCATGTTTGTAATTCATTAGTGCTTATGGATGCTACAGAAAACTTTGCATTCCAATTCCAAAATTCATTTTAGAATTTCTCCAGTGTTCATTTGGTGAAATAGAGTTAGCAAAGCTTAAGAGAATAATAGAACAGAACAAGGGAAGTCCACCCACACCTAGGTATTTGGAGACAGGGAAAAAAACAGAAGTGGGAAGAGATCTCATTCACAGCAAAAATGGACAAATAGAATTGAGCTTGAGTTTCCTGACATGCTTTATCTCTTTTTCCCTTGCAGAGAATGAGAAGAGGATCAGTCTGCCTCAGGTCCCAATACAGTAAGTAAGATGGTCGAACTACCCCAGGAAGTTGTGCTTGTATGTAATACTGAGCACCAGAGGACAGTAGGAGAACAAACCAGTTTTGCACTAGTGATAAAATTACCTCAGTGCTCCCTGAGCTCTACTTTATTCAGAGAAGAAGCAGAACTATTGCTATCTGGAAATATTATAGGTAGTAGAATAGCGTGTGTTCCATATACACATAAAAATGTTGACCAAGTTGATGGAGATAACACATATCAATAATTATGAATGCTGATAACAAAATAGAATTGTACTATAGAAATTGCTGGGATATCAACAGTAGGTTCACTGTTCTACTCATAAGCTTTCTAATGGGATTTGACAGCTGTTGTAGGAGAAAGGATGCTGAATTATTAAAGATTGTCAATGATCTCATCTGTCAGAACTTTTCATGCACTTTTATTTTCCCTAGCCAACATTGCTCCTTCTTCTCGTCCTTCTCCTTCTTGACTCTTGGCAACTTCCTGGACTAGTCCCTGCAATTTTTTCGGTCAGGAGTTCAGAAGTGCATTGCCCTTGCCTTCTTTTTATGGCTAAGAAAGAGTGACTAACCCAAGGTCACCCAGCTCATGCCTAAGACAGGACTAGAATTCATGGTCTTAGCTTAGTGCCTTAACTATTATACCAAACTGGCTCTCCAGCCCTCTCTTAGGTGCCCAAACATTATCCTAAATGGAGACTCCATAAACAAGTGAAGCCCTTCATCATTACTGGAAGAAATGCCTTCATATTGATTGATTATATTTATAGAATCCTTAATGCTCACTTTTCTCTTTTCTCTATTTTATCACTCTGCTAAACAAATAATTCCCTCAACACTGTGAAACTATTTACTAAGTCTGCACTACTATAAATCTTCTCATCTTCTCATTGTTCCCATCTCCTCCCACTTATGACTGTAACCTTGTTGCTGTTATCCTTACGATTTATATTGATATTGTCTCCTGATTGCTTATTTGTAACCTATGACTATCATTAAGTGTTGTACCTTATGATTCTTGATGAACGTATCCTTTATTTTATGTACACTGAGAGCATATGCACCAAGACAAGTTCCTTGTGTGTCCAATCACACTTGGCCAATAAAAATTCTATTCTATTCTATTCTATTCTATTCTATTCTATTCTATTCTATTCTATTCTATTCTATTCTATTCTATTCTATTCTTTGTAAAAATAAAATCTCAGAAAAAGGAAATGAGCAAACCCAGTTCTGTTCCTCATTATCTTTCTGCCACAGGCATATAGAAGAAAAGAGATCCAAACTGACAGAGAGCTTCAGCAGCGGTAAGTTGAATTTTACCTCACCGCTATCAGATCAATGAGGATTGATGACATCAGATATATGAACTGTGTACTCGGGAGTTTTGATCTGTTTTAATCTCTGGCATTGCCATTTTTAACAGAAGTCATGGAATGATGGAGTTTACTCAGAGTAGGCGGATGTATAATTATTTTTGTTGTCCTATCATTTCTAATCAAATAGATTTCTGAAACATACAAAATCATGCCATGCTTCTCTGATGAAAGTCAAAAATGAAACAGAAAATTGAATGTTCTATCCAGAAGTAATGTCTAACATAATTATTCAACTGTCCAGAAAGGATAGTGAAAATTTGAGAAATGCCAGCTTCTTTTTCCAGCCAGGATTAGTTCATCCAAGTCACCAGCTTTTAATGCTGGTCATAAAAGGTCATTTGGAAATTCCTTATTCCCCTCCCTTGTGTTTATTTTTATTTTTTCTGTGAAAAATAAGCTAAGTTAGAGAACACAATAAAATCTTCTGGAAGCATCCCATGTTATATCTTTATGAACAAAATGATGGGATATATTTGTGGGAAAGATTATTTATACTGAAGTAACAGATAATGTTTTATTCCAGATTCTGACATTTATGCTGAGATTCCAGATGAAGCATCCAGACCCATATCTGGAGGTTGGTTCAGATCTTGGTCCCCTTTTCTAAAATCATATAGGGTTAGGGCTTCTTCAACTGTACTTTTAGACTGGATTAACATATAGAAAGGATTAGGTGGCTGAATTATTATGCAGAAATGGTACCCAGAATAATGTGATGTACCAATGTAAAAGAAAGGGGTTTTTAAAAATAAAATAGGCGGTTCAAAGAAATAACATCATTAAATGTTTTATAATTGTTATGTGAGCATTGAAACACACTAACCCCATTATCCCATGTCTGATTTCTAAAATATGCTTAATGGAGTCACGGGTAGGGCTATCATGTTATGTGAACAAACAGCAGTAAGACTGGAGAGGACCATTTTAATTCAATTTAATTAAACATTTCAGAAATTACCCTCTCTAAGTCAGCCATATTGTGTAATTCCAGAAGAGAATCACACTTTGCCTCTGGCTACCATTAATGGAAACAAAAGCTTAGAACAACCTTACAAAAATAAAGTATAACCAACACACATTGATGCCAAAAGTCCTAACTACTTATATAGACTAATTGAACCAGAGTTAGCAGTGATTGATGAGGTGAGAAATCTTGGACTAATGCATGTGTGAACACTGTGCATCTGTTGTTTAAAAAAAAAAAAAAGGCCAGCGGAACATGGGGGATAAAAATAAATTGTATTGAAAATAGAGATGCCAGTAGTGTAATGCTTTTATATAAGTCAGTGGTGTGAACGCATCTGGTATGTTATGATCAGGTCTGATTGCCATACCTCAAAAAGGATACAGTGGAACTAGAGATGGTTCACAAGAGGACAATCGAGGTGATCAAGAGGTTAGAGCAATTTCCCTATAACCATGATGGCAAACCTATGGCACACGTGCTGGAAGTGGCATGCAGAGCCATCTCTCCGGGCACACCAGTCGTGGTCCTATTGCTCTTCCGGGTTCCAGCACACACATTATTAAGCTCTTATTAAGCTATTATTAAGCTATTATCATTATCATTATTATTATTATTAAGCTCTGGGGGAAAGAGGGGACTGGTTACTTGTCAAGGTAAATGCACCTCATTGAACGGGGATAACTCATTCATCTTCTCTTAAATCACTCTGTATGCAGCTTTCCGCAGATGGCAGCCATTTGAATTAAAGTGAATCATGCAGATGCAGCCATTTTCTGTATTCACATAATGTGCTTAAACAGCAGCTGCTTTTTCACAATATATTTAATATCAGGCTCCAAAAACCACAAAAGACATATTGTGATTCTCCCCAGTAGATTTCTTTATTGATCCTCACCTACAGACATAATCTTGCCAAAGTAAAGCAGACTATCACCCTCATAAAGCACATACTATTAGAAAGAAGCCATCTTCAGCCTCTTTCTCTCCCACAAACTATCTGAACTGAATTGCTTCTTGCTTCCCTGGAATGTATTCCTTTCTTCCTGGGATCCCAGACTACCTTCCATCACATCAACCTTGATTAATTTTAAATAGCCATAGGATTTTCATAGCTTAGCATACTGTGCACAGCCAGCTTGTTTCATTAGTTTAAGGTTCAGTGTATTGTGCAAACTAGGAAAATTAGCTAATTCAGAAACCAGATTAAGGCTATTGGATGAATGCAGCTACTAAGACTGAGACAGGGAAGGGAAGAAATAGTAGAAAATTGCAGCAAAAAATGCATATAGATTAAATTTTGAAGCAAAGTGCAGTATTCTGATGATGATGATGGAGGGCCTAACTTGAGGGTTAGAAAGTTGGCAAAAGATTCATAGTGGTAAATTTGAGTCCAATCCTGGGTGGAGAGGGGATGGAAGCCTTTTCAAGTGATGAGTTCTATATCTTTGTGGTAAATATTGTATCTGAATATGAGTTGGGGGAGGGGAAGCCACACTACTAAAAACAACCGTGAAAAATTGTAGCCAGTGCTACCATTCCCAAATTGCTGCTGAGCTTCTGAATTTGTTGAAGACCACTCTTTATGGACAGATGAGACTTGAATGTGTTTTCATGACTGCAATCTCTGCAGGATGTCACTCTCCTCCTGCCTGTAGTTATAGTTGAATCAAAACTTGGCCAGCCTGCAAAATGGCAGGCTTTCTAAATTATGATGTGGTATTGAGGAGTTACATGTTGTTGTTGTTGTTATTCACATCTGACAAGTTGATATGTCCCGCCATTCTATTCCTTGCACAGCCCAACAGTTTGTGATTTCTCGAGAAGATGTTTCCCTGGGCAGGATCCTGGGAGAAGGTTTCTTTGGAGAAGTCTATGAAGGTGTCTTCCTCAATGAGGTGAGTCTGGAGCAGTAGGATTTTATCCTAGTCTTCCCTAATCAGACAAGCATCAAATGTGCTGGACTGCAATTTCATTATGCGCCAGGGTCCAGCTGGCTTCATGACAATTCTAGTCCAGCTGTTATGAAGAGCAATTTACTAGACTGCCTTTGGTCTGTAGACTAGAATGGAGAGGTGTAGTGAGCCTTGGTGGCGCAGCAGACTAAAGCACTGTTAAGTAATACCAGCTGCCTGCAATTATTGCAAGTTCAAATCTCACCAGGCTCAAGGTTGACTCAGCCTTCCATCCTTTTGAGGTAGGTAAAATGAGGACCCGGTTTGTGGGGGCAATAAGCTGACTTTGTATAAAAAAGAACACCGCTTAGGGTGGGGCCGAAAGCCCTACTAAGCAGGTATATACAAAAGTATGAAAGCTATTGTTTAACGCATTGTAAGCTGCCCTGAGTCTCCGGAAAAGGGCAGCATATAAATCGAACCAATAAATAAATAGTATGAATCATAAATGGCACAAGGAGAAGTATGAGAGATCACCTGCCAAAGAACAGTGTGCATTCAACTTCTTAATGAAAAAAAAATCAAGGGAAATGTGTCATCAATATAGAGACATTTAGATAGACAGACATTTATATGCCTATTTTGTTATTTGAACATTAGAAAGACCTTAAGACTGAGAGAAACCTATCCCTGGTGCCAAACTACATGTGAAACATGCACATGATTTAGTTGTGGTGTAGGACCATTAAAATTATTACAAATTTGAAGATAGGTGAGAATATTCTGGCTGTTGGTTTCCTTTGGACATTGGTTTCTGGATCTTTGGTCTGACCCCAGAGCTATTGCTACAGTTTTAAAAAGCCAATAGAGGCACTTGTTCCTATGGAAAAGATTAACATACATGAACTCCAGCTTTTTGTGTTTTGTCCAAAAGAGCTGAAGTTAAGCAGACCAGCTTCCTCCTCCTCCTCTTCTTCTTCTTCCTCCTCCTCCCCCTCCTCCTTCTCCTCCCCATCTTCTCCTTCTCTTTCTCCTTCTCCTTCACCTCCTCCTTCTTCCCCTTCTCCCTTCCCTTTTTAATATTGGGATCACCCTCTTCTTTCAGAGTGGAGAGCGAGTTAGTGTTGCTGTGAAAACCTGCAAGAAAGATTGCACTGCTGAGAACAAGGAGAAGTTCATGAGTGAAGCAAGTACGTAGACTCCCTCTTTATGTGAACACGTGAACTAAAATGCCATTTCCTCCCACATCTGGTGCAGTGCCACAATAGCAATGACTGAATGGTGCAATGGCAGTAGTTGTGGGAAGAGACAGCTTCTCTGGGTGTGATTTCTTCGAATTTTCTCAGGGTGAGCTTTTAGAGTTGCCATATTTAAAATTTTTGCTCTCTTCCCCATGCTGTCTCCAAATTAAATGTCTGAGTGAGGAATGGGTTTATCTCATGTTCAGTGTACTTGCCTGTCAAAGCAACAAACAGCATGCACCAAACTTGCAATTCTACAGCTTGCAAAAAAAAGCAGAGGAGGCAGCCCAACAGTTACAAGAGAAAACAAAGCAGTTATAGAAAAGATTCCCAAGTCCAGAGGAGGGGAAAGATACAAGAAAGAGTTATTCCTTAATTATGCTAGGTATAAGTTGAGCTGGACAACTGCTTTGATGGGCTTTCAAGATTCTGTTACAAAACCCTACTGGTGTTAATAAGGGCCTTTCCAGAAATCTAGCAGTTCTTGTTTCCTGAATTTACCAAGCTTTGCTGGGCTTGCTTCCTTTTGTAAGTGTCATGTTCAGCGGTGAAATCCTCTGAAGTCTGCTACCGGTTCCATGAGTCTGTTAACCAAGCGTGCACTAAGCGTGCACATGCACACCTGAGGCACGCCCACACAGTGCTAAAAAAGGAACATTTTGAAGCAATCTGAGTCTGCAAAGGTAAGTAGAACAGTGAGGGGGGAGAATCTGTTGTGCCACATGATTTAGATTAGCTAGAAAGCAGGAAATCCGACGATTCTAGCTAATATAAATCATACGTCACAACTGATCGTCACCCAGCTGATCATCGGAAATACCAGTTTGCCTGAACTGGTAGCATTTTTTACTACCAGTTCAGGAAAACCGGTCCGAACCGGTAGCATTTCACCCCTGGTCATTTTCCATCCTCTGTTTTCCTAAGGTCTGTTCCATCGCATCAAGTGAAGCACTGTAGAACAGTTGTATTTTCAAGTAAATGCTTAACTGGACAAGTGCCCTTGACTTTTAAATCAGTGAAAATAGGCTTTTCAAACTAAATAAGAGAATAATATTACCGGACATCATAAAAATGCTATTAATTTAATTGATCGATTATAGCAACTTCAACAAATAGAAGGAAAGGAAAGAAGCTTGACAATGAAACAAAGGATTTTAAAATAATTTTTTATTGGATAGAAGGGAGGAGAGCATTAATCCTGCTGTGGAGGCAAACTGATGCTAATACATCTCTAAGAATAAGATATGTTCTCAGGGGATCTCTGAAATCAGGGCTGAAAATGAAAATGGCCCGTGTGTCAAGATTAACCCCAATGTAACCTACAGTGCTCATGAAAAAGATGGACCATCCCCACATTGTGAAACTGATTGGCATCACGGAGGAGGAGCCAACATGGATTGTTATGGAACTCTATCCTTATGGAGAGGTGAGCTGATGGTACCCAAAGCAATGGGAGTTGGGAAGTTGAATCTAACCCCCCCCCCCCCAAAAAAAAAAACCAAGGAAGCAAAGAAGCAAGAAAATGGAAGGAACCTCTTGAGTCTGAGCTTCTTTGGAAAGAAAGTTTTAGAAATAGATTTCTATCCAGATTTTTCATCTTCCCTTTGCAGCTGGGACACTACCTCGAACAGAACAAGGCCCACCTGAAGGTGCAGACACTTATCCTGTATACCTTGCAGATTTGCAAAGCCATGGCTTACCTGGAGGCTATCAACTGTGTGCACAGGTACAAGGGCTTTTTATTTTAATGTAAAATAATAGATGGCATGTAAAGATATGTACATACTCAGACAGAGTTTTCTCTGGGCATATTCTTGCACCAACTCCAGGGCTAAATGGAATCCAGCCTCCTACATGATGTAGCTTCTAGGCCAGAATGGGCAACTTTTTGCCTCTGTCTTTCTATGGTGCCTAAGGATTGGTGAGAAAGGAACTGCAATTCTGGAATTTTTGGGAAAGAAGGAAATTCAGTGGCAAAAGTAGTGGAATGCTTTCTTAAGGTGCCCATTTCACCTTTTGAATCCCCCCGCCCCAAAACTGGGAAAAATAGTGCAGTTACTTGGTTTCATCAGGTGTTCCAAAGAATTCAGTGAATAACTTAAGTTCCTGGAAGGATTAAGAAACCTGGTTTGCCACCTCTATTTTACTCCAGTCTCTTAAAACACAAAAAAGGACTCAAAAACTCCATCTTATCCATTCTGTGAGGACTATGAGCACTGCAAATAATGTGCTGGAGTCTCATGTGGCTCACAAGCCGTAGGTTGCCCATCATTACTCTTTGCAATCACCAAGAAGAGATTCTCAGCCCTTGTACAATGTACGAGGACATGGCAGTTGGCTTTTGGTGTTGAAAATGTTTGAGGAACATATGGAATGTCTTTGGAGAATTGGTCTTTGGAGGAAGGGATGCTCCTTAATTGTTCTCCATTGGAATTGGAATTGGAATGCAATGTTATGTGCCAGATGGAGCAGAAGCATATTGCAAGTAGAGCTAGAATATCACAGATTGCTGTATATTTGACCTTTTACAAAAGAGCTTCAAGTTAACCTCATGTGGCATCACCAGAAACTGCTGAAAATTGAGGTTCTCAGGCAGCTCAAGGTCATTTTTAAAAGCCTAATAAATTAGCATTATAGCCAGTGATGGGTTGCCCCTGGTTCGGACCGATAGTAAAATTGGTGGGAGGCCCCGCCCACCACCCCGGATGTCATCATCAGTGATCTGCGCATGTGCAGAAGCAAGGCACATGCACAGAAGCAAGGCGCGTGAGTGAAGCGAGCACGTGCGCGCGAGCCTGTTGCGAACTGGTAGTAAAGGTAAGTAGAACTCATCCCTGATTATAGCCAAATCAATGCTGAAAGACATCCAATCCAATCTTTTCACAATTATTGTTTTGTAAGATGCAGGGATAAATTAGAGATTATAATTGAACAATGCCCAAGCAAATGCAAAAAGTGAATTTCAAAATTCATAAGGAGCAGTGAATCCTTATTATGAATTATGAATCTTAAATTCATAAGAACCAGTGAATCGAAGTAAGTAGGAGACTTACTTAGTCTTCTCCATTGAGAGAAGTGATAAAATCATGTTCAATAGTTGGTGGGACAACTTTTGGGACATGTTTTAGCTTGGTGTGGGGACTCATGATCCCTATAGTAGTTACCTCCAAGCATCATTCTTCACACACACACAAACCCACCCCACTTTCAGCAGTTGTGATGGCAGTCAGAGGTGAAACAAGTGAAGATTCATTTTCTGTTAATTCCTCCTGCTTTTTCACTAATCTCCTGATTATGAGATAACCATTGAGCACCGACATACTGAAATACCAAGCCTATCACTTTTATGGAGCTATGTTACACAGCGGTGCAAAAAATGAAAATATGGCCAGATCAATGATCATTGAATCTCTTGAACTCCTGTTTTTGTTCATATTTCCTGTTACACACCTATTTTGCTCTGCAGCTATTCAAATCTTCACAGAAGAGAATAACTAGCTCATTTTATTATCTGCAGGGACATTGCAGTCCGTAATGTGCTGGTGGCTTTGCCTGAGTGTGTCAAACTAGGAGATTTTGGACTTTCCAGATACATTGAGGATGATGAATATTACAAAGGTATGGAAAGGAGCTGGGAAAAACCCAGACTTTGAGGGTAAACTTCATATTACCGTGTTTCCCTGAAAATAAGCCCCTGTCTTATATTTTTTTGAACCCCGAAATAAGCATTTGGCCTTATTTTCGGGGAGGTCTTATTATTTGGGGGGTGTAGAGCAAGACGGGGCTCTCTTGCCATCTTACCTGATTTCCAACTCTGTCTCCCTACCCCTAACCAGAGGAAATGGCGGGAACCGGATGCATATGCGTTTAAATATTTTCAGGGAGGGCTTATTTAGGGGGGCTTATTTTAGACCATGCGCTCAAAAGCCCGATTGGCCTTATTATCAGGGGATGTCGTACTTTAGGGGAAACAGGGTATATGCATTTAAAAATATATTTTTATTCAGCTATTATTGCACATGCACTATTAGCTTCTCGGTAGAATATATAGAAGAATTCAAGTGTTTCTTTCTTCTACATCTCCACTGGCCAAGCTCTTAGGTAGCTGAGGTGAAAAAAATTATATCTTATTCTGATCTATGACCATCATAAAGATTTGATTAAGATCTTGAAGAATTATTGTCAGCCAGAAGAGACAATGTTTCCCAGGACAACAGGCAATCTCAAAAGCCTTTGGAGGCCCTCCGGAATTACTGCAAATTTAATTTTTAATGAGATGTAGTAGAAAATTGTTAAATGCATAAGAAGTAATTATATTATTAGACTAAATTTACAATAAATTACTCTTCTATCCCAGCTTTATCTCTTCATTGCTACTGGCCTGACACTCAAAGGCTAAACAAACTCTTTTCTCCACAAATGTTATGCAGTTCTCTAATAAATAGGTCAGTGCTTTGACCCTGTAAGGCAGTTATACCCCTAGTTATACCCAGGAAGTTCCAATCGTTTGGGATTATTTGGAATGCTAATGAAGGATTGTCTATGGAGGGTCTCATTCATTCAGGTCATAGTTGTCCCAAAGGTGCCTTTATTTTAAAAGCAACTGGACTTTCTGATTTTTCTTTAACACATTTTGCTTTTCATCCAAGAAGCTTCTTCAGTTTTAAGTAATTGATGGAGAATGGAAGAAATTTACATTCTCTGCAAGTAGCTAGTCGTTAATATTCTGAGGGTTGTTGAAACTACCTAGGAATTAATTTGTGTCCTCAGAGTCACCTAAATCAGAATGGAAATCAGTGTAGAACTGTCTTGGGATTACTGAAAGGGCTGTATTGTAAACAGGAGATAAATGGTGTTGTACCTGTCCCCAGTGGTGAAATCTAAATTTTTTTACTAACGGTTCTGTGGGTGTGGCTTGGTGGGCATGGTGTGGCTTGGTGGGCATGGCAGGGGAAGGATACTGCAAAATCCCCATTCCCTCTCCACTCCTGGGGAAAGGATATTGCAAAATCTCCGTTCCCACCCCACTCCAAGGGAAGGATACTGCAAAATTCCCATTCCCCCCCCACTCCTGGGGCCAGCCAGAGGTGATATTTGCCGGTTCTCCGAACTGCTCAAAATTTCCACTACTGGTTCTCCAGATCCTGTCAGAACCTGCTGGATTTCACCCCTGCCCCTCCCCCTTTGTTGAAAGAAGGCTGTTCAATTTTAACATAGATTTCCTCTTTGATTCCTCTTCTAGCCCGATTCATGGAGAAAAGACAGGTCTTTTTGGTCCTCCAGAAAGTTAAAGGGTCCTTCACATTCTAATTGGGAAGCTATTCCATATTAAAAAGCCGAGGTGGTGCAGTGGTTAGAGTGCAGTACTGCAGCTACTTCAGCTGACTGCTAGTTCAGCAGATCAGCAGATCAAATCTCACCGGCTCAAGGTTGACTCAGCCTTCCATCCTTCCGAGGTGGGTAAAATGAGGACCCAGATTGTTGGGGGCAATATGCTAATGCAATATGCTAATATGCAATATGCTGTATGCTAACTTTGTAAACTGCTTAGAGAGGGCTGTATAGCACTATGAAGCAGTATAGAAGTCTAAATTAATTAATTAATTAATTAATTAATTAATTAATAATAAAAATAAATAAATTGATGACACCAAACCCCATGCTGCTGGATGATGTCGTCCGGCAGCTTCATATAGATGTTAAATAGAAAGGGAGAGAGACCCAAGCCCTGAGAGACCCCACACAACAGGACCTAGGAATGGGTGTCTCTTCCCCGACAGCATTGACTGGGGTGACCATGGAGAAAAGAGGAGGGCCATCATAAAACAGTGTCATCCACTCCCAATCCCTGAACCAGTCCAGCAAGATACCATGGTCGATGGTCTCAAAAGCCACAGAAAGGGCTGAATAGATATCCCATCCCCATCCCAAGCTCTCCAAAGGTCATTCACCAATGCTGTCTCAATAATATGGCCCAGCCTGAATCCTGACTGAAAAGGAACCACATAAACGTTCTTCCTTTTACTATCTGAATTGCCTAATTTGTTGTTTCGTGTATCCTTGAAAATCTAAGTTCTGTTTGCATTGTACTTTTTATAACTTTCTTTCTTCAGTACACCTTATTGGTGATTATGTCCAATGTTATATATGCATCCCTTTCATTCTTATGCAATGAAAGTATCTGCAACCGTTTCCTAAGCTGTCCTCTCCAATTTCTTTTCTCGTATGAATCATAGACAATTATATTTTCAGTATCTTTTTTTCAAATCTTCCTAACCCCCTCAAAAAAGAGTCTCCAAACACCATGACCCATTGCTTCCTCCTTTAAAGGTCAGACAGAAGTAAGTTGTCCTTCTGTGAGTGGTCCTTATAACCAATGCAACAAAATTCTCCATCCTTCTTATTAAGCTGGAAAGCGGACATTTCTTTTCTTCTACCCATTTCATCTTTTCCAAGAGAGCAATGAGCTTGCACTCATAGTATATACAGTGCCTGTTGCAGTGGTGGGTTTCAAAATTTTTTACTACCAGTTCTGTGGGCGTGGCTTGGTGGGTGTGGCTTGGTGGGCATGGCAGGGGAAGGATAGTATAAAATCTTCATTCCCACCCCACTTCAGGGGAAGGATACTGCAAAATCCCTATTTCCTCCTGATCGCCTGGGACTAGATAGGGTGGGGCCAATCAGAGGTGGTATTTACCAGTTCTCCGAACTACTCAAAATTTCCGCTACCAGTTCTCCAGAACTGGTCAGAACCTGCTGAAACCCACCTCTGGCCTGTTGTCTTCAGGGTGAAAAACAAATTTGGCATATTCCTTGTAAATCACAGAGCAATTTTCCTCCTCTTCTATGTTCCTCTGATGACAAAAGCATCAAACAAAATAAGAATCTCCCACTTGGCCTCCTCTGTCAAACTCTTGTCGCTGCATTCAGTCATTGCGTTCTTGGGAGCTAGCTTCCCTATGTATTCCCAGAAGCTATCTTAGCTAGATCAACAGCAAGCAATGGGCCATTCACACGCGATGTGCAGGCAACAGCATTGTTCAAGAAACAACAGCAATCTGGAAAAAGGCAATAAGGCAGAGTCTGTTTCCCGCCTACCTTTCCTCTTCTTCTTCCTCCTCCTCTCTTTTGTTTCTTCTCTCTGCTCAATTAAACTCTGCTGTGAAAGTCTTGTTTACTCTTAGACACCACCGAGAGAGAGAAAAACCATCTATATGTATCTGAGTCAATTTGCATGCGAGTGGGAGAAAGAAGCTGGATAGCACAACAATGACTATTGAGTAGTTGAAAGCCCACTCTCTGACACAGAAACTGGGAATAACAAGTGTTTGGAGCTGAAGAATCCCTGCTTCTGGTCTGTTTTCTGTCAATGCATCTTCTCATCCTTACAATCCACTGGCAGTACATGTAAAGAGAAGCAGTAAAAAGCTTGGGCATAATGGCTCTTGTATAAGTGCATTGGAATATAACTTTCATGAAATATGTTTTAGGTTCAGTCCTTAGCATTTCCAGATAAACATATGGGAGAAAGCAGGGTTGGAAATAACCCCCAAAGACACATCCATAGCCTGTTGATTAGATAAAAGACAGCATCTGATTTGGAAGATGGAAGTTTCACATATTTATAAATTTGGATGTGGAGGTCACATCATTCACATTTCATTTTGTCCTTCCTTTGGCATCCTTTCTTTAATGATTCTATTAGACTATTTCTTCAATAGTAGTGTAACTCTTGTCCCACAGCAAATTGTCCCATGACAAGTTGGCCATAGTGAATTGTTCTGCAGCGAGATATCCTGTGGCGAGTTGGCCATAGCGAGTTGGCCACAGTTATCGTAGAACACTATCCACAGCTCAGAGTAATTTCTGTAATGCAGGCATACTGCAGTACCTAAAAAGCTTGTTGTTTTGCCCCAGTCAGAATGGGACAACTCGTCGCAGCCAACTTGCCGCAGCCAACTTACCGTGGGACAACTCACCAGAACAATTGGCTGCAGGACAATTCAACAAATCAATTTAATTATTTAAAGTAGTTTGTCATCCAAATGTCATTTGCCCTCCTTCGGCAAGCTTTCTCTAATGATTCCATTCCACTATTTCTTTGATATTAGTGTAATTCTTGTCCCATGGCAAGTTGGCTGTGGGGAATTGTCATAGACCCTTTGCCAGACTTAGGCATTCAAGAGGGCTACTGTATAACAGCTTACTGCTATCTTAGTTAACCTGGGATATTCAGTAACTTTCTACAGTTGATCTTCCTAAGAATCCTCTCAAAAAGGATCCATCTGACAGCCATCCGTCAGAAATGATTTCATACAGATTCCT
Organism: Pantherophis guttatus; assembly: GCF_059756535.1. NCBI lineage: Eukaryota > Metazoa > Chordata > Lepidosauria > Squamata > Colubridae > Pantherophis > Pantherophis guttatus. The sequence continues at coordinate 321,195,048 of NC_142063.1, read as the reverse complement.
GCAGAAAATAGGGGGTTGGGCTTGATGGATTAAATAACCAATTCTGTAATTTTACTGCATAAAGTATGACTTATGTAGATCCAGTGAGATGGGGGAGTTCTAGGAAATGAAGGGAGTTTTATAGTTTCAGAGAAATCTTTACATTTATTATTATTATTATTATTATTATTATTATTATTATTATTATTATTATTTATTAAATTTTTATACCACCCTTCTCCTGAAGGACTCAGAGCGGTGTACAGCCATATTAAAACAACATATACCCACAAAATTTAAAAACAGTTTAAAATATATTAAAAATTTGGCCCATATATTAAAAACTACAAACACCCAATTAAAATTCATTTTCTAAGCCAGCCCGGCCTGTTGAAACAAAAGAGTCTTAAGGGCACAGCGAAAGGTATGTAGGTTGGGGATCATGCGAATCTCCGGAGGCAGTTCATTCCAGAGGGCAGGTGCCCCCACAGAGAAGGCTCTCCCCCTGTTCATATTAAACATATGCACAGTGACACGACTTCAGGTTGGGCACAAAGGACATTCAGCCATTGACCAGCTTGAAGGCAACAGTGAACATAACTTACAGAACTTAATTTATGTAAGTTTTGCACTTTAAAAATATAGATGTGCCCATGCTTGAGATACATTAAACTTCAACATGATCAGAAAAGGATAAAGACAATTTAGGGCACTGATGATGTTACCTAGTTGGGTAATGAAACTTGTGTGAGAAAACAATCAAGCTCAGAAAGCATCAAGGATCCCACAAAGTCAATTTGGATGTATTCCAATTTCATTTAAACATGTGTTGTAAGGCTTGGGAAATGAATGGTTTGTTTGTCTGGAAATTCTTTCTGATTCACAAAACTGAGAAAATGTATCTAGCTATAAAGTTATAAAGGGATGCGGTGGTTCAGTGGCTAAGATGCTGAGCTTGTCGATTGAAAGGTTGGCAGTTCAGCAGTTTGAAACTCTAGTGCCGCGTAACAGGGTAAGCTCCAGTTACTTGTCCCAGCTTCTGCCAACCTAGCAGTTCAAAAGCACATAAAAAATGCAAATAGAAAAATAGGGATCACCTTTGGTGGGAAGGTAACAGCATTCCGTGCACCTTTGGCATTTAGTCATGCTGGCCACATGACCATGGAGACGTCTTCAGACAGCGCTGGCTCTTCGGCTTTGAAACGCAGATGAGCACAGCCCCCTAGAGTCGGGAACGACTAGCACATATGTGCGAGAGGAACCTTTACCTTTACTTATAAAGTTAATACATTTCACTCTAATTTCTTTTTCCTACAACTCAGCATCAGTGACTCGCCTACCCATCAAGTGGATGGCTCCAGAGTCAATCAACTTTCGCCGTTTCACCTCTGCCAGTGACGTTTGGATGTTTGGTGAGTAGAAGATTGGCTAGGAAAGCCATGTCTACATCCTTCAGATGAAGAACTTACCTGTACCTGCATGCCAACAAGAAATTGTTTAATATGGCACTTCTTCAAGCTCTGTCACCTTCCCCAAACTTCTTTATAAACAAGTGGCATTATTTAAACATCCAAGTCCACCCTCTAAATTGGTGGTTGAAAAATGGATTCTATCATCAGGCACTGCCAGTTTATCCCAAACAACAAGCAATTTCTAAAACATTTCCTTTTGTCTACAGCTGTTTGCATGTGGGAGATCCTTAGCTATGGCAAACAGCCTTTCTTCTGGTTGGAGAACAAAGATGTCATTGGGGTGCTGGAGAAAGGAGACCGTCTCCCTAAACCAGATGCCTGTCCGCCTATCCTATATGCTCTGATGACACGCTGTTGGGATTATGACCCTAATGACAGGCCCAAATTCAAAGAATTGGTGTGTAGTTTAAGGTAAGTGATACTTCCAGCCTTGTCTTCCAAAAAAATTGCACAAAAAAAGGAATGTTCTGCAACCTGAATAGGTTATATAAGCAAATCTTCAGAATTTTTCTTATTGGGCAAAATATATTCTGGTTTCGTTTGTCAATAAGTTTCATATCCAAAGCCACTCACACAATAACAAAAACTCCAATCAGCCAGTACTCCAAACCATTCTGAGATTTCAATTCACTGAACCTTAAAAGCTGCAGGGACGTGGAGCAGGAGGACAATTATATTGGATTCAGTATCCCATCAATCCCAGCTAGCATCATCTATAGACCAAAAAAAAAGGTCTAAGCCCTTTGCATAAATTAGATGGCATGGTCTTGTAAAATATTTACAAACCGCAGAAAGAAAAGCCCTACAGAGCATTCTATAGGCAGCAGATGGAGCTCGTGGATAAGCTAAATGGTGCTCTTCCCTTTCCCTTCCGTTTCTGAATTTCAGTGACATTTACCAGATGGAGAAGGAGATTGCACGGGAACAAGAGAAGAATAATCGCCGCCGGCCCCCCAAAATTATGGAGCCTACCTCTTTCCAAGAGCCCCCTCCAAAGGTGAGAAGATTTTGCTAGAAATGTTCAGCAGATATGGACATATATTTTTTTAGCTTGGATGTGAAAAAGATGTGGCCTTCTAACAACCCACCATTGGTTTTGGAAAAAATCATACAGGCTTTGCCATCAAAACAGGCATTTCCATCCTAGGTTCCTTGCTTTAACACTGTAGGAGCCATTTCTGTGATTCCTCGGGATTCACCCTTTTTAAAAAAGAAAGGTATTGTATATTTCACTCCTGAGCTGATCTTCAGACTTTTTTTTGTTGTTGTTGTTATTGATTATCAGCCACAATCAGTTCAATACAAAATGAATAAAAATCCATTCTTTTTAAAATGCCACCAGTTCGATATTAACATTTGCAGAGAATATAAACCCCAATTACGTCAGTTACTAATCCACCACCAACTCTTGAGTTCTGAATAATTTTATTTTCGGCTTCTGATCTTCATGATCTGTCCTCCCAGGCAATATTTTTAAAATGTTTTCGCTGTTGTTATATACAGCAGAATAATTGGAAAGGCAAAACAGAACCCATGACTGATAATAAAGTAAGTTACATTTTCTGTGTCATCCAGTAAAAATTGTGAAAATTTCATAATTACTGACTACATTTTGTAAGAAGATGGAAGACAACAGAATGGTCAATGCCTGGAATATACTACCTGAGTCTGTGGTTTCATCCCAACCCCCCCCCCCCAAATTTTAACCTAAGACTGTCTACTGTTGACCTCACCCCATTCCTAAAACGTCTGTAAGGGGCGTGCATAAGCGCACCAGCGTGCCTACCGTCCCTGTCCTAATGTTCCCTTTTATTCGTATCCATTTCATGTATTCAATCCATGCTTATACTTATATATATTATCTAATACGTACTTGACAAATAAACAAACAAACAATGTCTAACTTAGACATATGTGTGGTGGGTGGGAGGCTGTTTGGATAAAAGCTCCTGATTCTGATATTCAGAAAGTCATTGTCCATATGTTATTATTCTCTCAAATATTTTCATGGTAATAAAACAAGAGGAAAGAAACATTTGGATATTACAAAAGTTTAGGTATGAAAGCCAATAGTTCTGGATTCAATACATTATAAACAACCTAAACTTCATCAGAAGGTATATTTGAGCTGCATTATGATGAAAAACATTTCTCAATGTCAATAAAAGACACTTGGTTAAAATTTCTGCAGGAATAAAACCCTAACTCCATTTCTTTTATTTCCTCTTCCTTTTTCTTTGACCATCTGGGGTGGCCATTGTAATAAAATTATGTGATTAACATGACTAACACCTTAATTCTTAATTCAACATGCCTGTTTTAAAAAGATTTTTAAGCCTTCAGATATGTCTTATTCCTGGCAACTGCATGGATTAGTCCCTGTAGTTTTCTCAGCAAGATTTTGGAAGTGGTTTGCCATTGCCTTCTTCCTAGGGCTAGGAGAGTATGACTGGCCAAGGTCACCCAGCTGGTTTTGTGCCTAAAGCAGGACTAGAACTCACAAACTCCTGGTTTCTAGCCTGATGCCTTAAGTACTACACAAACTGATTTTCATTAAGGGCTTAGAACATAATTAATATGACAGATCTGGATAGGATACTCACTGGAACAGATGATAAAATAATCAAAAAAATATACAACTTCTTACTTAGTATTGAATTGGAAGAAGAGCAAGTAAAGGAAACAATGATAGCTTGGGCAAAACATTTTGGATATTCAATTGAACTAGATAAATGGCAGCAGCTATGGGAAAGGAATTATAAATTAACAATGTCCACTGCATATAAAGAGAACCAATATAAAATGTTTTATACATGGCATATGCCACCTGAAAAATTGGCAAAAATGTTTAAAGACAAATCAGCTAAATGTTGGAATAATGCCATCAGACATCAGGAATCATACTATCATATGTGGTGGACATGTTCAGAAGCGAGAAATTATTGGATTAGAATTAAAACATGGTTAGAAGAAACATAATTAATATTATTATTATTGGGAGTGGTCATTTTTGTTTCATGGATTTAATGGAGATGCTGTATTAAGTGTTATACTCCAGAAATTGTGGGCGGTCCATCACTGGATGTTTCTAAGAAGAGTCTAGGCAGTCACTTATTTATTTATTTATTTATTTATTTATTTATTTATTTATTTATTTATTTATTTATTTATTTAGTCGTATTTCTATGCTGCCCAACTCCCAAGGGACTCTAGGCGGCTTACAACAAAGAATAAAGCAATGCGAACAATCCCATAAAAATGTTAAAAAGAAAAACATTAAAACATTAAAAACTTTAAAAACGTTAAAACACATGCACTCCAATTCGTGGCCGGGTCTCGCAAGATCACTATAACGAGATCAACGGCCTCAGGCCTGCTGGAAGAGCCAAGTCTTCACCACTTTGCGGAAGGCCAATAGGGTGGGGGCAGTCTGGATCTCAGGAGGTAATTGGTTCCAGAGAGCCGGGGCAGCCACAGAGAAGGCCCTCCCCCACGGGCCCGCCAGCCGACATTGTTTAGCTGACGGGACCCGGAGGAGACCAACTCTGTGGGATCTTACCAGTCGTTGGGAGCTATGTGGTAGAAGGCGGTCTCAAAGAAATGGTATCTGAAATGGTATAGGTTCGCCTGCTTGAGCAGGGGGCTGGGCTAGAAGACCTCCAGGGTCCCTTTTAGCTCATTCTATTCTATATATTTCTGCAGTGTGCATGAAGCGCATGTTTGTGCATATTTACAAATATTTATAGATTTGCTATTTAAAAAGTTAAGACATTGAAAGAAGTAAATATAGCAATTATTTCCAGATATGTGAGTCTATCCTCCTCTTTTAGCAGCCTTGCTATGTAGTTGTTTTTCTTATTCCTCTCAGCCCAGCAGACCAAAGTACAAACCACCTCCTCAGACCAATTTACTGGCCCCTAAGCTGCAGTTCCAGGTAAGATCCAAGAAGTTTCCGAATGCTAAGTTTTGTTCTGTTCATGCTTTGAGAACTAAAGCATCTCTTTTGCCTTTGGCTTTTTCTTGGCTTCTGTTTATTCATTTCTTCTGAGTTGTTGATAAGCACCACTTTCCTTCCCTCATTCCCATTCCCTGTTGGACATGCAGTAGCTGCTTGATGCTTCCCTCCAGAGGTGATTCCAGATGGATGGCGTCCCCTACAACCTCCGATAAAGGAACACCTTTCATTTGTTCTGTCCTCTTTGCTTAAAAGTTTTGCTGAAGTGCAAGTAGAGGAGGGAAAGCATATAAGAGATACAATTGCCCTGTTTCCCCCAAAATAAGACATCCCCTGATAATAAGCCCAATCGGGCTTTTGAGCGCATGGCAATAAGACTGAGCGCTTATTTTAGGGTTCAAAAAAATATAAGACAGGGTCTTATTTTCGGGGAAACATGGTATGGGTAGGTCTTCTGTAAAACCCTCTCAATGAGGCAGGCAAAGGTTAGGGTTAGGCTTATCTAAGGGGTCGTGCTTTAATCACATGATCATAGCCATCATCATTTTTTCACCTTCCAGCATGAGAGCATCATTTCAAAATAAAAGCATGGTCTGGTAACTCTCCACATTTCTAAACCAAGTAATCAACGTGATCCTTCAGTGTTTGCATATAAACTTTCAAAATCTTCATCTGCAATTACATCTCAGTTTTAATTTAATTTAAAAGTTCACCACATTGACTGATCTCACCACTTTATTGTATTGCATTTGGCTTGTTTACCTGACATTTACTTTTGAAAAGAGTGCTTGCAATTCTGCAAATATATCACTTCGCTCAAGATGCACTTGTAAAAATCTAATCAGAATACTGTATTATTGTATTATTCTTGTCCTGCATTGCACCTTATGGGCTAGTAATGCCAATTTTAAAGATAATTTATTCCATTCATAGCCCCATTTTCATTTCCGTAATGACACCACACCTGTGTGTTGATTTATTTGTGTGTTTATAGTTGAAAGCAAGCAAATTCAAGTAGATAAATAGGTACCACTTCTGTAGTAAGGTAACAGCAAAAGTGTCTTTGGACAATGCAGACTCCTGCGGCTAGGAAACGGATATGAACATCACCCCCTAGAGTCGGATGTGACTGGACAGGGGAAACTTTACCTTTACCTTATATAATTTGGTCTATTAATTTTGCCCATGGGTTGTTTTTTTGTTTTTGTTTTTTGTGAAGAGATTTCAAACATGGACATCCTTAAACCTGCTGGTATTCTTTGCTGATTTTTTGATATTTTATTTTCACTATAAAAAGATGACACATATTTTTCAAGACAATTGACAAAATGCACTACCTTATACTTGGGAATCTCAGTTTTAAATATTTAAAATGTCAATATATGTGAAATTTTAAGAGGCTTTCACAATTGAGAGAAACTGATGACAAATTAAAAAGTTAAGGTGACTTCTCTTTTTCTGAAGTAAAATTAAGGCACCAGACCTGATCAGGATAATTTCTGGTGCTTCTTAATTTGGATTCTAAAATCTGTTCTGAAAATCTTAAAAAGCTTGTCTGGCAAAAATATCTAATATTGCTTGCTAAAATATGGAACAATGTCTTATATAAGTGTTTCTGGAGTGCTTTCTCTGCTCAGTTTGTGTGCCTACTGCTTATGCTGTGTCTATTGTTTTGTGCCCGCTGCCTTTTCCTTCCACCTTTCCAGGTGCCCGAGGGTCTGTGTGCCAGCTCACCAACGCTCACCAGCCCCATCGAGTACCCATCACCTGTCAACTCTCTGCATACCCCACCTCTCAACAGACACAATGTCTTCAAGCGCCACAGCATGAGGGTAAGACAATGCTGGCCAGCTGGCCTGAGACTCAGCCTGAAAACAAATGCAAGATGGCGCCTTCAAGGCTACAAAGGCGGTGGGGGTGGGAAGAGACATTGGAGTGAGTGAGTAAGTGAGTGAGTGGAAAGCTTTGGCTGACCTTGGTAGGTTGTTGTGAGACTACAAGAGTTGCAATCTCCCATACACTATATGTTTTATATTTCCTTCAATAAATTTTCAGGAGAGTTCGCTTCAAGTTAGTAATTTTCAACCTGATAAAATTGATGACCAATGTCAGCACAGTAATGAAAAGGAACTGGAATAAGAGAAAAGATGGGTTTTTTATTGATGAAATGAGAAGATATCTCCCAATTATTCTGTTTTTTAGATTTATATCCTGTCTTTCACTCAGAAGCTTAAAATGATATGGGTAGTAGTCCCCCTTCAATTTTCCTCACAGCACCAATAATGTGAAGAACGTAGGACTGAGAGTGACTAAGTGAATTTCTGTGGCTGAAGATGGACCCATTCTGGGAGATGGGTCTCACCATATCATTCTGACCAATACCTTAGTTACCATCCAGAAGTGCTTGGATCTTGGCTCAGTAGGAGAAGGCAAGGTGTCACTTTAGAATCTCACGCGCACCTGATTTATTTATATTTATATATTAGACTTCTGAAGACCACCCAACTTCAAAAAGACTTTCCTTAGTCCTCTCCCTCTTAGTCTTGGGCTCCCCTTCTAACTGATTTACTTTACAGAGTTATTATAAATTAAAATTACAATACAGTGCTAATGACATCCTGGGTTCTCTCATTTTCTGAAAACAGGTCAAATTACTTGAATTAAAGTTTTACCTCACATCACCGCCAATACTCTCAAAAATTAAATCTCAAGGCCAAATTAGATGAAACATTTTATGGCTTAATTGGCGCATTTACAACTCCAATGGGAGCTTTTGTTTCTATGAGGTTATTTCAATTGAGACTGCTCTTCCTCCCAAAGCTGCCCAGAACAATTAATAAAATGTATAATAACAATATTCTTCAACAACAGCAATAAAACAATAATAATAAATAAACCATCAAAAAATGGATCCTATCCTCCACCATTCCAATCTGACTTGATACTGCCTATAGGGGAAACTGTTAAAACTACCTCCTATTGACCAGGAGTCTAATCTGAACAGAGGAGAAGGATATTTGCTGTTTATTTTATTTTTGGAATGAATCATGTTAAGGCTACTTATGTGAAATATTTCAGATTTTGCCTTCAAAGTGAAAAGCAATGCCCAAGGAAGCAACTTAATGTTTGCTTGGCTTCCTGATTGGCTATTAGCTTTGCTCTCCTGTCCATCAGGTTCCACCATAGAGTGATTCAGAACTTTTTCTCATGACTGAAATAAATTAATGTCCACCAGCCTTTAAGCCAGCAGAAAGCTACAGTGGTATGAAAATTCCTTCTCCCATTGGTGGTCTCTGGCCTACCACACACACAGTTGTGGCAAATGATGTTGTTGTTACTTACAGTGTACAGAGCATGTTGACAAGAGAGACTTCCCTTTCCACACACATCCCTAACCAAGATGAAAAACATGCACTGATCATTCATCTCAATATGGTGGGAGGCAATGAGTTTTGGCAGATGATTAGATGGATAGATTTAGCCATCTGTTCCTCTCCCCAAATTCACCATGCAACCATTCTGCCACTATCACTAATCAGCTGCTTAAAGGGGAAAACCATCAGGAAAGCTAAGGGGAGTTTTAAGCTGCCTTTATGGATTGAAGGTGAGATCAAACCAACATCATGAGCACATGGAAGAAAAAAAAGAGGTTGCCAGGACATTTTTATGCCATACTTAGGTGCTAATGTGGAATGGTCCTAAATATTGTTCAACTTCAGACCTGCTGGTTTTCTCTGGAATCTAATCTCTTAAGCACTGTATTTTTCACATTTAATCCCTGAGGGTCAAGTTCTAAAGCTCTGAGACCTGATAACCTGTCCTCCAGTTGAATTATTTCAACATGCACAACTCTACACCAATGTGTAACCATTCCTGAATTTAAAAAATAGTAATTGATCCTGAGATTGGGTTATGAACTGAATTTTGTGACTAAGATGACAAAAACACAGCTTGAGTTTTCATATGCTCAACTTGAGTAGAATGAATCTCCATTTGCTGTTGGTGGGTTGTCAATTATCAAATTCCCAGATGTCATATGAAGGTTGTCAGATGCATTGGGTGCCAGTATAGTGTAGAGGTTAAGTGTTGGGTTTGGGCAGGGCAACACAAGTTTAAGTCCTACTTCAGTGGAGATTTCTCTGATGAATTCTTCACAGCCCAGTGTACTTCATAGTACTTCCTCTCCTATGTAAGCCCTCTTGATAAAAATGGCAATCAATTCATAAATAAGGTGCATGTAGGCTTTCTTGTAGCATTCAAACATTCAAGCACAGATAGAGGTGGAAGCCTGAGAACAGACTTTGTCATTATCATTCTTTCCTCACTAAGATGCTCCGGTTGTTAAATAAAAAAACTGCAACCCACCCACCCACCCCGCCTTTCTCTTAAACAGAGAACTCTATGAAGCATTGTGAAGTAGCTTTCCTGTTTCCTTTGTCACATTGACAAAAGTTTCAGTCTTTCCCCAAGCTCCTAATACATGTTGCTAGGCAACAAGCAGCCTGACTCACTCCATAAAGAATGACTAGATATGAGGCCAGGAGACTAGTTGATTCCATTTTCATGCATATTGCTAGGTGGTACCATTAATTCACCCAAGGTCTGGCTGAGGTTCTCTAGCAACAAATTGCCAGAATATAAGAAACTCTAATAATGAAGGTGGATGAGATGGACCCGAACATAAGCCTTTGTGGAGTTGAAATATACAATCAGACGCAGGCCTGCATCTTTTAGACATACAGGCAACAAATCAACAGATGTATGTGAGAAGCTATGGTCTGGAAGGAGGACATTATCTTGCTTTGTTTTATAGCTGTTGTTGTCCTTTGTGCTACTCTTTTTACTGCTTATGCAAATGTTCTTGCCTAATTCGCTTATATGTCTTTTTTATCGATTAGTCCTGCCTAGCCTGCTTTCATTACAGTCCTATCTATTGAGGAAGGTTCTAGAACGTTCTATTGCCTTAGAGGATTGACATGGGGGCGGGGGAATGGTTGTGCTTGAAATTGCTATTTCTTTGCCTGTAATGTTGACCCATATAATAATAAATCTTACATAGCCAAGATCTTCCTTTGTTCAGGAAACAAACAATAATAAAAAATATTAAGTCAAGAGGAGTCCTGATGAGTGAATTCAAGCTAACCAAGTACAACCTTTTTCCTTTTTTCATCTCTAATCCTTTGCTTACCTCTGAGCCAAAGTCATCCTGTGGCTGTTGGAGACTTTCCTAGAAAAAGTTCAAGGAATCCAAGAACCTTCAGCTCAGGTTTCATTTAAGAAGTAAAAAGTGAGGTGTGTCCATTAACAAGAAAAGTGATACAACCAAATATAGGAACAAACATAATTTGAGGACTTGTCCTCAGTGCATTTCAGATTTCTTTGTTGGGCAAAATGGTTCAGCAATTAAATAGATCCAGAGTTGCACATTGGAACATCCTTCCTCTGCAAATGGAGTGACAGACGCTTTTAATCTGCTTTACTGTTAGCAATTTCCGCTGACAAACATATTTGAAGTACATTGGAATTATTTATTGAAGTACTGTTGAAGCCAATTGGCTCTGCTATTTATTTTGCCAAAGGAAAGAGCTTCAGAATGCTCATAAAAGGTATGAGCATTTTTGTTTTGGTACGGTTCCAGAATTTATTTGGATTTTAGACTAATTAAATTTTCAATGTATCCTTTAAACCCGCCCCCCCCAACTCTCCCTTTTTTTTTAAACTCCGAAAATCATATCAATCTTAAGCTTAGCCATGTTATGGTCCCTGTAAAACTCAGCAAATTCTTCCTCCCCCTTCACATCAACACTCAACAATGGCTATCTAGAACTGTAAATTGTCCCTCATCCCTCTGAGGACCCAAACCTCTGCAGTGAGGTACCCTTAGGCTTCTCTCTCTCTCTCTCTCTCTTTCTCTCCTTCCCTCCCTCCCTCTCTCTCTCCCCCCCTCTCTCCTACAAAAATGTTGATGACCACTAGATAGCTGCAAAGAGATGCAGAAAGATTTAGTATCTCTGCTGCCATGCAGTGGTCACCAACATTGTTGCAGCCCAAATACGTTAGCCTGAATGATCTTTCTATCTCAGGTGACCCGTCCCTGAAATTCATATCTCATCATTTTAACTTCTGGCTCATTTGTGTCCCAATCCCTAAGGTCTTTTGTAGGACTGGTAACCAAGTAGAGATTTGGAATTGCTATCTCAGGGAAAAAAGCCTCTCACTTTCCATTCTTTTCCTTCTTTTCTAAGGAGGAGGATTTCCTTAGGCCCAGTAGCCGGGAAGAAGCCCAGAAACTGTGGGAGATGGAACGGGCTAAAATGCGTCAGCTCCTCGATAAACAGCAGAAGCAGATGGTGGAGGACTATCAGTGGCTTCGGCAGGAAGAAAAAGCTTTGGTCAGTGAGTGAAGGAAACAGAACAGAACCATTGGGATAATAAGATTTGTTACCTTCCAGCTATCTTATTAAATTCAGAGAAGGCTGTTTCACGTAACACGGTCCTTTTGTTGCTTCTGGTAAAAACCAAAGGTGATTGGATGGGAGAGTCGTACAATACCGCAAAACCAGCCCAAGGGCCCATATGGAAAAGCTCTAAATAGCCTTTAAGAGCATTTTTCTTCCTTTTTGTAGATCAGCCTGCTAGGGGTTCCAAATAGCAATGCTTGGTTTTTCCACTTATTTAAACTGAGATTTAACATTTCTTTAAATGAGTTCTCTTGGGTTGAAAGTTGCGTTTTTGCCAGTTTAGGTGCTCCAGGTTTCACCTTTGGTGAAGATGTTATTTCTTCATTCAGTGCATGACTCAAAATACTTGGTTTTATTATTATTATTGATTTTGCCCCTCTTCTCTATCACAGGACCCCATGGCTTCTGTGAAGAGCAATTCTAACCGCCCAGTAAGTTTACTCAAAGGGCCACCTTCCCTGGCATCATGGCCCAACCTCTGCTCTCTTCACTCTTTCATAGCCTTTATCTCTTCTGCTGACAATTTCAAAACCAGATAAAGTCTGAAAAACAATCATAGAAATTAGCCAGTGACTGAATCAAATTATCATGGGTATAACACGCAACAGAATATCCAAAGAAATTCTTTTCACACAAAACAGCCCGAAGGTGCTTATTATTTTGATTCAGTAGCAGGGTCTCCTTCTCTGCATTTCCCTGATTTAGAAGTGTGTTTTCCCAAACTATGAGCACCTAAATTAAACAAAAAATAATGCACTTTTTCACAGGTCTTACTTTTTTCACTATTGGGCAGTAGGCTGGTGAGAAGGTTGCAGGTCTAGAAGTATATAAATAATTAATATAAGGATGCAGGTTTGGAAATATATAAATAAACCATTAATGTATTAAGTAATACTAGACTTGCTTTTAGAAAGAATTGCGCTTTTTAGGATAAATGTTTGTGAAAGTGTACACTTTGTGCCCTTTTTGCCAATTTGCCAAAAATAATTTGCAAATTGATGTACAGTGTAATGAAGCAAATTTATGCCTGGAAGTACAAGACTAAGTTGCTTTAAATGGGATGCAAATATTGTTCTGGGTGGCTTTCTTTTCACGAGGCCCATGATCTGTTTCTCAATTTTTATTGTTTCTCACTTTTAAGTCAGCTACAGTTGTTCGGAGTTGGGCAGCCTTTAAATTAATTAATTTAATTAAACAGGGAAATCTAATGACTGCTGTCCTTTACTTGTTCCACGTTAGAACAGTAAGGATAGACCACTTGCTAGCTATACTGTAGTTTTCAAGGACAGAATAGGAAATTGGGGATGATCAGAGCATAGTTTATATTGGTTTACTTTTCCGCCAGCTCACAGATCAAAAAATAACATCTTGCCTTGAGCACTCTTCCCAGACCAATATGGAGTTTGATTTTTTCTCTCTCTCTAAACTTTCTGGAGAATTAGTTTTTAGAATCAGGTTTTCAACCAGCTCTTCCTAAGAACCAATGGCTTTTGCCCCAATGTGGCACCCTTTTCAACTGTCCCTCAAACTTTCTTTAAGTTCCCCCATATAGTTCAGACAAGTCTGGGCACAAGTCCTAAAATAACATTTTTGTGAAGTAAGCCACTTGTTAGAAGTACACCACACACACACACACACACACACACACAGTGTTTTTCTAGCAAAGCACCTGGTCTACCCCTACTCCCTACCCTATGGGAGGGAGCATACTGCTTCCCTTTCGCCTTTCAGCTCCAATCCAGGAGCCCTCAACACTTAATCTCTCCCCTGGCTCAAATTGATAAAGGGAGGAGAACTTGTGGCTCAGATGTTAATACAACTGCCTAATATGCAGGCAGTCCAAGTTCAAATCTGAGTAAGGGTATGGCTAGCTGATGAGAGCTAAATAGCTTGAAATAGATCTATACTAGTCTCCCTTTATTTCTTTATCAGCAAAATATAAGGCAATTGTCATGTATTTATGACAGTTTTCACTGTTCTGAGGTCATATGACCACCATTTGTAACCTTCCCAGGCAGCTTCTGACAAGCAAAGTCAATGAGGGAAGCCAGTTAATGACCTCATGATTCAGTTAACAGCTGCAGTAATTCTCTTAATAACTGTGACAAAAAGTCACAAAATGGGGCAAAACTCACTTAACTGCCTTGCTTAGCAACAGAAATGTTGGGCTCAATTGTGGTTGAAAGTCGAGGACTGTCTATATTTACTTTATTTTTAAATAGCCTTTTCTTTCATTTTTGTTCCTAATACTACGTTCCCCCCCACCCCCAGATTGACAATTCACAATCTCACCTAAGACTTGTTACATGTAATGGACTCTCCTTTATCCCTCCATATTTTACTGCCAAACCACCCTTTGCTGTTATTCAGTGTTTCTAACCTTGGCAACTTAAAGGTGCCTGGACTTCAACTCCCAGAATTCCCCAATTGGTATGAGTTTGGGGAATTGACGTCCATGCATCTTAAAGGTTGCCAGGATTGAGAAACAATGCTGTACTTCCTAGAACTCCCCAGTTCTTTTGAAGGTAGACCTTGAGGCTTCAGTACAATTGTAGTTCTTTACTGAAGCATTGCTATACTGCTGTTTTGGGAGCTGTGGGGCTTTGCTTGACTTTCCTTCCTTCCTTCTCTCCAACATCAACTTTGCAGTTGTTTGTGTGACCCTTGCTTTATCCTCCAATGGAGGAAAAGGAAAGCTCTTATTACTGATGCAAAAAAAACCGAGTCTCATTCGATAATAAAAGAGGGGTCCAGACAACTGCCTAGACATGTGTGATCTCTCCTCTGATGCGTCAAACTTCCAAATGAGCTCTCTGCTTGGTGGACTAGAACTTCAATCCTTGGAAAGCTGGAACTTCCTTCTGAAGTTGAAGCCTTTGTGTAGCATTTTTGCTGCAGGTGTCAAATGGTTTATTGATTTTGTTTTGTTTTATTCTTTTCAGAAACTGCCAGAGAAGGAAACAAGCTACAGTGAGTATCTCTCCCAAGCTGACTGTTCTTCACAAATTAATGTTATCTATTCTTTTTATCTATTTTCTATTGATTCTGTGTATTTTGCCTCTCCTTCTGTCCAGTGAAGGATGTTTACCCATTATGCCAGGGTTTTCAAATTTGACAAACTTTAAGATATGAGAATATAAGCTAGAGGATTCTGAGAGTTGAAACCCACTCATCTTAAAGTTGCCAAACTTGAAATACACTGTCCTATAAAGCTGTAAAGTGTAATATATGTGTAAATATAATCTATTAGCTGATTGATTAAAAAGAAGAGGATGTTTTCTTTTTAAAGAAATCTTTCATCACTTCATGGTTGCGGCTACGATGATGATGATGATGATGATGATGATGATGATGATGATAATTTCTTTTGTTTCTCTTTATTGATGGCTTAGCTGAGTTTACAGGACCTCCCAAAAAACCACCCAGGCTTGGACCACAGGTACATAATTGATCTTTATTTTTAACTATCTAAATCTTCTTAATCCGAAGCCAGAAATCAAGCAGTTCATGCAAGAGATTTGGTGTGATTTTCCACATGCATTAATTGATCTATCCTCATACTGGGAGGAAAGATGAGAAAATTCCCATTGGGAAAGAATACAATTTCCCCCCCAAAATAGTTTCCAATTGTTAGTAACTAGGTTACTTTTGTCACTTTTGACAGGTTCCTTTTGTCACTATAACCTTACAATAAAAGTAGTATCAATATTCATGTTTTTTGTTTGCCGGTCTGGACCACCTCGAAGGGTTGACATCAAACTTGCAAATTGGAAAGGGATTTCCTGCTCCTTATGCCAAGTCCAAGGGAAATCAGGAAATCCAGGCAGTTCAAATGAATATAAAGATTTATTGCAAGCTTAAGCTCTCTACAAGAATCTGAACTACTAATGATCCAAGCAATTTGGTGGTAGATAAGAATCAAAGGAATTCAATATGGGCTAGACTTAGATCCAGGGTTGAAATGCTACCAGTTCGGACCGGTTCAGCCGAACTGGTAGCAATGGCGGCAGGTGGTTCGGAGAACCGGTAGCAACAGCAGCGCGAGGCTCCTCCCACCCACCCAGTCGTCGTTACTTCCTGATTTTTATCAGAAAGTAACCTGTTTTTTACTCTCTGCGCATGTGCAGAAGGGTTTGTGCATGCACAGAGGGTCCGCACGCACACTTCTGAACTGGTAGGGAAGGTAAGTAGATTTCACCCTTGTTTAAATCCCTTGTGGGCCCGAAGAGACTCGTGACTGATAACACATTTGACGTCCGGGCTGCTGTTCTTTCTCCTCTCTCTCTCCAGGTTATTCACAGACCATTACATTTACAGTCCCAGCCTTGTTTCTCTATCAGTGTAACACTGAGAGACCAAGCATAACAGATAACATAAAAATTTCAGAGAGGAGCCTTGCACTGTGAATTGATGCTAAAAAGCTCCCTTCCTTGAATTGCTGAAAAGCACAGTGTGATGGTATGTGAGAAAGAGCTTAGGAGATGGGATGAAAAGATGCTGCTTAGGGGACAGCCAAATAAGAGACAGCATAGGTGCATAGTAGGTAGAGCAAGAGGCTTCAGAGGAACCCTCCCTATTTGTAAAGGTGATGGTGGGAGAAGATTTCCTTTCAGATTTACAAGATTCTGTTAATGTAGCTTTACGATAAAGTAGAATTAGTTTTCTGGTTGTGTTTCCTTTCTGGTCTACCTGGTAAGGCTGATTTATCCCAATGAGAAGCTCAGCATGGTCACTACCCTTGCTTTCCCTGTGTGTCTCCATATTTGTTTGTGTAGTTTTGCTGACAGTTCCAGAGGAAGTGTCTTGTGCATACACAGGCTAGGATAGCATTCAAAGCACTTGCTGCTACACTTGTAGAGAACACAACTCCTTCCAAGTTTTGAGAATGGGCTCTCTCTCATACACATATTTTGAGTGTATGCTTAGTATTTTGTTTTATGCACTTTTTTCTTTTTTTCTGTTTTGGTGTTGTAATTTTTTTTTTTTCTTGAATCTGTACTTTCATCTTGGAAATAAATAAAAATGTATACAGAGAGAGAGAGAGAGGAAGGACTCTCTCTTTATGCCAAAAATCCTTGCAAAGTGCCCATTCCAGTGTTTCACCCAAGCTTAGTGAACCCTGACAAAAAAAAACTGGTGCAGAAATGGGCTACCAGAGGAAGTGAAATTAGCATGCTTGGAGGAACCTCAGAATTGATAAAAGTCCAATAGAATCTTTAACAATCTATATATGTAAAGGGAAATAATAAAAAACCTGGTGGATGGTATTGAATATGCTTAGTAGTATGGATATCAGTTAGAAATGAAATACAGACTTCATTCTGGTAGATATTCTGTTGCATTTCTAATTGTTATTTTATGTCACTTTGGAAGCCTTCCAAAATTCAAACTCTACATTACATGGTAATAAAATAAGTAAAAAGAGTGATTAACAAGAATGATAAGTAATAATGAAGAGGAATGCCTCTGGGTTGGGGAACGCTTATTGGAGGATAACTGTGTACCCCCTTTTTCAGATGTCCCTGCAGCCGACTCCCACAGCCAATCTCGATCGAACAGATGATCCTGTTTACAGTGATGTGATGGGGCTGGTGAAGGCTGTCCTGCGGTTGAAGAATGAAGTCAGCAACCATCCACCTGAGCGATATATTCTGGTTGTTAAGGTATGTACTTTTATTTGACCCAACCCTGAACAAGTTCTCAGAATGGTATATGGAAAGGAAAGAAAGTAGTGCGAAGTATAACACAAACATGAGACTGTCCTCAAGTAGAAACCAATCTAAGCCCATACAATGAGAGAGTCCAGAAGGAACAAGAAGGAACAAACAAAGGATCCAATTGTTGGGACTAAGTAGCAGGCAGCTGCCACAGTAGTCTGCTAGCTTTTAGAAAGGCAGTATTATCATTTTATTAGTATTCCTTTAGGAAATACCAGTTAAGAGTCAGCTGAGTTAAAAGAATCATTAAGGCAATAGGGAACGTAAGAGAGGAGCTCAGAAAAACCACAAGGCAAGCTGAACGTATGTTTTGGCAGGTGGGTGTCAAAATTTATTCAGGTCTCATAGTTGCAAATAACCAAAAAAAAAATAGAGAGCCCAAATCAAAAAGCAAAGCTGTAGTCATAGAAAATTGATGGCGTCCTAAAGAATATCTGTTTTTCAGTCTTCCACCGAAGTCATAAAGTTCTCATAGGATTCTGCAAAAAAAACCCTTACTCTAGACAATTCTTTTCTAGAATGCATCTTCTGTTCATGCAAGTTCCCTATCCAGTTAGAACCTTTATGAGATGAACCAAAATAGCTAGAAGAATTTTCACATTGCATTCTGACTTTTTTCTTTTGTAGGATGTGGGTCTTTCTCTTCGAAAACTCATTGGGAGTGTGGATGACATCCTTCCGGCTCTACCAGCATCCTCACGCACTGAGGTGAATCTTGCTCAACAATAAAACTTTCCTTTAAGAAGGAAAGTGAGGCTTTCCTTCTTAAAAATCAAGAATGATCAGAAATGGGCCTGTCAACCTTGGCTAATTTGTGGCAAGAGATTGTGGCCAGTTATAAGAATAATTTGTTTGAAATCCTATATCTACTAGTGCAAGAACTGAGCAGGGATCAAAGGCAGTGGCAAAGAGTTTGCTTCACCTGCAGAAGGTCCAATATTCAATACTTGGTATCATCTCTTTAAAGAAATGAGAAAACCTTTTATCCAAGATTTGGAAAGGATTTATTCTCAGAGTCAGTAATACCACCAAAAGATACTACTTATGTGAAACTACTGCTTATCAGAATAGACAACACTTAATTTGCCAATTTTACAACAGTGTTTTATCTCAGCATAAAGAAGCTTTTAATATGCTGATAGTATTTCATAATTGAGGTTCTGTTTGTTAATCTATTTTGAAATATTTAATGAAATATCCTTTTGCGTTTGTATGTATTACTTTTTTCCTAAAAGCCAGAACAAATAAATATGGAATCAGATGTTTTTTTTCTCCAAAAGAGTTAATTGGGGTTGTTTTAAAACACCCTGTTAAGATTGACCTTGAAATAATACTGGATTTAATGGCCACCTATTCCTGTGTGTTTCCCATTGGCAGATTGAGGGTACCCAGAAGCTCCTAAATAAGGACCTTGCGGAACTCATCAACAAGATGCGTCTGGCTCAGCAGAATTCTATGACCTCATTGAGCGAGGAATGCAAGCGCCAGATGTTAACGGCTTCACATACTCTGGCTGTGGATGCAAAGAATCTCCTGGATGCTGTAGACCAAGCCAAGATGCGAGCCAACCTTGTGAAGGTCTCTTTTGAGTGATCGAGAGGGCTGACTTAACGGATTTTTTAAAACATCCCTCCACAACTTTCACATCCTGTCCCCCATCCTGCCTCACCAAAAACTGCTTGTGTCTTTGATTTTGTCACGTCTGTCTTCTGAGAGCAACGGAGAAGCCATGCTCAGGGCAAGGAAGAGAACTTTTTCCCCCCCAGTGTTCTGTGGACAATGCTGCTAAGGGACCCTGTGTGCACGAGAGGATCCTAGTCCCCAAGGTGAGGATTCTTTCAACCAAACTTTGAACTCTGAATCTGCACCGGTCGTCCCATCATACAAAGTGACTTCTGAAAATATTCTGCTTCCTTTGACAGTACCTCTGGCATCAAGTGATACAGTTTGTCTCCCTGGTGAAAAGGATCAAAGGCAGGGGTGGGTGGGGTGGCTTGTGAGCCTCTACACTGTTCTCAGGATAAGCCAAAAAAAAAAAAAAAAAGACACGTGAGATTTCTCCTTGGTTGATCCAAGGGTTCTAAAAAGCCTAGTGAGGGAGAAGATGTTTGCTAGGGCTTGCTACATCTATTTTGACTGAAGATGTTCCCATGGGGATGCTGGTTCCTCAGAAGAGACTGTGCATCTTTCTGTGTTGTATAGAAACATATATTTAATGGCCATATCTGAATGTGTGCTCCCTCCCTAAATCTTCTTCCCTTAATAGCCTCATTTATTGAATTTTTGAACCAGTTTAAACAATAGATCTCTCTCTGTCAATTATACAGATTCAAATAAATGTATAAAGCCATAAGAAGTACAGAAGGGCATCAGGGTTTAAGAAGTTGGAGGTGTTTCAGCCATTATAAGCTGGTTAACTTGAAAAGTTACTTGTAGCCGCCACAATCTTTCTGGGTTTTTAGGTATAAGGTTGCAATTTTAGATGTAAATGACTTTAGTACAGCTGAGGGGAGTTGTACATATCTTCCCTCCCCTTATGAATATAGATCAAACACAGATCTGATCCCATATTTGCTACTGAATTATAATCTGAAATTAAAAGTTTCCTGGTAAGCATTGGTATCATGCCTCATAAATATGGGGCTTACGTTTTGCTACTGAAATTGACGTTTCTCTTGAAAACAAGCACGTTTTGAAGGATTAGAAGCCATTAATATCTTTGTAATTCTATTGTCTTGAATGCAGGTATCTCATTCCTGAGAGAGAGGAAGGGATGGGGGAGGGGGGGAGGAAGCTGGAAAAGGTGCCTAAGAAATTGACAAGGTATTTATATTTCTTGACCTACGTGAGGTCAGCACAGTTTATCCATACTTCTTCATATTATCTTTATGTGTTAAAAAAAAAAGTTTAGAAAACTTTGTTTGCTATGTGGGTTTTTGGCCAGAAAATTAAAGCAACGTTGTTTATTTTGCCTGAGATAAATTAAATATAAAACTCCAGTGGCTGATTTTCCATTTCTTCATCTTCATTTTTTTTTTATCTAAAGACCTGATGTGGTGCTATCATGCAGTGTCATGCTTTACTATCTGCACATAGAGCAGGGTTGTCAAACGTGTATCGTCATGTTGTCATCATATAATTATCGTGACTTTTTTCCCCTTTGGTGGCTGACATAGCCAGCGCGTGACGCATCCAGCCCACGGGCCGTGAGTTTGATACTCCTGCCATAGAGATTGCTGGTTTGGTCCCTGACATTTTACAGTTGAAAATGCTCTACAGTTGGGAGGACTCCCTGACTGCATCCTGAAGAACCATAGTTCAGTGTCGAACTTGCATCATCACATTGTCATCACGTGACGTATCACAACGTTTTCCCCTCCGTTAAAATGAGGTGGGCGTGGCCAGCGTATGATGTATCCAGCCTGGGGCCACGAGTTTGACACCCCTGCCATAGTTGGTGTAATCATTCTATTAGGCTGTCGCACAAAGGAATTGATAGCTACTATATGCAATAGTAAAATAGCTACAATGATTACAGTAATGTAGTGGCCACTCCACACAAATTTTCTTGGTGCTTCAGCTTATTACAACTTCCACTCTATTGACAGAATAGAAGTAGTCAAGCTACTTCTGTTTCAAGCATCTCATATGTAGACTGCTTATGATACTTTGCTATATTCACAAGATTCACAGAGAATTACAGTATATGCACATTTTTGGTTATTCATCGAGCCAGCATTAATAGTCTCAAGATGTCTCAAACTCAAGTTGTCTCAAACTTTTCTGAAGCCCATACATTGTATTCCAGCCAAAATACAAGGATGTGTGTGCATTGCTTCTGACTCCAATGCAAAATTCTCAAAACAGATAGCAAAACTGCACAAAAATACAAATGATGATAATTAAGGGTCAATTACATTTTCCTGTAAAAAAAAAATGTAAAGGCGAGGGGAAAACAATTAAAACAAGGTTGGTTAGGCTGGATGTTTTAAAAAATATTGTATATTCACTTGCTGTTGGAAACCCCTTAGCAAATTATTGATTCTTACAATTACTCTGCACGATGGGTAGTTTGTGGGCATTTTTCCAATGCTTGAGGGTGTTTTAAAAAGCGAAATCAATGACTTAATCACCCCTTAAGAACAAAACCCCTTTTTGTTTTTCTAAGTTTGCCAGAGTGGAAAGTATTAAAGGAATAACATTTATAGTTCCTTGATGCCTCATAAAACAAGCAAAACACTTGGCTGTGTTGATTTTAATGACAACATGCGGTCACTGTTCACCTATAGCCACTGCCCCAAATCTTTTAAAGTGGCTCCAAAATCATTGCCTGCCCCTGCATTATGGCTTAGTCTTAGATATGAATCAGGCCCAAAAACTGACTAAATTGACTCTATGGATCCTGAGGTGATTGCATCTCATCAAGGGAGGTGGGTTGTGCCACCAAGTACACAATTCAAGTGAAAATGTTGATACAGAAACAAGATTACTCACCTGATTTCAAAAGAGGGACAGGGATCTCAATCAAAAATACCAATTCTACTTTCTGAAGTTTTGTAAAAAGCAGCATTTTAAAAATCAGATTGCAAAGATGTTATCCTAGCCCAAATACTGCAAGTGTGATGAGCCAGCAAAATGATTTGCAAATTTTCTATGATCAGTGGTTGGCTCAAGACCATCAACAGGTGGTACACACTCTGCTTGTCTTTGTCCTCTGTGAATCCATCCACTTTGCCTAACAAAGAGGAGCTGAGGCTGCTGATAGCGGGACTCCTGGTAAGCCATCATTGATGACAGTTTGTCAGGTGAAGGAACTATAGCAAAGGGAAAATCAATTGCCACTAGACAAAAAGAAGGGTGTTCCATCCATCCATCCACCCTTCCTGTCATCTTCTTTTAATGACCCCATAATCCCTTGCGGGGTGGAGTCTGGGCAACTGAATGTAACTGAATGTTTACTGGCCAGATGCTCTTCCTGTCGCCAATACGGAGTTTCATTCAGCAGATATATTCGCATTGTGCCCAGAGAGAGAAATATCTGCCACTACCTAGGATTGAACTCACAGCCTCCTGATTGTGAGGCACCTCTAGGCCACAGCACTACTCCATCCACCCATCCTGTGATATTTGCAAACATTTTTTTGCCTGCAGTTCAAAGTGGTATCTCTAAAAAGTCTCTATGCTATTCAAGAGTTACTCCATTTTCTATAACTACTGCCTGTATGCCTTCCTCATGCTCATAGATTTTTTTGAAGGACAGAATATGAATATTCTGAAAACCAGGTTTTAAAACTTGGTTCTTGTACCCTCAGATTTACAGAGATGAGTGTAAAAAGCAAGAGGAAGCCTGTAGGCCAATTACACAGGGACATCTTTGCCTCTTAACATCCTAGAAGAGGACGGTTGGTGTGATTTGAACAGGAGACTGTGCACAGCACACCTGAAACCTCTGTGCTTCACCGACAAAAAATTGGCCACATCCAATAGGACTCCTATCTGAAAAACTGCACCAATGAATGGATGCATGAAATTTTCACACCCTCTCCAATATGGTGCCCTCCAAATGCACTATCTTACAACTCCCATCATCCCCAGCCAGCACAACCTTTGATCGAAGTTGCAATCCAACATATCCAACAAAAATCACATTGGAAGACGTTGCTATGCCTTAATCGAGGAACAGAACTCAGGATGCAATAAATTGGAAACATTTTTTTTACTTTCATTAACAGTAGTTCTCAGAGGGTATGGATGACTAGCTACTAGCTTAATAACATTTCTACTTTAAGTCCCTTAATAGAAAATTTATTATCTACCTGACTGCTTGCCAGAGCAGGAAGATGAGGTATAAACCAAATGATGGCATAATAAATATTTTCCATGCATTTCCAGAAATTCTCATAATTTATAAATCCTCAACACAGAGACTCCCCAGCACATTTTTGTAATACAAGGAATTAAATGCTGCTTCAACAGCAGGTAATAAAGAGACTTTGTTAAATCAAAGCACTTTCCAAGTTTGGATATTATTCCTAGCTCACATTGTGACATTTTCCCACTGCAACCAGCTTTTTAACTTTTCCCCTGGCTTTTCTGGAATAACAGCAGACAAGCTTCATGAGCCACAGCATCAATAATTTCTGGCCACTGCACTGTATGTGGCTCACAAGCCCTTTTTGTGCCCCATAGAACTGCCCCACATCATATTGCTGAATAATGGTGGCATGATTTTCTCTTGATTTTTGGCAAAACAAAAATATGTAAAACAGGTACACAAAACCTCAAGGTTAAGTTTGCATTGTTCTTTGTTTAACTTTGCATTACAGTTCTTTGATTAAGTTTTGATTTTTTATATGATGTTAATAATTCCTGGGCAACAGATATTGGATCAAGAGAATGATCCTACTATTGGCTTCTTTAGGAAGGCGAATGGAAGTTTGGGTGGCATTTTTGTGGAGACTGTCTGGTTGTGTTGATATATTTAAAGGTAGCTTCTTCATCCTGCATATCAATGCTAGATCATGCCTGCCAGAAATGGAGGAAGGAAAAGTCCAATTGTCCCCAGCAAACAGACAAAGATAAACATCCAGAGGAAGATGCGGTCAATCACCATGGCAACATATTTCCAATCTTCTTTGACCTGCAACAAATGAAAAATCATGACCAGGGCGACCAGTCACAAAGTTAACAGGAATTCAGCATGATTGAAATGGGAAAACTTAAAAACATACCACAAATGCTTCAGTAACTTAGTAGGTTAGCAATAGCAATAGCACTTAGACTTATATACCACTTTACAGTGCTTTACAGCCCTTTCAAAACGGTTTACAGAGTCAGCATATTGCTCCCAACAATCTGGGCCCTCATTTTACCCACCTCAGAAGGATGGAAGGCTGAGGCAACCTTGAGCCTGGTAAGATTTGAACTTCCAAATTGCAGGCAGCCGGCAGTCAGCAGAAGTAGCCTGCAGTACTGCACTCTAACCTCTGCGCCACCAAGGCTCACTCTAACCACTGCGCCACCATGGCTCAGATTAAGTAAGCAAGTAGGCATAGTAAGTATCAATGTGCCATACCATAGAATAATTATCCATCAGAGTTAAAATAGATAGAACGTAAAACTAACAGGATCAGGCTGAAAAAAATCCAGGTGAGCACTAGATAGCAGCAAAGAGGATACTTATGTTATCCCATAGTTATCTACTGAGTAGTTGTCAAAATTTTGGTATTCCAGATATGGCAGCTCTACAGAGTATAGAATAGAAAATTCAATGTGCTGGATGAAACTATTCAGTTAGTTGAGTTCCTTCAGAGTTGGGAGACTTTGATTAAGGAAAACAAAGTCTTCCAAGCTTTCAGATTCGTGCTGGAGCCCATCTTCAGGGAACTTGAAGAGCCTTGGTGGCACAGCAGACTAAAGTGCTGTTAAGTAGCACCAGCTGCCTGCAATTACTGCAAGTTCAAATCTCACCAGGCTCAAGGTTGACTCAGCCTTCCATCCTTTCGAGGTAGGTAAAATGAGGACCTGGATTGTGGGGGCAATAAACTGACTTTGTATAAAAAAGAACACTGCTTGGGGGGGGGACGAAAGCCCTACTAAGCAGGTATATACAAAAGTATGAAGGCTATTGCTTAACGCATTGTAAGCCGCCCTGAGTCTCCGGAGAAGGGCGGCATATAAATCGAACCAATAAATAAATAAATAAATAAACTTCTCTCTAGCCTAACTTCTTTGGCTAGAGAGAAATTCTCTGAAGATGGGCTCCGGCATGAGTCCAAAAGTTCAAAAGACAAAACCTCTGGTCCCAGTGACTGACCCAAATTGGATGCTGCAACATTATCGTGGGACACATACAATATATTCTCCTTCATTCATGAAAAACAAAATTGCTTGGGAATGATTTTGGCAAGCTGTGGGGTAATGTATAACACTTCATTTGGAGCCCACAGATCCATCTACCATATTTTTCGGAGTATAAAATGCTCCGGATTATAAGACACACCTACCTTTTATGGGAAGGAAAAAAAAAAAATCTGCCTCTGCCTCCCAGGAATTTGCCTCCTTTCAGCAAACAGCGGAAATCCTAAGCAGCAACAGGCAATGGCAATCCCTGCAGCCTGAAACACCTGAGGGTTGGGAAGCCAATCCAACCGACAATCAACTGCTTGTGCTAATCAGGCTGTGCTGAAGTTGAAACGGGCTGTTTGCTTTTTGCTGCAAGGAGGTAAATTGCTAGAAGGCAGAGACCAAAGGGTGGGGGCCGGCGGGTGGGCAGGGCTACATTTGGTGGATAAGACACACCCAAATTTTCATCTACTTTTAGGGTGGGAAAAAGTGCATCTTATACTCCGAAAAATATGGTAAATTGGATGGATCTGAAATAGGAAGCCTTGGTTTTTCTTTTTAAAAAGAGCTAAAACAAGTGTCCCATGCCATATAGATCAATGTCCCTACTCTTGTACATTGAGTGTTCACAGAGAAACAAAGGTTCTCTGTGGACCATTATCCTTCTTTCAGGCAGGGTGTGAAATCACAATATGTCCCCCCAGGCTGAAAGAGTGAACTTTGCCCAGGAAGGAATTTCAGGGATGGAGTTCCTATGGGCAGATCAACCTGAACCCATGATACTGGAGAGTTATAGTCTATGGGTGATACTAACCACTGTGGTTGGCTGAGAGGTTTCTGTCACAATTGTGAACGTGTAATCCTCCAGCTTGTAG
The DNA here is from genome assembly GCF_059756535.1 of Pantherophis guttatus. Classification (NCBI taxonomy): domain Eukaryota; kingdom Metazoa; phylum Chordata; class Lepidosauria; order Squamata; family Colubridae; genus Pantherophis; species Pantherophis guttatus. The sequence continues at coordinate 321,168,744 of NC_142063.1, read as the reverse complement.
AAAAATATGGTAGCAGAGATGGCAATACCTTAACTGTTCTGCCTCAAGGTCTTTTAATGACATGCAAATTAAAGAAAGTACGTTGTGGATTCTGCTGGCTTTGATTCCCTTCCCACTGAGCATTACCTGCAGCTTGGAAAACATCTACCAATGCTGATGCTACTTCGTAATTTGTGATGAGACAACTTTGGGCAGAGGTAGATGTGTCCCTGGAACAGAAAGTTTAACCGCCCTCCAAGTTTTATTGCTTGACTGATTGATTGATGAGGCTTTACATTGCCTCAGTTTCAGTCAACTCTTAAGATATTCACAGTCCAACAATAGCTCTAATAAAGGCAAGGCAGTAAAACTCTGTAATATAGCTTCCCACAACATTCATTTGTGGCGTCACCTCTTTTTTTCAGCAGCCTAGTCTCCAGAGGCCTTCCACAATAATTAGGGGGCAGGATAAGCTATTCCTTAAGATGGTGTGTATGTGTGTGTCCATTTCTGTACTTCCTGCCTTATTGCCTAAGTAATAAGGTGCAGGTGTGGATATGCATTCAGAGAGTGTCTAACAAGTCCCAAAATAGCCAGGCTGATGGGTGGGGGGGAGAGGGATTGCACCAATGAGACTGGAGGGAGCCAGTTGGATTTTTGTTCTCAATGTCATTTGCTACAGTGGTGAGATTCTAATTTTTTTACTACTGGTTCTGTGGGCATGGCTTGGTGGACACGGCTTGGTGGGTGTGACAGGGGAAGGATACTGTAAAATCTCCATTCCCTCCCCACTTCAGGGGAAGGATACTGTAAAATCTCCATTCCCTCTCCATTCCAGGGGAAGGATACTGCAAAATCCCCATTTCCTCCCGATCAGTTGGGACTCGGGAGGCAGAGAATAGATGGGGGTGGGGCCAGTAAGAGGTGGTATTTACTGGTTTTCCAAACTACTCAAAATTTCCGCTACCGGTTCTCCAGAACTGGTCAGAACCTGCTGAATACCACCTCTGATTTGCTACCTAGAGAGCTGGAGAGTATGAAGGAGTGTGTGTGTCCCTGTGTGTCGCTTTACAAGTCAGTCTTCCCACCATCACACATGATCTACGAGATGGCAAAAACCTTCTGGTAAAAGCAAGAGTTTCCATGTGTTACTGGGCTTCCGGAAGTGGGCCAACACTGTGAGGAATGGCAAGTGAAAGAGATAACTTATGATCTGAAATGGTAGGACAAGAGAGGAAATCTTTATACACCCTCTTTCATGCCAACATTTTCCTTCTTTTTTCTCTTAACTGATGACTACGCTGACTCCATAGCAATACAAATAGAGAGATGGCTAAACTGGATTGTGGCTTTGCCTGTGTAAACCCAGTGGTCAGTTCTTGCAGAACTGGCTGGGAAGTTTCCAAGCTGCCCTTACAGAGTAATGGAGGAAAATGCCTAAAGGTTGAAGGAGAGAGGTGTAGTGACGCCAGGCAAAGTGAACAATGGTGGGTGGCCGATTCCAGTCGCTAAAAACATCACAGACCACATTGGCTGTGACCTATCCTAATATGTGTCCATAGCAAAAACTGTGTTGGGGAAGGGAGGAAAACACCACTTCAAAACTAGAATCCCTTAGGACAAATTTAAAGTACAGCTGCTGTGGGCTGGAGATAAGACAAAAACAGCACCACGAGGGCATGATATTTAAAAATGGTTAGGAGGCATGTTTATGCCATAACTGAAGATTGTGAAAATGAGCCTCTTCAGGGTAAGGATACCCTCCTTAGCATCCAGCAGACTTCTAAAATGATTAGAAACAATTTGATGAGGTCAATTCTTGGTGCCTGATCAGTAGTGAAATCCAATTTTTTTTTACTACCGGTTCTGTGGGCGTGGCTTGGTAGGCGTGGTGTGGCTTGGTGGGCGTGGCTTGGTGGGTGTGCTGGGGAAGGATACTGCAAAATCTCCATTCCCAGCCCACTCCAGGGAAAGAATACTGCAAAATCCCCATTCCCTCCCCACTTCAGGGGAAGGATACTGCAAAATCCCCATTCTCTCCCCACTCCAGGGAAAGAATACTGCAAAATCCCCATTCCCTCCCCACTCCTGGGAAAAGGATATTGCAAAATCTCCATTCCCACCCCACTTTGGGGCCAGCCAGAGGTGGTATTTGCCAGTTCTCTGAACTACTCAAAATTTCCACTACCAGTTCTCCAGAACCTGTCAGAACCTGCTGGATTTCCATCCCTGTGCCTGATACTCTGCTTTTATATCCATCTATGCCACCTCACCTCCATTCCACTTTGTCTGTTTAAGAAAAGAGACGTTTGAGCTACTGGCAGCATTTTTATCTGCACTAAATGCCTTTTCTATCCAGATATAATTGAACATTTAACTATTTCCTTTTTCTTACAATTAATAAAACTCACTTTTAAATCATAAAACTGATGCTTATCTTATCAGAAGTAGAAAGGACTGCTACCGCATACCTCAAAACTACTTGCAGGGGTCTCCAACCTTGGCAACTTTAAGGGGGGTCTTGCAGGGGTCACCAGCCTTGGGAGGAGGGGTCTTCAACTTTGGCAACTTCAAAACTTGTGGACTTCAATTCCCAGAATGCTGGCTGGGGAATTCTGGGAGTTGAAGTCTACAAGTCTTAAATTTGCCAAGGTTGGAGACCCCTGTAACTAGAACTAGGAGAAGATGCTACAGAGCTGTATTATTATTGTTGTTGTTGTTGTTGTTGTTGTTGTTTCCAGTTTATGGGTGAGTAACTGGATCAGGCTGTTAAGAACCTCAGGGCTCTTTCATGAATCTGTGTTAAGAAAAAGCCTAGCCAAGATACAGTATTTCCTTCCTTCAGGAAGATGGGTGGAAACAAAAAAAGTTCTGTTTATCATATAACTGGATGAGCCCGTCAGTCACAACACACACACACACACACACACACACACACACACACACACATCTTCAGGTGGCCTGAAAGCCCTTTCTCAATGAAATGGGTCACTTTAATTGGTTGATTCTTTCTGAAAAGAAAAGGAACATCTTGTAAAATTCCAATGAAGTTTCAGCGGGAAGGAGTTCCTAAGGTTAAAACGAAGACTGCATGCCATATCTGGCAGACAATAGAATCATAAATTAACAGTGCAGTCCACTTCAGGCTGAATCAGCATAAGCCCATTAAACCTAATTGATCTTATGCGCAAATAAAAATACTGTAGAATAAGTTAAATGAGTCAGCAAAAGCAAAATATACATTGTGGGTTGCAGTGGGAGAGGTTCATGAAAATATTTGTCCTTGAATTACTGTGTTAATATTGTGATTTGTGATTTTGCACTCATTCAGATTATATTCCTTCCTGCTCCCCTTTTTTCACAAAAGGTCTATCTTCTACCTTCTCCTATCCTTCTATCCTGCTAGGCTGATTTCTCTCTTAGATCTAGTTCCATCTTAGATTCTTGGTCTAAGGGCTAAGAACACTTTTGCAGGCAGGTCTTCAGGCTACTGAATTTAAGTGATTCCACACGATTCAAGTGGAAGCTGGGGAAATAATCCTCAGGGTTGGGGATAGTTTAATGAAAAGAAGGATTAGGAGAGACATGATAGCACTGTTCCAATATCTCAGGGGCTGCCACAAAGAAGAGGGAGCCAAGCTATTCTCCAAAGCACCTGAAGGTAGAACAAAAAGCAATGGGTGGAAACTAATCAAGGAGAGAAGCAACCTAGAACTAAGGAGAAATTTCCTGACAGTTAGAACAATTAACCAGTGGAACACCTTGCCTCCAGAAGTTGTGAATGCTCCAACACTGGAAGTTTTAAGAAGATATTGGATAACCATTTGTCTGAAGTGGCGTAGGGTTTCCTGCCTAAGCAGGGGGTTGGACTAGAAAACCTCCAAGCTCTCTTCCAACTCTGTTATCTATTCTATTCTATTCTATTCTATTCTATTCTATTCTATTCTATTCTATTCTATTCCATTCCATTCCATTCCATTCCATTCCATTCCATTCCATTCCATTCTATTCTATTCTATTCTATTCTATTCTATTCTTCTATTCTACTCTACTCTATTCTATTCTATTCTATTCTATTCTATTCTATTCTATATATGAAAAAAGACGGACTGAGAAGGCCAAAGTTCTAATCCAGAAAAATAGTTCTTAGTATCTCAGACTTAGCGACTCACCGAGAAATCTGCATCCTCAGCCCGCAGGTGATTTGCTATGAAGTGCACCCCTTCCAGTGCCTTCAAGATGCTTGGAGACAGCCGGATGCCCTGCTCAGATGAAGCTGAACTTTCTGTTTTGATAGTGGCTGGGCGATGAACCAGTTCCACACATCTTCTTCCCAGATGTTGAGCACTGGTGTAGCGATATTGAAGGCATTGGTGGTGACAAATGCTTTGCAGGGGTAGCCGGCCAGCCTGAATCATCTCTTCGTGATACTCCTCTTCCTCATCCCACCTATCATCTACGTCTGTCTCCAACCAACACCGTGAAGTGCTGAGGTTTGCTGGAGGCATGTCGTATTGTGCAATGACTTCTTCACTGGCCACCCTCAACCCTGAAGCTATTACTGGAGGACGTTTCATGAAGAGCCAGCGAGGAATGAAATCCAGAAAAACATTCTGGACCCAGTGTGGCATTTTGTGAGTACTGGGTGAGCGATGATGGACGTTGAGTACAAAGACTGTGATGACAATGGAGAGGGTGACAAAGATCATGGTGAAAAGCAAATATTCGCCAATCAGCGGGATAACTAGGGAAGTGGATGGAATGATTTCAGTAATAAGTAGGAGAAAGACAGTGAGGGACAGAAGGACAGAGATGCACAAGGTGATCTTCTCACCACAGTCAGATGGCAGGTAGAAGACCAGCACGGTCAAGCAGGAAATTAGAAGGCAAGGGATAATGAGATTAATGGTGTAGAAGAGAGGCAAACGGCGGATGATGAAGCTATAAGTGATATCAGGGTAGATCTCACTGCAACAATCATATTTCTTAGTATTATAAGTGCCCACTGCACTGATAATGGCCCACTCCCCACTTTCCCAGTAGTCCTTAAGGTCGACATGGTGCTCCATGCTCTCCAAGTCAATCTTGGCCTTGTCATAAGTCCATGAACCAAATTTCATTTTGCAGTTCTGTTGATCAAAGGGGAAGAAGGTTACATCAATGCTGCAGGAGCTCTTATAGATGGCTGGTGGCACCCACTTCACACTGCCGTTAGAGAACAGGTGAGCCTTTATCATATGGGTGACAGCAAACTCTCCATCGGCACTTGAGAGAAAAGAAGAGAGGAGTTAAGAGGAGACTGTTTAACCTTAAACAAACGTCTGCGTCTTGAGGCATTATTTAGGGACAGCATTGTAATACACTGAGTTAAAGCCAATCAAGAAAGATTTCTAATATATTGATTTATTGTGACAAAAACCTTGAGGAATCAGACAGTCCTTTCCCTACAAACAAGACTATTTTGAAACTCACATTTTTCTCTGTTCACAAATATTACATACTAATACTAATACAGCTACACAATATTTTGAACCCTAGTCTAGGTTAAGGGTTAAGTATAAGTCATCATTTGGTCATCTTACAAGAAAGAGCTTTAATAGTGTATTTGGCCTTGGCAATATAACTACTAAGGCTTAATTTCAGTGTCATCCATTTCTGCACATTGTAAAAAAAATTTTAATTACTGGAAATTACGAAGAGGGAAGAGTCGGAATATTATAGCGTGTGGAACAAATTATATAAATGGTTAGAAAAAAGGAATCAAAACAATAATTCGGAATGATAAATTAATTGGGTTAAAACTAAGAAGTGTAAATTACTGGATAGTTTGTTAAGAGTGATGGTTGTGTAAATAGATACAATGTAAATATAAGTATGTAGCTGAACAATTAAATAAAATAGAGAATATATATCCATGTCAATACATAAAGCTGTAAAATAATACATGATGTAATGTTATGTTTGTTATGTTTTTTTAATGTGTTTTTGTTTTTGTTGTATTTTTCTCTATTTTGTTTTTAAAAGTCAAAAGTGTAATAAAAATTACTTTAAAAAAAAACTACTAAGGCTTAAATCATGTAAAATAAGGAGCATGAAATAAATATAGGCAGTCTTCCAGTGGTGGGTTGCCCCCGGTTCGAACCGGTTCTATAGAACCAGTAGTAAAACCAGCGGATGACCCCGACGTCATCAAAATGCTTTTGCGCATGCGTGGCCCCGTTGCGAACCGGTAGTAAAGGTAAGTAGAACCCACCCCTGCAGTCTTCGACTTACAACCACAATTGAACCCAAAATTTCTGTTGCTAAGTGAGACATGTTAAGTGGGTTTTGCCCCATTTTACAACTTTTCTTGCCACACTTGTTAAGTGAATCACTGCAGTTGTTAAGTTAGTCACACAGTTGTTAAGACTTTGCTTGTCAGAAGGTCACAAAAGATGATCACATGACTCTGGGACACTGCAACCGTCATAAATATGAGTCAGTTGCCAAGTGTCCAAATTTTGACCACATGACCATGGGGATGCTGCAACGGTCGCGAGTGTGAAAAACGGTCATAAGTCACTTTTTTCAGTGCTGTTGTAATTTGAAACAGTCACTAAACAAATTGTTGTAAATTGAGGACTACCTATATAACTAGGTTTCACTGCCGCCTACAATTAGCTGCATGAAAGTTGTCCTTTTAGAAAGCATGGGAAATGTCAACTGAACTACTCCAAGATGACTTTGGAACTGAAAAGCCACATGTAAAGAAGAAGAATTAATGGTGTAGATTAACATCAGATTGGAAATCAATATTCATTTTAATAGCAGCCGCCAGAATTTGTATTTATTAACCCCATGCAAGCTTTGTTCATCAAACCATTTAGCTCAGATTTGTTGGCACCAGCTTTGTCTGACCCTTCACTTCAGGGACAATGTAAAATTTGTTCTATGCTGCCTCCCAATACTTCTGTAGGATTTCAGACAAATTTCTGAGCTCTATCTGGTGATGCTGGTAACCAGACCTGTGACCTTTCTCATCCAGAGGCTGTCCTCCACCACAGATACCAGTGGGAAACCCATCTCGAAGAGACTGGGGTGTGTCTACATGGTGCTTGTTTTGGGAATCAGCAGAATAATTGTCAACTTTCAAACAAAAGAGTTACTGAAAGCATTTAAGAAAGTCAAAAATGGCAAATTAACTCAATAAACTGTTTGACCTTCAAAGGGGAACAGAAAACAAATAATTCCCTCAACACTGTAAAACTATTTACTAAGTCTGCACTAATATTAATCTTGTCATCGTTCCTATCACCCATCTCCTCCCACTTATGACTGTATGACTGTAACCTTATTGCTGGTAACCTTACGATTTATATTGACTGTTTCCTAATATGATTTGATTGGTTATTTGTACCCTGTGACTATCATTAAGTGTTGTACCTTATGATTCTTGACGAATGTATCTTTTCTTTTATGTACACCGAGAGTGTATGCACCAAGACAAATTCCTTATGTGTCCAATCACACTTGGACAATAAAGAATTCTATTCTATTCTATTCTATTCTAAAATATAACTGATTCCAGCCTCACAGCAACTGCAATACGTATTTAAGTGATACTTTTGCATAAGTTAATAATATATTGATGAATACGCATCAGCAGATGAGAGTTGCTGTGGCTATTTGCTAAGAAAGCATATGGGTTTGCACATTTCACAACTCAATATTACTTTAATTCAAACATAAGTACTTTACAATTTGCATAATTTTAAGAATTCATAGTCTGCTAGTCCCTTCATCATTCCTGGTGATGACTGCTGGATTGGCTAGAATCATAGCAGCAGGAGCAGCATGTGGAAAAGAGTTAAATGAAGCACTGCCTCCCAAATCAATAGATTATAAACAGAATAACAGCATTGGAAGGGACCTTGGAGATCTTCTAGTCCAACTCCTTGCTCGAAGAGAAGAGCCTATATCATTCCGGACAAGTGGCTGTCCAGTCTCTTCTTAAAAGCCTCCAGTGATGGAGCACTCACAACTTCTGTTCCAATGATTGATTGTTCTCACTGTCAGGAAATTTCTCCTTAGTTCTAGGTAGGATCTCTAATGATCTTCCACCTATTATTTCTTGTCCTGCCCCTCCGGTGCTTTGGACAATAAGTTGACTCCCTCTTCTCTGTGACAGCTCCTCAAATACTACAAAACACCTATCAGGTCACCCCTAATCCTTCTCTTCAATATGCTAGACATACCTAATCCCCTTAACCATTCAGCCTACGATTTAGCCTCCAACCCCCTTATCATGATTGTTGCTAAATATACAGTACCAAATCTGGTATATTTATGTATATCCTGGACAATCCTGTCTATCGTCCTTCCCATCAAATGCTTCCCTCCTCACTCCTCTTCCTGCCCACAACTAAGAAAATGTCAGAGACATGAGACAAACAGACTAGCACTGAAGGCAGAACTGTTATTATTCATGAGGGCCATTTGATGGCAGCATAATACCAGCCAATTGAAGAAAGCCACTCCTCGTGGATTAAACTAAGATTTGCACACAGACAGAAAGAAAATATATTTGCCAATATTCCTCGGAAGAGAACAGGCTGGGCATCGTCCTTTAAATTTGCATTGCTACTGAAGGGAATACAACATTTCAGCAGCAGTTAAAAGTGGAATGCATCATCATATTGTTTGTGCAGTGTGATTGCAGAAAGTACAGGTTACAGATTAACAGAGTTGGAAGGGACCCTGTAGATCATCTAGTCCAACCCCCCACCCAAGCAGGAGCTCCTACACCATTTCTGACAAATGGCAGTCCAATCTCTTCTTGAAAGCCTCCAGTGATGAAGCTGTCTAAAGACAAACTGTTCCATTGGGTTGATTGTTCTCCTTATTTCTAGATTGAATCTCTCCTTGATCAGTTTCCATCCGTTATTCCTTGTCTGGCCTTTGGGTACCTTGGAAAATAGCTTGACCCCTTCCTCTCTGTGACAGCTCCTCAAATACTGGAACACTGCTATCATGTCTCCCCTGGTCTTCTCTTCACTAGACTAGCCATGCCCAGTTCCTGTAACCATTCTTCATATGTTTTAGTCTCCAGTCCCCTAATCATCCTGGTTGCTCTTCTCTGCACTTTTTCTAGAGTCTCAACATCTTTTTATAGAGTGGTGACCAAAACCAGATGCAGTATTCTAGGTGTGGTCTTACTAAGGCTTTATAGAGTGGCATTAGTACCTCCCTTGATCTTGATTGTATCCCTTAAGATCCAAATCTGCTATGTTTTCAAGAACAAACCCAAAACAGCACATGTTTGGAACTGCAGAGGTCACAAGTTTTGCTCAAAAACTATGAATCAGGAGAGATCATATCTGGATAAAGTACGGTTTGTTGGAGCAAACACAGATTCATCTAACTTAACAGCCTATTTCCACCAGAAGACAGGGACTTCTGATAAGCAGGACAAGAAGGAAACAACTGAGATATAAAAGTAGCATGCCTCACCCAAAATGTCTCACATTTTGACAATATATTTCACTGGATAGAAAAATCTCACCATGAGGATGAAACAAATGCCCAATTTGCCTAACAGTATCCTTAGTCTCATGAGTTACAAATAGCAAATTGCACTACATATTGGAAAACTGCTGAGCTGGAATGTATTAAGATTGAGCATTTTATTAAGCTGTTTCTTTACTTGGAATAAACAAATGATTGTTCTTATGATATTGTACAAGTAGAATGACTGTTAGTTTTTTGAATGACAATTATTACTCCCTTCATCTTCTGCATTTCATTTCTCCTAGAGCTTATTCCATCACTCTCTCTTATATAGCAATAGCAATAGCACTTAGACTTATATACCGCTTCACAGTGCTTTACAGCCCCCTCTAAGCGGGTTACAGAGTCAGCATATTGTCCCCAACAATCTGGGTCCTCATTTTACCGACCTCGGAAGGATGGAAGACTAAGTCAACCTTGAGCCAGTGAGATTCGAACTGCCAAATTGCAGTCAGCCGGCAGTCAGCAGAAGCTGCCTGCAGTACTGCATTCTAAGCACTGAGCCACTGCAGATCTTATCATTTATTATATCATTTATTGAGGTCTATAGCTGGTGGAGATATATGTACTGTATCACTTATGGAGATATATATATGTATCATTTATTACTGAAATGATAGTGCCTGCATGATTCTGCATGACTGCAGGATGGGTATAACTTATAGATATGTTGATATTTGAGATGCATTGCTATTCTACTAAAAATGCAAGGATGGTTGATGCTTTTGGAATTACTCATGGTTGAAAGTCTTCTTCCTCTTACTGGCTAACACTTGTTTTTATTTATTCTTTCATTTGTTTTCATTTATTTTAGGATGCAGATGTAAATATTCATAAGATTGTCCAAAATGAAGATCTATCTTATGACTGAAAGATATAGAACTTGTCACAACAAAGTGGTGGGTGGTTGTGTATGTTCTGTTTTTTTGTTTGTTTGTTTTTTTGCTCACCTTTCAGTGGCTTACTTGGACACGATCCACCCACATCAAAATTAACAAATTAAATTTACAGTAAAAATTTACAGTAAATATGACACCATCATATTTGGTGGCACAGTGGTTAGGGTGCAGTACTGCAGCTACTTCAGCTGACTGCTAATTCAGCAGATCAGCGGATCAAATCTCACCGGCTCAAGATTGACTCAGCCTTCCATCCTTCCAAGGTAGGTAAAATGAGGACCCAGATTGTTGGGGGCAATATGCTATTTAGTATACTGTCTTTGGTGTAAGTCGCCCAGAGTCCTCGGAGAGTGGGTGGCATAGAAATATGAATAATAATAATAAAAAAACCACTCTGTCTCACACAGAGACAATGTAGAGGAACATAGAGATGATCTTAGAGAAGGTACATGATGACTAACCGGGAATGAAAAATAGGTTTAGACCAGAGAAACAAAAAAAAAAACATGAAAAACAAACTTAAGATTGCTTTGTGTAGCCTCTTTTTGATGTAGGAGAGAGGGAAAGGAAGTCTGATAAGCTTTCAAGATTCTGTTATTATAACATATATCAATAAAACAGAGTTCTAGTACTCTGTTTTCCCCAAAATAAGACATCCCCTGATAATAAGCCCAATTGGGCTTTTGAGCGCATGGCAATAAAGCTAATTTCAGGGTTCAAAAAAATTTAAGACAGGGTCTTATTTTCGGGAAAACACAGTATTTCTTGTGCTGTTTCTTGATCTACTAACCTCAAAGTACTAAACATGTACTGTACATCTATGTTTGAGCATTTGTGTGTGGTTACACATATATTTAGGATATCTCTGCCCTGATAAACTGCCTCTTAACTCCCACAGTCTGACAGGAAAAGTTGGCTTATCTTCAGTTTAAGAAAATGAACGTCTGTGTAGTTTTTTTCTACATAGGATGCTGCCAATGCGCCTCTATTTCATTTGCATTTCTAACATCCTCTCAAATTATACACAAGAAGATAGATGAATGCCAAGGACATGTACCAGAAAGTTATGCTTTCCACAAAAACAATCTTCTCTTTATCAATCTTAACTTTTGAAATTAAAAGTTGAGGTGCAAAAAGCCACATTTGGAAGAAATGAGCAGAGGCAGCATGGAATGTTGTTGTTTTTTTTAAAAAAAGAAGAAGACAGCAGTCATGATTCTGTAATGGAAACTCCACTCCTTTTTTATGTGCATTGTGCAAAACATTACATAGGGATGTCCAACCTTGGCAACTTTAAGACTTATGGACTTATGGACTTCAACTCCCAAGCTGGGAAATTCTGGGAGTTGAAGTCCATAAGTTTTAAAGTTGCCAAGGTTGAACACCCCTACATTAAACAGTAATAGAGTTTTGATCACATGTCATGACTGCCATTTTGATTTTTTGCTTCTCCTTATGGATGCTCATGGAAATGGAAGAGTCTCTCTCTTCCCTGGAATTCAGATTTGCTATTGATCTTCATTCATGTGACAAGGGGAAAGTCCCTCAAAACCAATCAATTCCAAATGAAGTTCGGAGCTATCTGGAAGCCAACTTTTGAAATTAAGTTAGAAGAAAAAGAGGCCTAACCTGTTCCTTGAAATTCTCTGTCTCCCCTTGACATCACTTTGCTCTGCAGCAGATTAGTCTCAGAGCAGTTGGCAACCACTCCAAAAATCTATTCAGGCAATGTTCACATAACATTTCTAATCTAATTACAGAATTAATTAATTCTCTGGGTTGTGTTTTATATATATTGTATATATATGATTACAAAGTCACAAAATGACCTTGATTCGCATCATACATTAAGCCCCAAAGAAATTTTAGCGAAGGTCAAGAGAACCAAATTTAGCATCTGATATTAATGCAGCCATTACATTTGTAGATGTTTGGTCCAATGTGCTCAGTGGGAGCATTCAATTTCAAGGAGCATCCATTTCGATACAGAACAGGCAGGATCTCAGAGTTACCATTAACAGAGATAGGTTGTCTCCAAATTTGTTCCCATAGGTGAAAAATATATAACAACAAATTCAAAATTTGCAACTGGCTGACAAACCACACTCAACGAATAGTCCTTAATGGGTCTAAGTCTACATGGAGAGAAGTAAGCAGTGGTACCACAAGGTTCCGTCTTAGGCCCAGTACTCTTCAATATCTTCATAAACGACTTAGATGAGGGAATAGACGGGGAACTCACCAAATTTGCATTAAACTAAATACTAAACTGGCAGGAATAGCTAACACCCTAGAAGATAGGCTCAAGATCCAGATGGATCTTGACAGACTTGAACATTGGGCCCTATCTAACAAAATGAAATTCAATGTAGAGAAAAGTAAAGTCCTACACTTAGGTAAGAAAAACCAAAAGCACACATATAAACTGGGGGAAACCAGTCTTAATAGCAGTGACTGTGAGAGGGATCTTGGAGTCTTAGTGGACAACCAGCTAAATATGAGCCAGCAGTGTGCAGCGGCAGCTAAAAAGGCCAGTGCAACCCTAAATTGCATTAACAGAGAGATACAATCAAGATCAAGTGAGGTACTAATACCACTCTATAATGCCCTAGTAAGACCACCCCTAGAGTACTGCATCCAGTTTTGGTCACCACACTATAAAAAAGATGTTGAGACTCTAGAAAAAGTGCAGAGGAGAGCAACCAGGATGATTAGGGGACTGGAGGCTAAAACATACAAAGAACAGTTGCAGGAACTGGGCATGGCTAGTCTAGTGAAGAGAAGGACCAGGGGAGACATGATAGCCGTCTTCCAATATTTGAGGGGCTGCCACAGAGAGGAAGGGGTTAAGCTGTTTTCCAAAGGACCTGAAGGCCAGACAAGGAATAATGGATGGAAACTGACCAAGGAGAGATTCAACCTAGAAATAAGGAGAAACTTTCTGACAGTAAGAACAATCAACCAATGGAACAGCTTGCCTTCGGAAGTTGTGGGAGCTTCATCACTTGAGACTTTCAAGAAAAGATTGGAGTGCCATTTGTCAGAAATGGTGTAGGGTCTTCTGCTTGAGCAGGGGGTTGGACTAGATGACCTATAAGGTCCCTTCCAACTCTGTTAATCTGTTAAAAAAACCTTACCTCCATTTCCCAGTGTGTATTATAATTCTGGACTATTTCATTCAGCCCCTTTATTTCATGACATTTAGTGAAATTTACCTCTGTGTGTTCTTTGGCATTAGTCCTTTTTATGTTAGGTTTTAAGGAAGGTATTTTTTTTCAGTGCAATGTTGAGGTTTCTTTACATTTGTATTTCTCTCTGTCCCAATTCCTCCAGACGTACAATCCCATCACCTACTTGTTATACAGCACAATATCTGGGATCCAAATCATCTCAGAAGGTACTCGAATAGAAGTAACATTGTCAAAATCTGTTGGATTCCACTGAAGCTTGTAGTCATTCCATTCCTGATGGTAAGGAAGAAGTCTTTGTTTATTCCTTTCTAAGAGGATGATGTGATTATTTACAAGGGCACAACAAAGTTTATTTATTTGTTTGTTTATTTACAAGACTTATATGGCGCCCATCTCATGATACAATGACTCTAAGCAGCTCACAACAATTCATAAAACGTAATTAAAAAGAAAGATATTGTTCCTCCTATGCACTAAATCAGTGTTGGCTAACCTTTTTGCCATTGCGTGCCAAAAGTGGGGGAGCGTGGGGGGGTCACACGCATGTGTGCCCACACCCATAATTCTATGTGCCCTGCCCCTGCACATGTGTGTGTGACCTCCCACCCCCGCTCTTCCCCCATTTTTGGCACACGATGGAGCGGTGGGCCCGGTAGGCCCGTTTTTTCGCCCTCCCCGGGCTCCAGAGCCTTTCTAGGACCCTGGGGGAGGGTGAAAACGGCCTTCCCCACCCCCCCGGAGGCCCTCTGGAGGCCGGAAGTGGCCTGTTTGCCAACTTCCAGTGGGCCAGAAGGCCCGAAAATCAGCTGAGCTCGCGTGCCCACCAATATGGCTCCGTGTGCCACCTGTGGCACGCGTGCCATAGGTTCGCCATCATGGTACTAGAGCAAACATCCTCATAGCTCAACCACGGTCCTAGATCAATACTTGGGGCAAGAATCAAGTCTTCACAGCCCTCCAGAAGGTTAAAAAAAATAGGAATTCCTCTGATCTCAGGTAGGACCTGTTCAAAAGGGCTGGGGTGGCACATCTCACTGGTCCCACTGGAGGGCCACAAGAAAGGGGGGGACCTGGAGGACACCCATCTTATCTAATCTAGTAAGACAGGTAGATATCCTCAAGAGAGGCAGTCTTGCAGATAACCTGGCCGTGTGCCATGTGGATCTTTGAAGTGTAACCAACACTTTGAATTGCACCAGAAAACAACTGGAAGCCAGTGCAGCTTGTGCGGTAGTGGTGCTACTTGGGTGAGCTTCAGGGAACCCAAACTGTGTGCGTTGCTGCATTCTGGACCAGTTCCAATTTTTGGATGGTCTCCAAGGACAGCCCCATAGAGAGCACATTGCAGTAATCCAAATGACTAAGCCATGGGTGATTGTGAGCAAGGCCTCTTGGTCCAGCAATTGGTCCAGTTGGTGCACAAGATGGATTTGTGCAAAGGCTCCCCGGACCACAGCTGCCACGTGCTCTTCCATCAGGAGCGAACAAGTCCAAGAGGGCCCTCAAATTATAAACCAGAACTGTAAGGGGTAATGATAGCCATCCAAAGTCAGAAATGTGTCCTTCTTTCTGCAAAGCAGCTAGTTTTATAGGACACGCTAATCCAGAAAAATCTAATTATGGTTAATAGTAATCAAGATCATATCATGAGAAAACAGCTGTTAGCTTTTTACTGAACTTGATGGTATGAACACATCATCTCAGACATTGTCTTCCCTGGTTTTTAAAAAGGATTAAATAAACAGACTATAGCTCTCAAAAATACAATATATTGGCCAGACTACAATAGACACCCACCATATTCAGACATGGGTAAAAGTTGGAAAAACAATACAAGGTTTGCTATAATGCCCTCTAGATTCTCTATTAGAAGTGAAAAAACAAAGGAGGACACTACCCCCTTTACATGGTACAAGATCCACTTAATGTTGTTGTATTTGGATAATCGGTCTTTGGAGTCTCCCAGCTTCAATTTTGCTAGATTGTACCTGTCCTGCTTACCTGTTTCAGCCAAACATTTGTGGTCATCATTTGATTCTTTTCATCCTTCGTAGGCAAAGAAAAAAGTAGAGGTATTTGGATTGAATGGAAAGACACACATTAAATCTTGCCACTGCACTTAACTCTAGAAAGTAGGGCAAATTCTGTACTTGTATGGCTGGCTTGTTCAGTATGCTAGATAAGGCTAAAATTGGACATTGCAGCATATAGCAGGAACTCAGCTGTTGCCTTAGCAGGTTGTGTGAACCAAGCCATTGAGCTAAATATAAGGTGAGTCATTTTGGGGGGCACAGCATATTCCATGAATCTATATATATAAAAGCCAAATACCACTCACTCATCACGAAATCTCCAGAACGATAAAGCCTACAAATTTGAAAATTGGCACGTATGTTCCTCTTGACTTCTAGGTGCTCACTAAGAAAGGATTTTTCGAAATGACCATCAGATCATTACTATTTCATATACAGTATTTTATTCACACGCTCTGATGCTAAGGAGTTAGACGTTCTACTCCCCCTCCCCATCTGAAAGGAACTCTGTCCCAACTGCCAGTTGCCTTATATTAACACACTCTGATGCTACCTCTTCGCTAAACCAGGCGTGGGCATGGCCAGCACGTGACTCATCCGGTTTGCGGGCTGGGACATTTTACTCCCGCTCCCCCTCTGTTCCAACTGCCAGTTGCCTTATATTAACACGCTCTGATGCTACAGAGTTACACATTCTACATTAAGTTTCAGGCTTTAAGTGTCAATTTATCAAGCCTGAGCACATAGTTTCGTAGTAAAGCACAGGCGTCCAGCTAGTACAACAATATAATTGCTGTTTGTCTAGATTTAAGCAGATTGTATGAACTCAGCCTCTGGAAACACTAAGGATAGCAATCCCCTTTTTTCATCAGAGTGAAGAGCCCAGATACCTTCTTTCTGACCTCTGAGAATGAGTGTAATAACTGGTTGTGAAAGAGCTGTGGTGGCACAGTGGTCAGAATGCAGTATGATTCTGCCCACAGCCAGGAGTTTGATCCTGACCAGTGCAAGATTGATTCAGTCTTCCATCTTTCCAAGGTCAGTAAAATAAGGACCCAGATTATTGCAGGTAATATGCTGACATTAAAAACCACTCAGAGTTCTGTAAAGCACTATATGAGGTATATAAATCTAAGTGCTACTGCTATCATGTTTTCCAAAACATCTAAGGAAACATATATCCCTGCCTATTTCATGTCTTCCATGATACATATAACACAAATCATTTTCTAGCAAAAAATTCCCAAACACATTCATTTTGAAACTGCAAAGCCAATTCCAAAAGAGGGATTTAATCTGAATCCTTTCTCTTATTTTCATAGTATATTGACAATACAATGAATATGTGTTTTCTCCAGCTGCAAGTATTTTTGCTGAAAGTGCTACAGAAAGATCAAGTGCCAGTTTGTATACATACCACATCAATTAGCTGAGCTATGGACAGTCCAAACCTGACAATCACAACGTCAGAGGTATTGGGGACTGGCCTGGACCACCGGTTGTAAGCATGGAAAAGGTATCTGAAGAGCCGTTCTTCTGCCTGAGTCTGTGTCCGGCCTTGGAGAGATGCAGATTCTACAAACAGGAACATGCAAGCCTCTTATGATCAGTCTAACCAAACTTTAAAGACTGGCATATCATTCTCAAATATTGCAAAGTCAACATCTAAATCAGTTTGAACAATGAAATTAAATATTGAGATCAATATTCAAACATGACCAGATTTTTTATTTTTAAATACTTAAGCTGAACAATCCTTCCACATTTCTTACATTAATCATTCTGACAACCCTGTAAAGCCGACATCAGCAACTTTATTGAGCCTTCAGCATCTTTATATGATTTTGCATAATGGCCTAGGCGGCTCAGATAAATAAAAAAATCTCCACCATCCCCAGATCTTGCAAGACTGCTGTATTGTGCAAGAGTTTCTCACATCAAGGTCTATGCAAAGACAGTAAACTCCATAAGCTCTTACATACTGGTGTGAACTCGCATGAGTAATTTTTGCAGCCATTATTAGGTAAGGTAGTAAAGAGTTGTGTGGGGAGATGACAGCCATATAAATTTGTTAAATCAAACAATCAATCACTAGAATCCTAAACTGGAAGAAGGGTTCATTCTGTTCAGTGCAGGCATCCAGATTAAAACATAGGAAACAAATGATGGATGAGACTGAGAGAGAGAGAGAGAGAGAGAGAGACAGAGAGAGAGAGAGACAGAGAGAGAGAGAGAGAGAGAGAGAGAGAGAGACAGAGAGACAGTGAGACCGAGAGAGAGAAAACAAACTATCAAAACAAGTTAGTGATAAGCATTACTGGAACTTGCACCTATATTCTATTGCATTATGCACAAATGCATTTATATGTAGAAAAACTCAAAAATGCAAAGCTCTTGAGCAGAAGTTGGCATGCATAAAAAGGAAATGTACCAGCTCAAGAAGACAAACAAAGCTTAAGGAAAGGATATAGGCTTCATGTTGCCGCAAATTAACAACAGAAAATATGGAAGCTTAGATGTATTCATTATAAATCCTAGCTTTGAATCTAGTAATATCTTCAGGGCAGTCTTAAAAGTCAAGATGGCAGTTGTAGCTTGGATCATCTTAACAGTCCTTTATGATTTTTAATAGTAATTAGTTTTTACCATTAGTAATAGTAATTACACAACAGAAGCAGATGGAGGCAAGGAAACATAGTTTGCCTAGGATTGGAGTGAGATGCCAGTGGTAAGAAAACAGCTAGGCTTGACCAGATCTGATGGCCAAGATCCTACAAGGACTTTCAGTGACATAGGGTTGGCCATGTAAGGAGCAGAACTGTTTCAGAGGAAAAATTAAATTGAAATCTTCACAGCCCTTCACAACTCTGCTGCCCCTTCTAAGACTCCTTAAGAGATTTTAAGGTTGCACCTCTCAAAGCCAAAGGAGATGGGAATTGTGGGAGTAGCTTGTAAAAGAAGCCTTTTCTAACTTGACTTTTGCTGTGAGGTTCTTGGTGCCCCCTGAGCTTGGTTATTTTCTTGCAGATGTTTTATTACCCACCTAGGTAACATCATCAGTGCTAGAGATGTCACCTAATTGAGTAATGGAATGTCTGCAAGAAAACAACCAGGCTCAGGGAGTATCAAGACTCCACCGTTCAACTCTTACAAATATTGTCTTCTATTGAAAATAAATGAACACCCAAAGAAAGATTAGGATGAACAGTTGATCTGGTGTTCTTTTCCAGTTTATATTATTTTCATTTTTTTTTTAATATTCTATACCAACCGGAGTCATTATGGTATGTGTACATGTGCCTTTATCTACTTTTTGAATCCTGGTGATTGCCTGGATTAATCTATGCACTTGTCTTGGCAAGATTTTCAGAAGTGGTTTGCCATTGTATGCTTTGTAGAGGTGAGAGAGAGTCACTGGCCCAAGGTCACCCAGCTGGCTTTGGGCCAGTGACTTTGGCTTTGTGTCTAAGACGGGACTAGAATTTATGCTTTCTAAGCTTGAAACCTTATATGTCACACAAATGCATCTTGCTACGAAACCTGGAAAGGTAGTGGGGACCATTTTTCTGCATCAAGTCTTTCGATGGCAAATCTTTAGGTAATTCTAGATAAAATAAGATATGATTGCAGAGGCCAATTCCGAGGTGGAAGTACACCCAAGAGCAAAGTTTTGGACCAAATTACAACTGGTGAAGTTGCTAGTAGAAATGGGAAGCTTTTTAACTAATGAGACTTGTATTCCATCAAAGATTTTCTGGTTCTTTGTTTATCTCCTCCATTGTATCGAAGGAGTTCTTTCATTTGGACTCATACTGCTGACATCCTTAAAAACTAATGGTTCAGAAATGTCTTTGCATTCTGAGTCAAAATACCTTTTGGACAACATCAGGAACAATACTTAACACTCAGGTCTTGAATAAGCGACAGTGTACGTATATGATAGATGCCTAACAATCTTTGGGAACATAAAGGAGACAGAAAGAAGGGAGAAAACGGGGCTGTTGCAAAAAAGAGTCTTAAATCTAAGGGAGGTGTAAAACATGGGAAAAAAAGACTTCGCAAAACTGCCTTAATTATACTAAGCATAAGTTGTGTAGGAGAATTGCTTTGGTAGGCTTTCAAGAATCTGATGTGTTACCTTACCAGCAATAAATATATTTCCAGAAACTCAAATAGTTCTTGTTTCCCGAGTTTGCCAGCTTTACAGGAATTGAGAATATAAGAAAGTATAAAACAGTGTCCTGGTTTAAAACTTAATCTGAATATTGCATGTAATATCCACTTCAAAGCAGTTTTTAAAGCCCTGAATAACAGAATAACAGAGTTGGGAGGGACCTTTGAGGTCTTCTATTCCAACTCTCTGCTCAAGCAGGAAACCATAGACCATTTCAGACAAAAGGCTGTCCAATCTCTTCTTAAAAGCCTCCAGTGTTGAAGCACCCACAACTTCTGGAGGCAAGTTGTTCCACTGGTTAATTGTCCTCACTGTTAGGAAGTTTCTCCTTAATTCCAGGTTGTTTCTCTCCTTCAATAATTTCCAACCGTTGTTTTTTGTCTTGCCTTCAGGTGCTTTGGAAAATAAGTTGTCCCCCTCTTCTTTGTGGCAGCCCCTCAAATACTGGAATACTGCTATCATGTCACCCCTAGTCCTTCTTTTCTCTAGAGTAGATTGACCATACCCAATTCTTGCAACTGTTCTTTGTATGTTTTTGTCTCCAGGCTCTTAATCATCTTAGTTGCTCTTCTTTGCACTTTTTCCAAAGTCTCAACATCTTTTTTGTAATGTGGTGACCAAAACTGGATGCAGTATTCCAGGTGTGGTCTTACTAAGGCTTTATAAAACAGTACTAATATTTCACATGATACTGATTTTATGTCTCTGGTTTATGCAACCAAGGATTGTATTAGCTTTTTTGGCTGCTGCCGCACACTGCTGGCTCATTTCAAGTGATCGTCCACTGGGACTTTGGAGTCCCTCTCACAGATTAGGTTTCACCTAATCTGTACTTGTACCTTTGGTTCTTCCTGCCTAGGTGTAAAACCTTGCTCTTCTACATGCTTTCTCTTTTAAGTGGGTATTTGCTTTTAATGCAGTTAATGTATTTATTTGCAAATTTGCATTCTGGTTTTTCAAGATGAAATAATGCATTTGGATAAATAAACTGGCAAACTACTATGCCAAAGAACTCTCAGGGTAGAAACCAATCCAGCAATGGGAAAAGCTAGTAAATCACTTAATAAATAGGTGGCGTTGACTCAGGCAGCTTTCCTTGCCCCCAGGGGCAGACTGACACAAAGAAAAAGTAGCTGGTTTGCATCTACGAGGCTTTAATCTGCCCCTTGGCAGCCCAGGTTATTATTTTTTTTCCCCTGTTGTTGGCAAGTGGATTTGAAATACAGACACAGCCCTACATCTGTGTGAGTGGAATCATTGGAGGAGCACTGAAAGAAAGATCGTACAAGAGCAAGCTTGTGCAATCGACACTCTCAGAAGCATGCAACACCAAAACCCCCATCCGTTAACTGACAGCTGATGAAGGAAACTGCAGAAGGACATTTGCCTTGTTTTATAGCTGTTCATACATTTAATGCGATATTCCTACAGGTCAGGACTCAAGTCAAGGAACTGAATTTTGCCTCTGGAATTCACTCAAAGTGAAAAACTGACCATAAGTGAATAGAGGTTTGTCAAGCAGGGACAGGAGATTAAAATTGTCAAAATGGCAGGAGGTGGTTGCCATCAATAAACACTCCCGTCCTTTTGAAAGATGCATCATACCATTCAAAAGGGGAAAGATGCATGCTTTGTCCGCCGTGGTGCTGATTTTGACACTTCCCTTCCCATGAATGCCAGTGAGGTTTGTCATCAGAAACAAATTGGGTGCTAGGAATCTGGATGACCTGAGCTTGTAATTAATTGGATTTAGAAAAGAGGTGGGGAAGGGAAGAAGTATTAAGGGAACAAATGGAAACAGAGCTAAGTATCATAAAATGAAACAAAGAGGTTCTAACAAACAGAATGGAACCTGGATGGAAATCATGGAATTGGACTTTCTGAAGGGATTGGAAGGAAAAGTATCAAAGGCAGTGGTGGGATTCAGCCAGTTCACACCACTTCGGGAGAACCGGTTGTTAACTTTCTAAGCAGTTTGGCAAAGTGGTTGTTGGAAGAAATCATTAGGGAAGAGAACCGGTTGTTAAATTACTTGAATCCCACCACTGATCAAAGGGATGGAGTTGTGGGTGCAGGAACAGAAATATAGGACAAGAAGCAGATCTAAGGACTCCACTTGATACAGAGCTACCCCACAGATGGCCCTGAACATAAATCATACACCACCACCACCCCCAGCAGTACAAACAGACTAGCCAAAGTCAGCTTGGAAGAGATTGCCTCTTGGTATCTTGGGCTTATATCCTTTAGCACTAAATAAGTTAAACCAACACTTGAATTGCACTTGTGCAATAGTCACAAAATATATGTTCTATAGCTAAAGGAGCTGGAGCTTGTCAGCACACATGCAGCTTTTTACACCAACTGTGATTTCCTAGCAGTCAACAAGGGCAGTCTCTGAAAGAGTGAATTGCAGTAACTGCATCTGGAGATCATGATGACATGAATTAATATTGCCAGAGTTTCCTGCTCTAAAAAGCTGCAATTGACCCATCAACCAAAGCTGCTTAGCCATAATCACAGCTTCTACCTACAAATCTAGGCAAAGCCATAAATCCAGGAACCTCCCAAGTTACAGACATGCTCTTCTGGATAGAGGACAACCTCTTCTAAAGTCACCAGGGGAGGCACCTAACCACTATAAAGTCACTGAACAAACTGCCACACTGTCTCATCAGGATTCAGCTCCAGACACTGGGAAATGACTTCTACAGCATCTCCTCTTTGGCTCTGAATAGAGAAGTACAACCAATAAATCAATGATACCTCTCCCCCAACCAATGGATGACTTCCTCTAGCAATTTCTAATTAATGCTCAATGGCACAGGTGAGAGGATGAACACTGCAGCACCCCATATGTAAGGGGTGCTTGACCACTCATCCCCTACCCCTACTGACAGGTATTACTTACCCAGGTAATAGTAAAACCAGTATAAAATCATTCCCCCAATTCCTGAAGCCTTATAGACAGTCCAGAAGATACCCACTGAATAATAAAAAAATAAATCTCTTTAACTGATTTGACATTTGGGACATCTCAAATTTCTTTACTTTAGTTTATGCGTTCCTTTGCAACATCCCATTAATCACTCCCTACACTAATTTGCATAATAAGACAGTTTAAAGAGGGAGGTAGATAATTTAACAATCGAGGCAGTGGAGGGGGAAACATAGATGTCCCTTACCTGACAGCAGCACAAACCAAAAGGATAGGATGATCCAGAAACCTAGAAATCCACTCATAAACAGCTCCATCTTCTCAGAGGTGGTTGTCCATCACTTCCCCCTGAAATTCTTGGCCCACGGATAGAAATTTGGTCAGTGCCTCTTTCACTGGCAAAGTCTCACAAAATGATGCCTAGGAGGTGAATGAATATACACATTCATCCTATTTGACTCCATCAGGGAAGGTAGCTGAGCTCAGTACTGCATGAGTTGGGTCTTATCATTGGAGGAACTTCTTGTGACCTGAGATTTGAACACCAACAGGGACCTTCACAGTATAGAGACAGTTCAAACATGTTGTCCCACGTTTACATGGGAACAAAAGAAAGGAAAATGTTTGATTGCCACTTAAGGCAGGACACTCAAGCAAATCTGCAGGCAAGGACAATAGGACCTAGGAGTTAGGACCCTAACAGAATGATATCATGAGGATGGAAGTAGGACTGGTGTTAATAATCCAGTATATTTTAAACAATATATGCCATGGGTTACAAGAGAGAAGGTGAGATTAATTCCTCATGGTAGGAGTGTAGGAGAGGTTTGAACCTCCAGTGGGAGGTTCAAACTGGGATTCAGGCAGTTGTTTTTTGTTCCTTTCTAAAACAGGATACATTGATTAGGGCAGAGGTCTTCAAACTTGGCAGCTTTAAGACTTATGGACTTCAACTCCCCGAATTCTTCAGCCAGCTATGCTGGAGTCCACAAGTCTTAAAGCTGCCAAGTTCGAAGATCTCTGGATTAGGGCTTAAGAATCACAAATATACATACACGCAGACATAACGGAGGGAGGGAGGGAGGAGGGCCCATAAATATCCATAAATGTGAATACATTTACATTTTCCAAATCACAAACTTGTACAAATTTGTATACACTGTGATGAGTTAGATCAGGGCTGTCAAACTCGCGGCCCAAGGACCAGATACATCATGTGCTGGCCACGCCCCTACCCGGTTTAGCGAAGGGGGGAAAAGTCAAGATACGTCACATTAGGACGCCATGACAATGTGGGTTTGACACCCCTGAGTTAGATCCTTTCAGCAGATATAGGCAGGTAATAGAGGGGTGAAGCAAATTGAGAGAACATCTTCTTTGCTTTTTAGAAGGCTACGTATACAGATATGTCCACATCTTGCCTATTATTCTCTCACTTCTCTTTCCTACTTGCCTTTTTAGTGCCTGTAATAGCAGTAAGGAAGGGAAAATATAAATGGGAAGGGATGAGAGCGACAGTCATTCATTTTAAGATCAGGATAGACCATGCCAAGAAGCACAGAGTAAGCAAGAAGATGAAGCCAAACATACAATACAGTGCTTTATTTTCTATAATAACTAACCGAGTGTGGTTGGGCAAAATCAAATGCAGAAGAAAAAACCAGTACTTCTCCCACTATGGTTCCTCCACAATTTTCATTCAAAGATATGAAGTTGGTAGGGCCAGGATCCATCAATTCTGTGCACAATGTAAGGCATTCATTTTTCTCCATTATTTCCCATTTTTAAAAGCACCTAAAATGTTGACATCATCCACTTTGGGAAAGTTCAGAGGGCTACAAATACAGTAATGGCAGGCCCCATAAGGCCCCAAGTCACATTCTTTACATAATATAATTTTTAATGAAGGTTCATCATAATATAAAATACAAATGAAAATAAAGATAACAGGGAAAGAAACAGAAGGGGACAAGAAGCGTTGGGTAAAGGGGACAGAAAATAAAACAATAACCTCCAAAATACAAAACACAGTTACAACCTCAGCTTTTTACTTTTGCATATAGAGAAAATACTAGTCATTTCTGTAACACCAAACTAATCTAATCAGCAAAACCCAAAATCAAAATTTCATATATATATATTTTTCCTGTTTTGAGCACAAAATGTAGACGTGGTCTCTAAGTAGAAACAAACTGTGTAGGTTTTTTTCTTTAATTAAAACAGTTAATTTTGCCCTCTCTGCTAGTTCCATCAGTTTTTCCATCTGTTGTTCTAGTGTGGGAATTGACCTGAGTCACATTCTGTGCGGCCCTGCTTTTTGTTATAATCACATCAGACCATTTGTAATATTCAGGGCATCTGGTTCAATCTCCTGCTCTCTCTTTTTTTTTTCTACACTTCCTCACCAACACAGAGACTGGTTCAGTTAGAACAGTATATAGATATCAAAGAAGGGGTCATTTCCACATAGAAATGACAAGAAAGTAAGACTTCAAGGCTTTACTTAAATTAATAGGCTTTGCAATCTTAAAAAAAAGTGGATATGTTCTGAATTTTCTGTGCCATAAATGTATGTATCAGGAGGGGAGGTAGTCATGTTTGAGCCCTAGCCAACATATCCTATTATAAAAAGGAGCCCAAAGCAACTGTCTGAATCCCAAACAGCTCGCAATGCTATAACGTAGTTCTCTTTAAAACTTGGGAATTTGATAGCATTGGAGTCCAGGCCAAAACGAAGAAAGAAAGAACACCATTTGCATGCAGATCTTTTCCTTTCAGATCTATAAATCCTTTGCTACCAGAAACTTACCGTATTTTTTGCACTATAAGACGCACTTTTCCCTCTCAAAAAAGTGGGTGGAAATGTCTGTGCATCTTATAGAGGGAATATTGCAGCAGGTGGGAGGGGGGTTGGTGCGACGGCGGTATTCGCTGCTGTTCGCCACCACCGGGGAACACTGGAGCCTTTGCTGCCAAGCAGCTGATGGGCGGTTGGATAGGCCTCCTGGAATACCACCAATCAGCTGTTCTAGGGGGTGGGGATCGTTGCTGCCTTTTGCCACCGCCATTCTCTGCCGCCAATTGCTGCCAATCACCACTGCCAAATGGTGGCAGCAGTGACAGGCAGCGGTGGCGATCAGCAGCTATCGGTGGTGAACAGCAGCAAACAGCGGTGGTGAACGGCAGTGGTGAATGGCGGCGGCAAACGGCAGTGGCAAACAATGATGGGAAATGGCGGTATTCCAGGAAGCCAATCCAACCACCAATCAGCTGCTCGGCAGCTAAGGCTCCAGCTTTCCCCACCACCAGCAGCAACTCAGTTCAATTGACCAGCAGCAGGCACAACAGAGCGGAGCCCTGACGAGCGATGTGCTGGGGCTGCCATAATGTGCTGAAGCTGACCAGGCTGTTTGCTGTTTGCTGCAAGGATGCTAGCCAGATAAATACCAGATGGATGCTGGGAGGCAGAGGCAGATTTTTTTTTTCTTGTTTTCCTCCTCTAAAGCTAATGTGTGCCTCATGGTCCAGTGCGAAAAATACGGTAACTATTCTTCTGACAATTTGGCAAATCGTATATATTTCATTTGGCACACAGAAGACTTCACGGCCGATTTTACCTAATTGAAAATATCAGGTGTCTCTTTGCAGTCCCAGGAGACAGCACAACAGCCAAGTGGACAGGGCAAGCAGGTGTCTACTTCCAAGAAGATGAGCACAAGAGTACCTCTTTCAGGATTTTGTCCTTCGTCTCATCTAGACCTCTGAAGGGAAGAAGAAAAAACAAGATATGATAAAAAATATTAACAGAATTACCATCTCCAGGCATGTGTGGAACTACCGTGTTTTCCCGAAAATAAGACCCTGTCTTATATATTTTTTGAACCCCGAAATAAGCGCTTGGCCTTATTTTCAGGGAAGTCTTATTATTTTGGGGCGCATGGAGCAAGATGGGGCTCTTCTTGCCGTCTTACCTGATTTCCAGCTCTGTCTCCCTAACCCTAACCAGAGGAAATGGTGGGGACCAGCTGCACATGCGTTTAAATATTTTCAGGGAGGGCTTGTTTTAGCGCATGTGCTCAAAAGCCCGATTGGGCTTATTATCCGGGGAGATCTTATTTTCGGGAAAACAGGATACTTAGACCTACTTCAGTAAGAACTGTGTGCCAAGGAGGCCATGCCATTCCCTTGGCACAGCAAAGAGGTGACACAGTGGAGACTGATAAGGCACTTTGTGTCACTTGGCCTATCTTGACCAGCATTCGCACCAGTTGGAAAGTCTTTCTTCCAGCTATCGCAATTGCCAGTCTAGAGAGGCAGAAAGTAACAATGCAACCACTTTGCTCTTGGAAGGGGGCCACCTGGGTTCATGTGGGGGGGGGCTTCAGATGAGCCTTCTTCTAAGCAAAGAACCCCCTTGAAGATCTGTATAATCCTAATCATCAGATATAGTTGTGGAATGGAGTGGAGTGGAGTGGAGTGGAGTGGAGTGGAGTGGAATGGAATGGAATAGAATAGAATAGAATAGAATAGAATAGAATAGAATAGAATAGAATAGAATAGAATAGAATAGAATAGAATAGAATAACAGAGTTGGAAGGGACCTTGGAGGTCTTCTAGTCCAACCCCTTGCTTAGGCAGGAAATCCTAGTAGTAGCAAGGTCATTGTTTCCAGAGCACCAATAGTTGTCAAGCCAAGCGGGCGCCATCCACACATAAGCAGGAAGTATCAACTACTTTGCAAAAATGTGAATGTTGGCAGAAGTATAGATATTTTGGGGAAGTGTAGGGAGTGGGACTGGTTCAGTGAGGAACCAGCACACTGTTTGGTGCGGGGAGGGGGGACAATAAACCCCAAACCCATTGGGTTTTCTATCTCCCACCTATTTTAACGTACTCAGCAGTGTGGTGGAGTTAACACACTCCTTCAAGTTCTCTATAATAATCCATTCCGGCCCTCTCAAACTTATTTTGCTGACCGCAGGGCAACATAATAATTAACCTAAATCAGGGACTGAGTAAAGTGTAAACTCACATCTTCCATGTCAAAAAAAAATTCTCCACCATTCTTTATGGAACAAATTAGAGAAATTTCTATAACCCAAGTCCCCTCATTTTACAATGAAAATGAATCAGAGCTTGAGCAAGATATTCTAATTATTTACAGCGATAGGTACATTTGAAAAATGAAACAAGGAACAGACAAATGAGAGCCTGCCATTTGGTCAGTAAGATGCGTCTCATCTCATCCATTCACTTTTGCATCAGATCCCAGACAGGTCAAATATCCATCAATTTGGCAACCTCCATTCTGTCTGCTGTGGCTTATTTACCCAATAACCCTGACTTCCGCTGCTATGCGGAAATTTACTGCCACAATGCTGGAAGGCTGGCCAAGCTGAGTCAAGCATTCTCTTCAATGGCTGCCCACAGTGCCCTGTGCAACATTATTTGCACAACACTGTAGCTTCTGCATCATCACCCCTTGTCTAAAAACTGTAGCAATCTTTCTAATTGCAGCAGAAAGAAGCTAGGATAAAGCACAATAGTCACTGATTGATGGTTGGAACAAGAAGTCCATTTGCTTTAATAACATAATTGCTTCTCCATCTGATAGCATCTTGACTCTAATTTGATCTGTTACTCCATTACTAAGTTACTCCGTTACGTTTGTCCATTTCATGCAGATGATAAGCACTCAGGAAAAGGACTATATGATAACACACTCAGGGATGTAGTCCTGTATGCTGCATATTTATTTCCAATTTTCAAGGATACCTTAAAAAAAAATCTAAGAGTTTGTTTGAACTTTTATCATTGATAAAGCAAATGGAATCCCCCCCCCCGAAAAAACCCAACTAACCCTAATATGGGGCCAAGCCTGGAGGGCTCTCAAAACTCTCAGAAGATTGGGAGGGTGAGTTAAGTCTCGCAACCCTCTCTCTGGTGGTCCAATGTAACTGGTAGGAGCCAAATGAAACACCAGTTGAGACAAGAATCCTTTAAAGCAGGGGTCTCCAACCTTGGCAACTTTAAGCCTGGCCGACTTCAACTCCCAGAATTCCCCAGCTGGCTGGCTGGGGAATTCTGGGAGTTGAAGTCGGCCAGGCTTAAAGTTGCCAAGGTTGGAGACCCCTGCTTTAAAAAGACAAACAGAAGTGCCTTCCTTCTTCTAAAAGACTTTATTAGTTCTGATTTTGACTGGGGCATTTACTGAGTGCAAATAAATCCAATATGATTTGTGATAAATTTGCTGCTTTGCCACTGAGCTGTTTAAAGAGTTGAAGGCAGCAGGGACCAGTGAAACAAAGAACAATTATTTCTGTGGTTGTAAAGCCAATTAGAAGCTGCTGGGGGGGGGGGCAGAGGGGAACGGGACACAGAAATCTATGCAGAATCAAAACAGGCAGAGTGTGATGCCTGCCCAGAACTGCCTGCTTGGCATGCATCCTCAGCGGAGTTTGAACTGCAGAAACATTCCTCAAAGGAAGATCTAAGTAGAATTAGAATTAATTAGAATTAGAATTAGAATTAGAATTAGAATTAGAATTAGAATTAGAATTAGAATTAGAATTAGAATTAGAATTAGAATCAGAATCAGAATTAGAATTAGAACTAGAATTCTTTATTGGCCAAGTGTGATTGGACACACAAGGAATTTGTCTTTGGTGCATATGCTCTCAGTGTACATAAAAAGAAAAGAGATCTAAGTAAAATTAAAAAAGAAAAAAAAGTACTATAGATGATCATGGTGGGGAAGCCTCTTTCCTGAAATGAGGAAAAATAAAATCACTCAAGCTCCTTTCAGCCCATGAAAGAGACAATAGGAGAATGGGGACCACATTTTGGTAGCCATGTAGAGAGGTGGGGGGGGGTTCTTTCTCTCCTCCGTAACTCAGACTTTTAAGATCCAACCAATGACATTTTGGGCAGCAGATTCAAGATGGAAAAAAGGCAGTACTTTTTCACTTAATGCACAATTACTTCTAGCCTTTGCTGCCACACGATACCCACTCATAACGGAAGCTTTAGCTGGAAGGGGGAATTGGACACGTGCAATAATACCAAGACAATGTTCCCCTCTGAGGCAGATGCTGGGGGCACAAAGCATGGGGCTCATTGTTGCCTTTATGTCAGGTTTTGGGGAGCATCTAGCTAAAAACTCTGTTGGAAAGAATAAACAATCCCTTGCTCGATGCTGCAACAAGGATGCGGGTTCTGTCCCAAATGATTAATCAAGAGATCTCTGATCCCCGGCACTGGGAACTCCCACATCCTGCAAATTTAACAACTTCATAAAAGCACTGGTTCCCTGAGGGTATCTTTCACACAACAAGCCTTGGTTTTGGAGGCAAGTCCTAGAGTTTGTAGGATTCCTTCAGCAGACCAACTGTATTTTCTCTACCACCCCCCTCCCCAAATGGGGGCTGTAATCTCCAAATCTACCTCTTTAGTCCTGAATATCTCTATAAAAAGTTCTAAAATGTTGTGAAAGTAAGAGTGAAGCTAGGACCTGGTCCTCACCCCACCTATAAGGCAGAGATGACTGGTCTCAAAACTCTGAGGCTGCAAGGAGGGAGGCATGACACATGGGGCAGGGACTGCAGTCAATATTGCAAAAAAAAAACAAAAAACACAAAAAAAACTTGTATTAGTGCTGATTGTCACTGCTTAAAAGCAAAATACCTGTCATTGTAGCTGGCCAAAGAACCTGCAGGACCAATGGTCATCATGGAGATTTCCAAACAGGGGCACCTTCATTTGTATACATTTATGTATCTGTCACATGCATTCACGTACACGTTTATTATTATTAGTCGCTCCCTATCCCCCACCTCCAAACTCAAACTCTCAGATAGGCGCGTGTGGAGCTAAAGTGTCTGGGTTGCAAAAAAAAAAAAAAAAAAAAAATCCGAACTCTCTGCTGTCATCTGGTGGCCGTCCGGATTGCTACAACCTAGATACGATGGCCCCAGGTGCACTAAAACGCGGGAGAGCCATCCTACGTTGCAACTTGTCAGATTCTCCCTTTGCTGCTACTGCTGCCGTCGCCGCCTGCCTTAAAGGGAGTGATGGATGGACTCCTGGAAATCGGGACATTTTTGGGATATACCGGGGGGGGGGACCAGTGTGAGGCAGCAGCGCCTAGAACGTGCCCCCCCCCAATCGAGAGCAAAAGAGTGGAGCTTATTTGAGCTTCCTAGGCGAACGGGCTAAGCAAGCAAAGGGAACGCACGGAAGCAGGTTTAACTCGGAGCCTTTCCCGCCTGCCCTACGTGTTAGTAGCGCCTCCTAGAGGTTGCTGGAAAGAAAACTTCTCCCGTTTCTGAAGTTTTTCCAAGAGGAAGGTGGGGGGGACCGCGAGAAAAGTCAAAAGTAAATGGCAGCGGGCCGGGTGGAGGCGCTGTCCGAGCTGGTGTAAACGCAACACTTTATATATTTCTGAGTTTTATGCTCTTCATCGCGCTTCCAGTTTATAGGGCATGGTATTCATACACCCTGTGCCTACAGTTAAGGGTATCGTAACGTTGCCATCATGATGGTTTTGGTTTTATTTCACTTTTACAGAGATATTCCATTAATCTGATCATTTATCACCCAGCCCGCAGTGAGCATGACCTGGGTGCCACTTTAAGGGTACAAAATGAATAAATACCTTCGCCCTTCCTCAATTGAATCTATAGGTAACGTGCTCGCTCGGGCTTTTCAGAGTTAATGGTAAGGGCAGTTTATGTTGGAGAGCTTTACGGTCTATCCCACCACTTTGCATGTGTCTCTGCCCCTTGGCTCATGGTGATGGTGGTGGGGTGAGTACCCCACTTTTCCCCAGTGACATTGCAGTTCTGATGGCTCAGGGAAGCACGACTGGACCCCTTGCGATTTCAGCTGCTTCTTTAAATTCTACATATTTATCAAGTCAGTCAACTGTCTTTCCCAGTCTGATGCTTTCCAGATGTTACCCTGGAAGCCCTCGGAGTTACATGTGCTCATGTGCAGAATCCCAGATGGGTGAAATGATCTCTGACAACTCTGTAAAGCAGTCCATAAGTCGTACTGAAATACTAGTTTAGGAAGGAACCACAGTTTAGCTTATGTTACTTGAACCATCGTTCAGGTAAGGTACCTCAACTGCCTTGTTCCCACAAACTCCAGATCTTTAGCTTGTCCCATAGAAGGCAGGTAGGAACAGCAAACTGGTGTTCCATTCAATCCATTCAATTTCAGGAAGTCCCACTCCTCAATTGATATGCCCATAGAAAGAAATTATTCTGCTTCAAGGTGTCAAATTGGTAGCTTCTTGAGGAAAGAAAATAGGTTGGCAAATTTATGTTCTTCCACTGCTCATTGGAATGGGATTTGTGTTAAGAGGATTTCCTGGAGGATCCTGCCCTGAGAAAACTTTACTTCCTTTTGCTGTTGCTGTGGCCAACTTTTTTGCACCAACCACTACGCATGGAGATGCCTATGTAATGACTTGTACTAACACAGAAAGCAAACTAGAATTACTTTGACTCTGTTCCTTGGGATCGGTGCTAGTCTAGTAACTATTTTGCAAAGATTAGAAACCAAAGAACTTACCTTCAGGGAGAATAAAAGAGGAAACATGTGCTAGCCAATATTAAGTAGGCAGAGCCTCCTGCCGTGTAAAGCAGTCTTCTGAAACCCTGGATTCCTAAATTCCAGACGCATCTCCTTAAGAACAAGGTGGAGAATCCACTAGAGCAGAAGCAGGCAAACTGAAAAGCAAAATGTGCACAAACACCCTTCTGGGCATCTCTCTCTCTCTCTCTCTATTCTCTTCTCTTCTGTGCTGTTTCTTGGCTATGAGTCCAGCTCAAGTTGCCAAGTGAGCATCAGTCGTCTTTCTGCTCTGAAAGCTAAATGGTCCCAGGAAACCTTCCTGTCCAAATGCAGCAATGTGTTTGCATGAAAGAGGGAGAGAGCATTTCTAGTCTAGTGACGACAGAGGCTGGAAGGAGGAGAGGCTCCCAGCTGGTTTGTCTGTAGGTGAGAAGAAGAAGAGAAAGGTTTGGAGCTTGGCCATGGAAGGGTAGATACAGGGGGATGCTTCAGGGAAGGGGCAGTTCTGCTGGGCTGCCTAAATTGCCTCCTCATCCTTTGGTGCAAATCCTTCATCCCCTCCTTCACTTCTGTAAAGATTATTTGCCGATGTGAAACAGGCAGACAAATTTGATTAATTTTCAGTACACTGGAAGAATGGAGAAGACCAGAAGATGGTCTTCTGGTCAGCATCCCGAGCGCATTTCAAATTAACCCACAAATTTGGGTCTCCCTCCCCATCCATAACTTCTCCAGCTGAGAAATGGACATCTAAAAAGTCACTATTTCTCCAGCTAAACATAAGGAAAAATCTTTGTGTGCTAAAATCTTGGGGTGGAAATTAGTCACAGCAGCTTAGGAAATCTGCATATATTGGGAAGAAGACAGAGAGGACCAAGAAAGAGAAGTACTTCATACAGTATGCATTTTAAAAACAACATAAAGCAGTGGTGGGTTGCCCCCAGTTCAGACCGGTTCTATAGAACTGGTAGTAAAACCAGAGGGAGGCTCCGCCCACTGAGCCTGACGTCATATGAATGCTTCTGCACATGTGCAGAAGAGCATGCACACATGAGCGAAGCAAGCGTGCGCATGCGGCCCCGTTACGAACGGGTAGTAAAAGTAACTAGAACCCACCCCTGACATAAAGTACATTTTGATATAAGGGTGGCCATAGATTGTTTGACTAGATATTAACAAAACATACTTGTCTTTCCACTTTTGCCATACTTCTGATGGATTGTTTATTATGCTCAGATTTAAATCTATTGGAAGAGGGAGGAGGAGGAGGAAGGAGGAAGGAGGAGGAGGAGGGGAAGGAGAAGGAGAAGGAGAAGAAGAGGAGGAGGAGGAGGAGGAGGAGGAGGAGGAGGAGGAGGAGGAGGAGAAAGAAGAAGAAGAAGAAGAAGAAGAAGAAGAAGAAGAAGAAGAAGAAGAAGAAGAAGAAGAAGAAGAGGAAGAGGAAGAAGAAGAAGAAGAAGAAGAAGAAGAAGAAGAAGAAGAAGAAGAAGAAGAAGAAGAAGAAGAAGAAGAAGAAGAAGCTTACTCATTAGCTGTAGATAGTTTCTGTAAACCCAAAATAGCAGCCCTTCCAGACTGATGACACAATCAGTAACAATAATAGTCTCTACTGAACTGGGATTTTTGGCCTAATGTACTATATAAACACAACCCCAATGTTTAACTGGGGTGATTAATATAGACATTTCCCACTAATACAGCAATTGCTTAGATGCTGTTCCATATTTAGAGCGGGGCAAACTATCACTTAAAATAGCTTATCCCATCCTGGTAGCCTCCTGATAATTGGATTATAACACCCATCTTCCTCCAATAGCAATGCCAACTAACATGCAGCCTGCAGGGGGGAATTCTAATGTAACATTTCCAAGAGACAGGTTTAGAGGGTTCCCTTTGTTAAGTGCAAAAGTATAATGACGATGATAAGACTGCTTGGAAGTTTCAGCTTGTAGGATCAGTCCAAATCAATTCACAGAAAGATGATTAGTATGATGATAGGCTGACCATAATATATGACGCTGATCCAATCTAGATTGGTAAACAGATATTTCTCATCTTCCCAGGCTAGGGCTGTGTGAGAATGACTGGCCCAAAGTTACGCAAACATCTAATGTGCCTAAGAGAAGACTAGAAGGTGTGAGAAACTCCTTGGGATCCCACAATAGCCAATGCTAGAAGGTGCAGCTTTTCAGCAGCACCACTGCTGACGTGGAATGGCCTCTGCGGAGATCAGGTCGCCCCACCCCCACCTCTCCGCTTTATGTCTTTCCAGAGATTTTCACTGTTTTTTATATTGTTGTGTTTTCATCCTATGGATATTTTAATTTTTTTCCCCCTCATATCATGTACAGTGCTGAGAGTTATGAAATTGCAGTAGGAAAGGTATTCAATAAGTAAATGCTAACATGTACGGGCACAATCTTTTGTTTAACTTTCTGTCATAATAGTTTGAGGGGTGGCAGGAACATTATTTATTTATTTATTTATTTTTGCATCGAGTGGATGAGGTGACTTTTATTCAAGACTCCCAAGAGTTTAGGGGGCTGAGCAATGATTGGGTGACGTTTTTGCACTCTTTTACTGGTTAGCTGAATGGCATCCTGCTTGGCCCAGGATAGTCTAACACATTCTGTGCTTTTCGAGACAAGAAGCAGCAATGAAGACAGGTATATAAGACTATGTGTCAGGATGGTCAAACAATTGGCAACTCCAAATCTCAACCAACAAATGCTCTGCCTTACACACTGGCAAAAAAAATCAGAACCCAAAATACAAGCTGGATGGATATGACCTAACAGACGACCCTCACTCTGTCAAAGACCTTGGAGTACTCATCTCAAATTATCTAAGTGCCAGAGCTCACTGTAACAGCATTGTTAAAAAAGCATTAAGAGTTGTTAACCTAATCTTGCAAGACTTCTTCTCTGATAATATTGAACTGCAAAGTAGGGCATACAAAACTTTTGCCAGACCAGTTCTTGAATACAGCTCATCTGTCTGGAATCGAACAAGTCCAGAGATATTTCACAAGAAGAGTCCTCCACTCCTCTGCTCGCAACAGAATACCTTATGCCACCAGACTCAAAATTTTGGGCTTAGACAACTTAGAACTTCACTGTCTTCAGTCTGACGTAAGCATAGTACATAAAATCATCTGCTACAATGTCCTACCAGTCAATGAATACTTCAGCTTCAACCAAACAATACAAGAGCACACAATAGATACAAACTTATGGTAAACCGATCCAAACTAGACTGCAGAAAATATGACTTCAGTAACAGAGCTGTCAACGCCTGGAATGCACTACCTGACTCTGTAGTTTCGTCCCCAAACCCCCCCAAAACTTTAACCTTAGACTGTCTACTGTAGACCTCACCTCATTCCTAAGAGGTCTGTAAGGGGTGTGCATAAGCGCACCAGTGTGCCTACCATCCCTGTCCTAATGTTTTCTTTTATTCGTAACCTTTTCATGTATTTATAATTATGTTTACACTTGTATCTGTCATAAAATACATGCTTGACGAAATAAAATAAATAAAAATAAATAATTCAATAAAGGAGAATATTTGTAGCTCAGGGTTGAAATGAGAAGTCCTTAGGGCTCTCTGAGCTTGGTTGTTTTCTTGCAAATGTTTGATTACCCAAACTAGATAACATCATCACTGCTAGCACTGATGATGTTACCTTAGTTTGGGTAATGAAACATCCTCAAGAAAACAACCAAGCTCAGAGAGCACCAAGGAGCCCCTCAACTATAAATCAGAATTAAACTATTTTGGAGAGATTGGGGGATAAAAAAACAAACAAACAACCTGTGGTGGAATAGAAGTGCTAAAGCAAGAGCCATCTTTTCCTCCAGAAATTTACAATCTATAATGTGTCAGGTGGGAAAGAATGGGAAGCAGATGAGGCAAGAATTACAAGGAGCATGTAGAAATAAATAATGCAATGATATCTACCTAGTTTTCACTGGCTGGCAAAGGCAACTAAGAATGTGAGCCAAACAGTTTGGAGAAAAGTGAATGGTTTGAAAGAGATTTTGAGGAAAGAGAGATTGCATCATTGCAAATGTTCTAGTGGAGATTAGGAGCAGCACTGGATATTATATGCAGGAAGCTACCTTTTAATATTAGAGCACAGAGATCAATGCATTGAATGAATGAGAAAACAGTGAATTGAAAGGATGAACTAGGAAGTTAGTTTTTAGTGGCATCTGAGGATTGCTAACTTTGAATTGAAGAGTTCGAGGGGACTTTGCATTGTGCCCATCTAATGCATCACTCATCCCTTCTCCTCCAAAAATCCAAAGGATTTTTCTCAGTGTAGGAAATCCAATATTTTCTAGAAGACATCCAATGATGGAAACCCTATAATCCTTCTATTGCTGAGCTGCTATTGCTAATAGGATGTTTCTTAAAATATTCTATTGTAGCAACCTAGAACTAAGGAGAAATTTCTTAACAGTGAATAGAATATAACTTTATCATGGTCATCGACCAGCAATAGACATACAATATATTTTTAAAAATATTAATAGTGGATAATTAATAATGGATGATAACATCCCTATTAAGAAAATACATGATCTCAAACCGTTAGGGTCACTCCCTAATTTACATGAGTGGAGAGCCGATAAGTATGGAAATAATATATTTTTGTTATAGATATCTCCAAAAATTGGCACAAGCTGACAGCTATAACTCTGTAACCCATTTTTTTCTTGTGTACATTGCAGCGACACTTCCTAATAGTGAGAACAATTAACCAGTGGAATGGCTTTGCCTTCAGAAGTTATGGGTATTCCATCACTGGAGGCCTTTAAGAAGAGCCTGGACAGCTCCTCCTCTGAAATGGTATAGGACCGTGATGGCAAACCTATGGCACGCGTGCCACAGGTGGCACACGGAGCCATATCGATGGGCACACGGAGTTCAGCTCCGGCGCACGCAAGCTGATTTTCAGGCCTTTCGGCCTTCCCACAGGAAGTTGGGAAACAGGCTGTTTCCGGCCTCTGGGAAGGCCCGTTTTTCGTTCTCACCAGGCTCCTAGAAAGACTCTGGAGTCTGGGGAGGGTAAAAAAACGGGCCTACTGGGCCCACTGTGCCATTGCGTGCCAAAAGCAGGGGGAGCATAGGGGGGGCTCACCCGTGCATGCACAGGGGTTGCACATGCATGCGTGGGGGGCGGGGCGCATTGAATTATGGATGTGGGCACGCACATGCGTGACTCCCCTCGCACTCCCCCCCCTTTTTGGCACGTGACATCAAAAAGGTTCACCATCACTGGTATAGGGTTTCCTGACTGAGCAGAGGGTTGGACTAGAAGACCTCCAAGGTCCCTTCCAACTCTGTTTATTCTCTTATTCTCTTATTCTGTATATTCCTGTAACTTAAATCTATTCAAATTAAACCTGGCCCATAGAATAGAAAATTATAACTTTCAGATTTTCTATCTCAATGCTGCAGTTATTACGACTGATCAGTTGCACAATAATTTAAAATTGTTTCGATTTAAAGGTTTAAATAAACAAAAGGTCTTGATATTGTGATCACCCACAAGACATCCCTGTAAAATAGACCATTTTTTAAAAAATTGATAAAAATTCTCTCCGGCAGGGCTGAACTTCTTTCTATCGGCCACAGAATAGACATGAATCTGACACACACACACACACACAAACACGTTTATTCTGACCTCCACCAAAGTTTTTATCGTCATTTAGTTCTGGCGCAGGAGATATACATTTTGGACCATGCCCAAACTCTGATGAATTTTCAGTAAGTGTACTTGAATGTGAATGTTAACAACTTCGCTGTATCTCATTAGACTTACAGGGCAAGGCTAAATGATTTAAACACGCTGGCAATAGATTAAAATCAGGGCCTAATACAGGATTTTTAGCTTTAGAATAATTGATTTCCCCTTTCTTAACTACAAAAAGAATAGGAGCCAAATAATGTATGCCACAAGAGGGCACTGCAGTCAGTGGTAGCTCACCCTGAGTATGGCAGCGGGAGCTGTTCTGCTATGTTCCAGAACTAATATTGATCCAACTTTCTCATTCTGCTGAGGACTAAAGAGACAGCCCGCATCCTGGATTTGAAAAGAAGGATGATAGGCTGAATTCCTGAGAAACACTTGTGGGAGGAAGATAACGGAATTACTCCCAATCTGATACTAACAGAGCTGAGGCTTTCAATGGGGATTATTTTCAGCTCAATATTTCAGCTCAAAGTTGAAAGTTGATGTTGGTGCTCTCCGAGCTTGGTTAGGTTTTTTTTCAGGGGTGAAATTCAGCAGGTTCTGGAGAACCAGTAGCGGAAAATTTGAGTGGTTCGGAGAACCGGCAAATACCACCTCTGGCTGGCCCCAGAGTGGGGTGGGAATAGAGATTTTGCAATATCCTTCCCCCAGGAGTGGGGTGGGAATGGGGATTTTGCAGTATCCTTCTCCTGAAGTGGGATGGGAATGGGGGTTTTGCAGTATCCTTCCCCTGGAGTACCATAAACCACATCTGTCTGGATTTATACACTAAGTTCAACCAAAATCAAAATAAATCATATTATAGCAAGGGGTTGGACAAGAAGACCTCCAAGGTCCCAACTTGGTTATTCTGTTATAGTATG
Source organism: Pantherophis guttatus (assembly GCF_059756535.1). Lineage (NCBI taxonomy): Eukaryota > Metazoa > Chordata > Lepidosauria > Squamata > Colubridae > Pantherophis > Pantherophis guttatus. The sequence continues at coordinate 321,129,778 of NC_142063.1, read as the reverse complement.
GCACCATTGTGAAATTCAGCCAGAAGTCACCAATGTCATCTAAGATGGGCAGCTTTTTCTTTTGCCATATTGAAAAGAATGGCAAATTGCCATATTGATAATACATGAAAAGCAACTGATTAGCTTTCCCCATAGTCATATTATGAGTGATCTCAGAATAAACGCACATGAAGAACTCTCTGAACACCAGGTTCCTGTGCTTATACAGGCAGCTAACTTGGCAGAAGCAGATCCCAATACTGCAGATATATTCTCCACCAGTTCCAATGGATCTGCTCAGCACCAATTTCTAGAGCCTTGAAAGCTATATGGTATAATGTTTTCAGCCTATTTAATGTAAGAAACCCATTGAGTAGCATGCCCAGGAAACCGGTACTTAGCCTTTCTCTAAAAACTTCCAGCAAGAGAGAGAACACAGGCCCCTTTAAGGGCATTGGCTTGGTTTGATTGACAACAATAATTGAACTCTGGCATACAAAGCTCTTTAGACTAGGACAAGAGTCTATTGCAGTGTTTCTCACCCACAGCAGTTTGAAGATTCTGGGGTCCATACATCTGCAAGCTGTCAACGTTGAGAAATACTGGTCTACTTACTATATTCAGTGTGCAGACCTTCGGCATTTCAACATATTAACCTATAACCTGTCTGTCCCATCTTTTTCAGATTAGACATATTCACATCTTTCAAGTTCTCTTTATGAGACTTTTTTTTCACTCTGCAGTTAAACTCTGATAATTTGTTTAGAATCCATTTTGTTTCCACTTTTTATAATGTGGCTACCCAGAAATCCAACCCTGGTTTAACTTTCTTCTTCTGATAAGACTGCAGTTAAGAATGACTTTGTTTGGCCTAGGCCTGAGTTGCTTCCCAGGAGGAGGAAAGCTGTTTGAGGATTCTTTTGGATGTAGTAATCATAGGAGGACATAGTAATCATAGGAGGACATAGGTAAAGGTAAAGGTTCCCCTCGCACATATGTGCTAGTCGTTCCCGACACTAGGTGGCGGTGCTCATCTCTGTTTCAAAACTGAAGAGCCAGCACTGTCCAAAGACGTCTCCGTGGTCATGTGGCCAGCATAACTAAACCCCAAAGGCACACGGAACACTGTTAGCTTCCCACCAAAGGTGGTCCTTATTTTTCTACTTGCCTTTTTTGACGTGCTTTTGAACTGCTAGGTTGGCAGGAGCTGGGACAAGTAACAGGAGTTTACCCCGTTATGCAGCACTAGGGAGTCGAACCGCTGAACTGCCTACCTTTGGATCAACAAGCTCAGTGTCTTAGCCACTGAGCCACTGCATCCCTTCTAGGAGGACATACAGGAACCAAATTCAATGTACAGTTGCCTCAGTATATCCCTGCCTCTTCTGAAATTAATCTTGTATGTGTTTCCAAATGGGAAATTGCCCAAGCTTGCATGAGAGAGAGAGATGTACAAAGGGAAGGATAGAAAGGGACCAGGATGGGTACAAACCTATTTTGAAACATTCAGAACTGATTTTGCCAGAGGATGTAGGAACACCTGTTTTGCAAGCCAAACGCTTGAGAGTCATTCGTAAACATCAGCAGTTAAAAGGACACTCACTTTTTACCTATAATTCTGGAGAACCGCTGCCAATTGGTATAAGCAGTGGCAGGTAAGACAATCAGTGCATTTTTAATTTATTAAATAGATTTATATGGCCATCCAGCTCATACACAGTGATTCCAAGTGGCATACATGGATAAGAGGCGAGGTGGCACAATGGTTAGAGTGCAGTACTGCAGCTACTTCAGCTGACTGTTAGTTCAGCAGATCAGCAGATCAAATCTCACCGGCTCAAGATTGACTCAGCCTTCCATCCTTCCGAGGTGGGTAAAATGAGGACCCAGATTGTTGGGGGCAATATGCTATTTAGTATACTGTCTTTGGTGTAAGCCGCCCAGAGTCCTCGGAGAGTGGGCAGCATAGAAATATGACAAACAAACAAACAAACAAACAAACAAACAAATAAATAAATACAACATTACAAATCAACAATATAAACCAAACTACCCACCCACTCCTCCACAATGGTAAGAAACTCCAAATCAACCTGGGGTCCCCAGGCCATGTTTTCATGGCCTTCTGGAAAAGTAGCAAGGAAAGGACCAATCTCATTTCCTGCCAAAAAAAAAGATGAAGCTAATTGGGTCAAAATCCATGGGCCCAAATGAAATGAAAGGCCCATGAGGGTCAGCATAAGGTGCTGATTTAGAAACCAGGAGACTTTTCACAAATTTTCCCCCACAGGAATAGCTGGGAGAAATATATTGAGCTAAGAGAAAAACAGGTCTAACCTCCTTAGTGAGATTTCATAGTTGACAGTTGTACATCTTAACCTCTGCTTCTCATAATCTTTCTTGTTGATGAATATTTATTTTAATTTTTAAATGATATGATCAACCATTTGTCTGAATGCCAAAAGCTGGGGGAGTGCAGGATAGTTGCGCGCGCATGTGCCCACACCCATAATTCTATGTGCCCTGCCCCCCCCACGCATGCACGTGTGACCTCCCCATGCTCCCCCCGCTTTTGGCATCTGATTGCACGGTGGGCACGGTAGGCCTGTTTTTTGCCATGCCCAGGCTCCAGAGGCTTTCTAGGAGCCTGGGGAGGGCGAAAACAGCCTTCCCCACCCACCCCTCTGGAGGCTGGAAACAGCCTGTTTGCCGACTTCCGGTGGGCCCAGAAGGCCCCAAAAATCAGCTGGCCAGCGTGCGCATGCATGCTGGAGCTGAGCTAGGGCAACGCTCGCGTGCCCACCAAAATGGCTATGCATGCCACCTGTGGCACGCGTGCCATAGGTTCGCCATCACGGGTATAGGATCTCCTGCTCGAGCAGGGAAGACTGAACTGGAAGAATAATAGAGTTGGTCCCTTCCAACTCTATTATTCTATGTCCTATATTCCTTTCAAAGTACTTTATGTGAAAAGGCTCCTTTAATTTGTGGTTTAACGGCAGAAAAGTTGCAGTTGAAACTGACTGCAGATATAGTTTTTTTTTAATGGCAGTTCCTGGGCATTTTCAGAATCCTCCAAATTTAACATACGGTATTTTTTTTTTTTTAACATACGGTATTTCGTTAACAGTATATTTAAAAAACAAAACAAAAAACTGAGTGCCAGGAAAAAAAATGCAGCCTTGGTCATATATGTTTGTCCAAAATTTATTTATTGTTTATTTATTGATTCGATTTATATACCGCCCTTCTCTGGAGACTCAGGATGGCTTACAATGCGTTAAGCAATAGCCTTCATACTTTTGTATATACCTGCTTAGTAGGGCTTTCGGTCCCCCCTAAGCGGTGTTCTTTATATATATATATATATATATATATATATACAAAGTCAGCTTATTGCCCCCACAAACTGGGTCCTCATTTTACTTACCTCGAAAGGATGGAAGGCTGAGTCAACCTTGAGCCTGGTGAGATTTGAACTTGCAGTAATTGCAGGCAGCTGGTGTTACTTAACAGCACTTTAGTCTGCTGTGCCACCAAGGCTCTCTGCATCTTGGTGCATCTCTGAAGCATCTCTGTAGAAATTGAAAATGGATTAAAATAATGTTTATTTGCACAACATATACTTAACCAGTGGAATTTACTGCCACCCAATATGGCAATGATCAAAGGAGCTAAACAAATTGGATGGTGGATTGAAATATAACAGTTTTGATGTCTGCATATCAACTACCAAGCTAGAACTAAAGAGAAATTTCCTGACAGTGAGAACAATTAATCAGTGGAACAACTTGCCTCTAGAAGTTGTGGGAGCTCCAGCACTGGAAGTTCTTTAAAAAATTGGACAGCCATTTGTCTGAAATGGAATAGGGTTTCCTGCTTGAGAAGGGGGATGGACTAGAAGACCTCCAAGGTCCCTTCTGAGGGGTACATGACATGGAATATTTGGCTACCATTTCCAGCCCTGTTCTTCTGATTTCTGCAATATTATAGGCAAGAAACTGAAATATCAACTGGTAGGCAGAGTTGTAGAAAACATCTATTGCCTTACTATGTAGGCCAGGGAGTTTTCTGGAGGATTCTGGTTAGATGCTGCATGACATAGAAGCTTGGAAACTTTGATCTGGACCAAAATTGACTCTCTCTCTCTCTCTTTTTTTTTTTTTTTTTTACTTTGGGCTAATCGTGTATTAATTCACATTTACCTAGCTTGTTTTAGAGGACTGTGAAGATCAGTTGATGAGAGAAAAAAACATTGGACACCAGCCAGAGTTTCTCAAGGCACAAGAAATGTTATTCAAAAATGGTCTGATTGGTTTTTTGATTTCCTGAATCAGGATTCTTCTCTCCAACAGCATTAAAGGGCTTTACACGCCAGCAGAAAAGTATGCCAGCTTAAACAAAATGCTGACTGCACTTCCAACACCTATTCCCCTCAGGGACTGCAAAGCAGACTCACAGAAGTGCAGCTGTAACGTGGGTCAAAAGAGCTAAAGAAATTCTTCTATCCCACCTCCCTTCATCTGTGGCGAGGGAAAAAGAGGGAAGGGGTGTCAAGGTTTTAAGTAACATCCCTAATGAAATCAAACTCCGAGGCTTGAGTTTCCTCAAAGCTAATTTTTATTAGAGATGTCATATTGGCACATCTGGGAAAACCCGAATCTGAGAGCTTCCGGGTTTTCCTCACACAAAGAAAGTTCAAATCCTTGCCCCTCACCGACATGTCCATCACATGAACCAACCAGATAACCTCCGGAACAGAAGATACCTCCTCATTCTTCTTAGCACAGCTGCAGGGCACAACGGCCTTGACTTTCTAGAAAGAATGTTATTTTGACTACTACATATATCTCTACTCCATACAATCCCCCCCTCCCATTTTCCCACAGTAGAATTTGTGGCAGGCCTGAAGGCTCAAATGTGAAAAGATGGCTTCCAAGTCTGACAAGCGGCTTCTTAGCCATCATTCCCATGGGGTAAAATATGAGGGGGGTGTTTCCTCCTTCCCTTCTGTGCCCCTATTTCTGCCTCTATAAAATGGTATCTCCAGGATATGTTTTTTTAAAAAAGTCAAAATAATGGGTTCATTGGTGCAATCGAAGCTGTATCTGTTTTTTATGTGTCTGTCATTTTGTGCAACACTCATAAATCCCAGCTTCAATTGCACTGTTGTTGTCACCAACTTGATTTTTTTAACTATGTCTTCTGGACACTCCTGGGTCTATAGGTGGCAGGAAAATTGAGCGAGACAGATGTGGAGAGAATGGCTCTTTTGGTAGCAATCCTCTGAACCTGGCCTGGAGAACTGACAATAGAGACTAGCTCTCCATGCCACTCTCTGCCATTCCACTCCAGTGAAGTTGCATTCTTCTACTTGACTAAGCACTGCAGCACCTTATCTGTGGGTGTTGATTCACTTCTGATATTTCTGTTTGTTTGGTTTGTTTGTTTATTGGATTTAGAAATTTATCCAGTCATTTTACGGAAAACTACTGGACATGTGTCAAAAACTGAATTAGTGCAGTCCCACTAATCAGATATAGCTATTCCTGCTCTTGGAGGTAGAAGCTAAAGACCTGCCTCATCTCCCTGCTCCCACCCACCCCGTATTTCCTTTCCCCTAATATTTCTCCAATCCTGTGCAATGCCCCTGCTTGGTAAAAGAACTAATGGCTGAAGAACCACTCCTTGCCCAAGACATACCCTTCGCTTGCTATGTCTCCAAACCCTGACAGTCTAGGGAACTGCAGCCAATATGGCAGAGAAGTTAGAAAAGGCTATCTGAAAACTAGAACAGGAAAATATGAATTCAGGAATCCTGTTTGGTGGGTCATATAAGTTAAAGATGTTATTCCTGTTCTCTGAATATGATTGCTAAAGCATCTCCAGTCTATGATTAGCAGGTTGTATGGGACAGCCTTAAGACAGAGAAATTGTCTTCCCCACTACATGGACAGAGTCACAGTGGGGAAACCCGAAAAAACAGAATAACAGAAGGGACCTTGGAGGTCTTCTAGACCTTGGAGGTCTAGTGGCTCTGTGACTTAATGATACTGGAGATGGTCTTTGCTCCAGAGGTTCGAGTTCTAGCACTGCATATCGGGGTGAGCTCCCATCATTCACTTCAGCTTCTGTCCACCCAGCAATTCGAAGGCATGTTCTATGCGAGTAGATAAATACATACCACTTCTGTGTGGAAACAAGTTAGTGCTCTGTGCAGGCAGTCCAATTCCTGCTGGCTCTGAACCTTCCTGTTGTGACACATGTTTGTAGGTGGTTCCGGAAAGAGAGGGTCCATGCATGATGCTGCAGGAAGAGCTGCTTGTCTTTCTTTCTGGTACAAAACCAACTTGTATGCAAGCGTGTTCTACAAGAGAGCTGGTAAACTGGCAGCCAAACTACTACTCTGCAATAGAGGTCTCCCAGCTAATGTACCAATGCCATACACTAATAATAATAATAACAGTAACAACAACTACAAACTACACAGATTCTGATATGATGCATTTGAGTACAAGGTATTCAAAGCTGCCATCACAAAATGTGCTGGCTATTTCCTTTTACTGAGTTAATTGGCAGTTCTTCCTATAGGGAAACAATAAAGGGGAGAAGGAGAAGGGGCCTTGGTAATAGCTGGAGGGAGCTAACAAAAGATAGATGCTTTTGTACCATACTGAATCTCAGGTTAGTATTAGCAAGCCCACTTCTTTCATGGTCTCACTTGTAAATTTTTGTGAGCTTGACAGCATTCAAAGGGAGCTGTCTTCCAAGAACTTCTCCTGCATAAGTCCAGTTCAATTAAATTGGAACTATATAAGAGTCTCAAATGCTTTTCCATATAGCTCCTGCTCATTTTGACTTGGACTAGAAGACATCGTGCAGGACAGTCCTCAAACTTTGGGATCTAGTCCTGGAGTAGGTCTTCACAGTAAGACATCTTGCTGCTTGCCTAAGCTACTTTGATTGACAAGTGGCACAATCTCAGAAATACGTGTTGCAAGAAGAGATGTTTGTACATTCAGCCTGCAGTGTTACAGCGAGGATCACTTGAATGGGATTTCTGCTGATTCTTAGGGGTTTCTCCAGGGGAAATCACATTGCTCAGGCTCAGTTTCATATCTCAGCAGAAATTTGGCTCAGAGATCCTGGAGTCTGCTAGAGTGTGAGGGCCGAGAACAAAATTACTCCCTTGCTGTTTCATCTATGACCTCCCTTTCTTGTACTTATTCTCCTGGTCTTCCTGTCTTGCAGTTCCACGTCCTTGGAAACTCCGCCTGCTCTATATAGCTTAATAACTCTTGGATAAAGTGGATAAGCAATAAATGAAGAAGCTATAAATTATACAAAAGAGCAAACAATTCTTCACACAATTTACAGAATTCACTGTTGCACAAAGGGTGGTGAAGGCCACTGATTTTGAGGATGCCAGGCTAACTGATTTCATAGAATGATCACTTTGTGCAATGGGAGATCTGACTTAGAGAAGACAAGTTCCCCAGTCTTTCTTGTCCCTCCCTCCCCCACCCCAGGAAAGCTGATCAGGCCAATTTATGGACAGAAGATTGTTTTATGATTTTTCAACCCAAAAGCAAAATAGAACCTCTAAAAGCAGAGTCGTTATACAGTATGCTGTAGAGCAGGGCTGGATGTGTCACACTCTGGCCACGCCCATGCCCAGTTTAGCGAAGGGGGGGAAAGTCCCGATACATCCCATGACGCTGTGTTTGACTCCCTTGCTGTAAAGCAAAGCACAGTTCTATACACTACCCCCTCAACTTAATTTTTTCTGTTGTTTGCACCTAATCTTCTCATATCCCAAGAGTAGCATTCTTCTCCCTTCTCTATTCAGGATCAATTTCTTATTTAACCAATCTAAAACCTTCCCAATATTGCTCAATTATAATTCCAAGATAGAGCTAATTTGGCCTCATGGTTAAAGACACTGGATTAAAATCTTGAATTCAAATTCTGCCTTAGATCCAGAAACCAGCTGGCTGGCTTTGACCCAATCAACTCTTTCTCAGCCCTAGAAACAATAAATAGCATTCATTCTAATGTTTCCAAGAAAACTGCATGGTTTTGTTCATGTAGTTGACAGGAATCAAGTGACTCAAAAGCACATCAGCAGACATATGTCAACAAACCTCTAAGGAGCTCCAATTCAGCAGAGTGTAATTCAGCAACATTCAGAAAAAGTCACCATTTTCTGAACTCCATATTAAGTTATCCTCAGGGATAAGGTATGTCCGTGAGTACGTCTACCTTTCAATAGAAGAGAATATACTGGTAGTCCTCAAGTTACAACCACAATTGAGCCCAAAATGTATGTTGCTAAGTGAAGCATTTGTTAAGTGAGATTGGGTTGTTACTTTGGTAATGGAGCAAATAGAGCAGGGGTGTCAAACTCTCAGCCTGAAGGCTGGATGTGTCACGTGCTGGCCACACCCATGTCCAGTTTAGCAAAGGGGGGGCAGGGAAGGTGTGATACGTCATATGACAACGCCGTGACAACACAACTTTGACACCCCTGAAATAGAGCATTTGGTTAGTGTGAGTTGTTTCTCAAAAGGTTATTTGTTGTCATTTTCTCTGTTGACGAGGTTACCTAGGAAGGGTAGTGTGTTCCCTTGTGAATTTTAAGCATTTGGAGATGTAACTGAATTTTATGGGTCTTCTCTAGTTGTTCCTTTTTCTTATGACAAAGGGGTCATCTATATATCAGATTCATATGTTTGGTTGTAAATTGGGATGGGTGGATGTTATAGGTTGTAGATACTGCATTATAGTCTCTGTTATGAGTCCCGAGAATGACGATCCCATGGTTTGTTGGTACCTTTTTCCATTAAACTGAAAGCAGGTAATGAGGCAGAGGTTGCTGGGGTTTATGATTCTGGATATTTCAATCTTAGCATATTTGGTTAAAAGGGACATGGTGACTCAGTAGCTAAGACGCTCAGCTTGTCGATCGAAAGGTTCAGTTCAGCAGTTCAGCAGTTTGAATCCCTAGTGCCGTGTAACAGGGTGAGCACCCATTACTTGTCCCAGCTTCTGCCAACCTAGCAGTTTCAAAGCCCATAAAAAATGCAAGTAGAAAAATAGGGACCACCTTTGGTGGGAAGATAACAGCGTTCTGTGCACCTTTGGCATTGAGTCATGCTGGCCACATGACCACGAAGATGTCTTTTGACAGTGCTGGCTCTTCGGCTTTGAAACAGAGATGAGCGCCACCCCCTAGAGTCGGGAATGACTAGTACATATGTGCGAGGGGAACCTTTACCTTTTATATTTGGTTAGGTTGTATGTGATTTAGTAATGCTGCCATGGTTTCTCTTGCTAGTTCTGGATCTAGACTTAGAAATTCAAAGATTTAAAAATTAAATGAAGATAAGGTTATGGTTTCAGTCAATGTCACAGCACCCTTTATATCCATTGATCAAGAACTAATGAAAAATCCTGAGTATTATATACAGATTACAGACAACAAGCTTTTGGCACCAATTAAGGATATAGCCAGTCATTCTGAGCTTTAGCTCTATCTGTGCTGCTGTGATTGTTTGCTACTGTTGTCCTGGTTGCTCCATTCATTCCTATTGTGTAGTTTTAGGTGTATCTGAGTTTTAATATGTGGGAAGTTTCATTGTAACTTGAGTTAGGAAAACTGTGACTAACAAATATTGCTGAATTACACGTCCTAGCATCCTTCAAAACTGGCTGTGTTGATTGATATTAGTCTTTCATCCCCCAGGTAAAGGAATATGAGAAATGATTCCTTTCTATGACTGGCTGGCTTTTAGAGCATAGTCTGCTTTGGCATAACCACTTGTCTGTTGCCACCATTACAAGCCTCTAGTTGCAATAAAGTCTTATTGAGTCTGTCATCTGCACCTCTATAACTGTCTGGTTTGGTTCTGCAACCCAACAAGACAGACACAGACTTTAAGGGATAATTAGAACTTCAGAAAAAACAGTTGCTACCAACCTGCCTTCCATTGAGGACCTGTATACTGCACGAGTCAAAAAAAGGGCTATAAAAATATTTACAGACCCCTCGCATCCTGGACACAAAATATTTCAACTCCTACCCTCAAAACGACGCTATAGAGCACTGCACACCAGAACAACTAGACACAAGAACAGTTTTTCCCTGAACACAATCACTCTGCTAAACAAATAATTTCCTCAACACTGTCAAACTATTTACTAAATCTGTACTACTACCCTGTTTCCCCCCAAAGAAAACATCCCCTGATAATAAGCCCAATAGGGCTTTTGAGCGCATGGCAATAAGGCCAAGCGCTTATTTCAGGGTTCAAAAAAATATAAGACAGGGTCTTATTTTCGGGAAAACACGGTATTAATCTTCTCATTGTTCCCACCACCCATCTCCTTCCACTTATGACTGTATGACTGTAACTTTGTTGCTTGTATCCTTACGATTTATATTGATATTGTTTCCTGATAGCTTATTTGTACCCTCTGACTATCATTAAGCGTTGTACCTTATGATTCTTGCCGAATGTATTTTGTCTTTTTATGTACACTGAGAGCATATGCACCAAAGACAAATTCCTTGTGTGTCCAATCACACTTTATTTATTTTATTTATTTTTATTATTCATATTTCTATGCCGCCCACTCTCTGGGGACTCTGGGCGGCTTACACCAAAGACGGTATACTAAATAGCATATTGCCCCCAACAATCTGGGTCCTCATTTTACCCACCTCGGAAGGATGGAAGGCTGAGTCAACCTTGAGCCGGTGAGATTTGATCCGCTAATCTGCTGAACTAGCAGTCAGCTGAAGTAGCTGCAGTACTGCACTCTAACCACTGCGCCACCTCGGCTCCTTACTTGGCCAATAAAGAATTCTATTCTATTCTATTCTATTCTATTCTATTCTATTCTATTCTATTCTATTCTATTCTATTCTATTCTATTCTATTCTATTCTATTCTTTTTCCAGGAAACCAGGAAAAAAACAGGAAAAAGATGGGGGAAATGTAATAATTGTTCTCTCTCCCTCTCCCTCCCTCTCCCCCTTGCTATTTTGTTCAACCTTTTTTAAAAATGTATTTCTCAATTTCTGAATTTCATGAGAGCAACCACACAAACTTCTGACAGTTATGAATTCTCACAAATGTCCACACAGCATGCTTAACATATACAACAATCCTTTATGAACAGAGAAATTACTCCACCTAACCCTAAATTTTCTAATCCCAGTTTTAAGAGCTTCTAGATGTATTGGACTGATCCTGAACTATAAAAGATCTCTCTTGTTGTCAGAGATCAAGGAGGCATTCAAGATGAAGGTGCAATTGTGGTAATGGGGCAAGAGGAACTTCCTCTTGTTGATCACTTAATTTTGCAATTGAGGCTTTGCAACTGCAAGCAGTGTTGTTGTATCCTTATGCTAGAGTAGGGAAAGGTCATTCAAGGCAACAAATACTGTTTCCAGAAAGACAGTGATTCACTGCCTTGGGTTTCAAGAGTGGACAGTGTTCTCATTATAGAGATTCCAGAGTTGCCCACCTTCCAGATCCTGGGATTCCCATCACACTGGCAAGATTAGGTAGAACCTCAATACAAAATTGCCAGCACACCAATAATTAGGAATTGGCAGGCAACAGAGACTGCACCATGATATAATTTACTTGGACTTCAGTAAGGCATTTGATAAAGTAGACCATAACCTACTACTAGATAAAGTAGAAAAATGTGGGTTAGACAGCATCACCACCAGATGGATTCATAACTGGCTGACCAACTGCACTCAACATGTAGTCCTCAATGGAACTGCATCTACATGGAGGGAAGTATGCAGTGGAGTACCCAAGGTTCTGTTTTAGGCTCAGTACTCTTCAACATCTTCATCAATGACTTGGATGAAGGGATAGATGGGGAACTCATCAAATTTGCAGATGACTCCAAGCTGGCAAGAATAGCCAACACTCCAGAAGATAGGCTTAATATACAGAAGGATCTTGGCAGACTTGAACATTGGGCACAAAATGAAATTCAGTGGTGAAAAAAGTAAGGTTCTACATTTAGGCAAGAAAAACAAAATGCACAGATACCATATATGTGGTAACTTGCTCAATAGTAGTAACTGTGAGAGGGATCTTGGAGTCCTAGTGAACAACCATTTAAATATGAGCCATCAGTGTTCAGCAGCTGCCAAAAAAGCCAACACAGTTCTAGGCTGCAGAAACAGGGATAGAATCAAGATCACGTGAAGTGTTAATACCACTTTATAATGTCTTGGTAAGGCCACACTTGGAATACTGCATTCAGTTTTGGTCACTACGATGTAAAAAAGATGTTGAGACACTAGAAAGAGTGCAGAGAAGAGCAACAAAGATGATTAGGGGACTGGAGGCTAAAACATGAAGAATGGTTGCAGGAACTGGGTATGTCTAGTTTGATGAAAAGAAGAACTAGGGGTGACATGATAGCAGTCTTCCAATATCTCAGGGGCTACCACAAAGAAGAGGGAGTCAAGCTATTCTCCAAAGCACCTGAGGGTAGGACAAGAAGCAATGGGTGGAAACTAATCAAGGAGAGAAGCAATTTAGAACTAAGGAGAAATTTCCTGACAGTTAGAACAATTAATCAGTAGAACAACTTGCCTCCAGAAGTTGTTAATGCTCCAACACTGGAAGTTTTAAGGAAGATGTTGGATAACCATTTGTCTGAAGTGGTGTAGGGTTTCCTACCTAAGCAGGGGGTTGGACTAGAAGACCTCCAAGGTCCCTTCTAACCAGTGGTAGGATTCAAGTAATTTAACAACTGGTTCTCTGCCTCAATGATTTCTTCCAACAACCAGTTTGCCAAACTGCTTAGAAAGTTAACAACCGGTTCTCCCGAAGTGGTGCGAACTGGCTGAATCCCACCACTGCTTCTAACTCTGTTATTCTATTTTATGATAAGTGCAGAAACACAAGTAAATACCAACACTTGTTTTATTTCTGTAAATTTGGGGAAGCTACTAAGAATCTTAGAACAGCAGTTTTCAATTAATTCAATTTTGTCTTTAAATGAAAAGATTGTTTACTCACAAGCAAGAGGCTATGATATTCTTGCAGTGCCAGGATGTGGCTAATATCAGGGCCTAGTGCTAGTCCCTGCTACTACTAGTAGAATTCCTCAAAAGCATAATCACAAATAAAAGACTTCCTGATTTCTTAGTAGTCCAAGAATGAATGAAACTGACAAGATGCTTATAATAGCCAGTGCAATTTCTTTCCCCCCCCCCCTGCTTCTTTGTATCTAGACCAGCAACATAAGTTTGCTTTAGCCTTTCCTTGGGCAATATTTCCTTGCCAAAATTGTTCTTTTTGTGCTTGAGCAAACTCTGCAGACTCTTAATAAAGGCATTCGACACTTCACAAATTGTATCTTGATTGCGTAAATGGATGGACCTAAACCTCATCACTTACGCAGCTGAAAAGAAAGAAACCGAAGAAACTCACAAATGTTGTTCTAACAAAGCTTATCCACTGATCACAAACATACTACTTAGTAATCCATTTGAAGACCTTGCTCAGTACGGAGGTCAAGCTGATAACTCTGCAGTTATCTCCCTCCTCCTCCTTCCCTGTTTCATGACTTCTTCTCCTTCTTCCTTCTTCCTTTCCTGGTATTCTGCCCGAGCAGAATACTAAACGAATTAGTAGAGTCGATCTGAAACAAGCAGACCCTGCATTTGCGGGGAAAATACGAAGAAATCTGGATGGCAATTTTAGCAAGTCTTGCCCTCTGTGGTGACCCTGATTAAGAATGTAAGCTCAGCCGGATCAAACCTTCACTTTACAACATAGAATAACAGACTTGGAAGGGACTTCTAGTCCAACCTCTTATTCAAGCAGGAGACCCTATACCAAGGGTTGGCAACCTTAAACACTCAAAGAGCCACAAAGGTCCTAACCAGAAGCCCCCGTTCAATTCTGGAGCTGACCGGAAGTCCAGTTCCCCCATCATAATCTCCTCCTAGCACGGCATCCTTTTTCCTCTGCTGACTAGAAGTCCATTCCTCCACCATAGTCTCCTCCTAGTGAAGCATCCTTTTTCCTCTACCTGTCCTAACCGAAAGCCCTATCAATTGTGGAGCCGACCAGCAACAGGGAGCCGCAGCAGAGGGATGAAAGAGCCACATGCGGCTCCAGAGCCACAGGTTGCTGACCCCTGCCCTATACCATTCCAGACAAATGGCTGTCCAGTCTCTTCTTAAAAACCTCCAGTGATGAAGAGAAGGAAGAAATTGTTCTCTCTTATCTTTTCCTTGTTTATTCTCCACTCCAATACCCTTGGATAATGGCATAACCCAAACTAGCTAGGGCTCCATTGCCTTTCTGAGAGAAGACAGACACAAAATAGGAGTTAAGAAGTTTAGCATTCCCTCTATCATCCATTCCTAGTTCCTCACTTTGTCCTCATAATGGAACTATATATTCTTTAGCTTACCTTTTATTTCCAAAAGAACTGCTTTTTGCTGGCCTGCCAAAAAGAGGCTGTCCATGTCTTAATCAGTACACATACTGCAGCCAAAATATGTGGAGTCTTAATTGTTCATTCTTCCAAAGCAGTGCAAATTGGCAGTTTTGTCTAGTTTGGCTCAGATGTTATATTATTTCCAGGGTCAGTGATTTGATCAGTTAACTTGGAAGCCATGGAGGTAATCAGCTAACAGCAGCTTTCAATCACGAACCAAATGTTCATATTTCCTTTTTTTCACCCCCAGCTCTCTCCAGCATAATGCCAAAGGGGCTGATGTTGGCAACATGTAATTGCTGCTTATGTTGTACATTGAAAATACTTGGCTTTCATTATGACTGGGAAATCTACTGTGCAACTCCTGATTCTAAGAATAGATTTCAATATGAGCATGCTTCCCATGTATCTGTTCAGTGAAATGATTCTTTTTCGGAGCTGTAGGTCTAGACTGGAGCACTCCAGATGTCTGCTAGGTAGCAGCAAATATATACAGGAAGTTGAAATTCTCTACTGCCATCTAAAGGTCATCCGAAGTTTTGTGGTCCAGTAGCCATAGATTTTTTCAATATTGTAGACCAGTGTTTTTCAACATTGGCCGCTTGAGAATGTGTGGACTTCAACTCCCAGAATTCCCCAGCCAGCAAAGCTGGGAGTTAAAGTTCACACATCTTCAAGAGGCCAAGGTTGGGAAACACTGTTGTAGACTATAGAATTCTTGAATCCAAGTCCTACGTGTCTTAGGAAAAACAGCGCATTGAATTGTGGGAGACTTGGCAGAATTCCGAGTGCTTGATGGATGATTGAACCATTTCCTCAACATCCCTAGCTAGGATGGCTATCCTGGGAGCATCTAAGCTGGCTAATACCAGAAAAGGCCAGTACTGTACTACTTACAGTTCTGGATTTGTGGCTGTCTGACTGTACTCAAATCCATTTAGGGCCAGTTTGAACAGGCTGAAAAATACCGGTAGCTTTTATCCAGGGGCTGTCAGACTTCTGACAGCAACATAACATCACAATTACATTTAATATGATAGACTTGCAGGGCCAGCGCAACATGCAACATGTTCATACCAATGTAATATAATATAATGTTACATACATATAGGCAGTGGTGGGATTCAGCCAGTTCGCACCACTTAGGGAGAACCGGTTGTTAACTTTCTGAGTAGTTTGGCAAACTGGTTGTTGGAAGAAATCATTAGGGCAGAGAACTGGTTGTTAAATTACTTGAATCCCACCACTGCATATAGGTATATGGGAATGTGTGTTAGTTATTACTTGCTTCGGTTTAGGGATTCTATTTCTTTCATTTATTAAATTATTGAGATGTATTTTGTGTTTTGGGGGGGCTGCACCGAGGGAGGCTCATTCAATTTCATTGCACACATGTTGTGCATTGACAATAAAGGTTTGATTTGATTTGATTTGATTTTGATTTGATTTTTAAGAGAATTCTAAAGTTGTACTAATTCATCAAGACTCTGGCACCCAAATAAGTTTTACTGGTTTTTCCAGCATGAATTGTTTGACGTGGCTTCTGATTTGTTTTGGTGCTATAAGAATTTTTGCCTTCAGCAGCTGTGAGAAAGAGACACTATTATGCAATTTCTACTAGTTTTTAATTCTGCCTGCAGTTTCTACATTTCATTGCCCTTTAATTAACTCTTTACATTCCTCCAAAACCATGTGTGTGCGGAGTCACGATACACACACAACTATCATATATCTGTGCATTTTCCCCCTTAAGTGAAGAACTTTGCACTAGCCTCTGTTAAATTTTATTCTATTAATTTCAGCTCATTTCTCCAGCATACCAAGACTGTCTTAATTTTTATTTCTGTATTCTAAATTATTAGGTATCCCATCCAATTTTGTATGATCTGATTTCCACCCTTCATATGGAAGAACAAAGTATGAAGGATTTCTTTCCTTTCAGTATGTATTGAATTGGAATAAATAAGGATGAAAAGAAATCTGGCTCTAAATTAGAAAATGTCTTTAGCTTAAAAACCAGAAACCTGATTGGCATTTTATTTTAGCAGACCCAAACAATTATCCATCTAACGTTTCTAACGCAACCTATTGTTGGAATTTTCTGCAGGCAAGAACCACAGTTTCAACATTCAATGTACACAAAAAACTTCATTAAAAGTTCTGGGCTAAAGTAGATGTCACATGAATCACCCATGGTTATTAGAACTGCATCCACAGACAGAAGATAATCTATTCTTCTGAAGCTTGCAAAATTCCTACACTAGAGATTTCCCACTTAGCCTTTGAATGGTGTATTAGAGTCACCCTGGGCAAAGAAGCAGATTTTCATAGGACAAAAGACTGATCTGATTTATTTTAATACAAACACATTTAATATGATCATTCCAAATGTGCTTAATAATATTCCTCTTCTCTCCAGGGTTGTCTGCATCAATAAAACTAAAATTAAAATTCCTAGCTCACCATGACAAAAATTTCAACAAGCTTCAGTGCAGCTTCTGGCCTAAACTTCAATACAGCTGTTTTCCAAAGACAGTTTATAAACTTTATGTACTTTCAAAGGAATGTTTGGATCTTCTGTCCCCAAGCCATCTCCTAGAAATCCTGTTATGTAAATTACTAAAGTCATTTGGGCCTACTTATTAGGCCCAAATGACTTTAGTGTAGTCTCTTGTGTTATGTTAATTAATTAATTAATTTATTTATTTATTAAATTTATATCCCGCCCTTCTCCCCGAAGGGACTCAGGGCGGTGAACAGCCGAGAATTAAAATAACATGCAATATAAAAGTTAAAATAATTAAGAATAAATTAAATTAAACGGCCACCCCAATTTAAAACCCCTAGCAATACAATTAAAAACCCCTAAAACCTATTCAGGCCAGGCCGGCTTGCTGAAATAAAAACGTCTTCAGGGCCTTACGGAAAGTGCGGAGATCCGGAATCAGCCGTATTCCAGGAGGTAGCTCGTTCCAGAGGGCAGGTGCTCCCACAGAGAAGGCCCTCCCCCTGGGGGCCGCCAGCCGACATTGCTTGACCGACGGCACCCTGAGGAGGCCCTCTCTGTGAGAGCGTATTGGCCGGTGGGAGGTTATCAGTAGCAGCAGGCGGTCTCGTAAATACTCTGGCCCTAAGCCATGGAGCACTTTAAAGGTGAGAACCAACACCTTGAAGCGCACCCAGAAGACTACCAGGAGCCAGTGCAGATCGCGCAGGAGAGGTGTTATATGGGTGCGCCATGTCGCTCCCGTGATCACCCGCGCGGCTGCATTCTGGACCAATTGGGGCCTCCAGGTGCTCCTCAAGGGGAGCCCCATGTAGAGAGCGTTAGCGTAGTCCAGGCGAGAAGTGACGAGAGCATGAGTGACTGTGCATAAGGAATCCCGACTCAGAAAGGGGCGCAACTGGCGTATCAGGCAAACCTGATAAAAAGCCCCCCTGGCCACGGCCGTTATATGCTCTTCTAAAGACAGCCGTGTGTCCAAGAGGATGCCCAAGTTGCGAGCCCCCTCTGTGGGGGTCAATGAATCGCCCCCAATAGCCAGTGATGGCGCCAGCTGGCTATATCGGGATGCCGGCATCCACAGCCACTCGGTCTTGGAAGGGTTGAGTCGAAGCCTGTTCCTCCCCATCCAGACCCGCCCGGCCTCCAGACACTGGGACATCACTTCAAGGGCATCGTTGGGGTGGTTTGGGGTGGAGATGTACAGCTGAGTGTCATCAGCGTACAGATGGCATCGCACCCCAAATCCACGGATGATCTCACCCAGCGGCTTCACATAAATGTTGAACAGGAGTGGCGAGAGGACCGACCCTTGTGGCACCCCACAAACAAGGCACCTCGAGGTCGACCTTTGCCCCCCTGCCAACACAGACTGCGACCGGTCGGAGAGATAGGAGGAGAACCACCACAACACGGTGCCTCCCACCCCCAGTCCCTCCAGCCGGTGCAGCATGATACCATGGTCGATGGTATCAAAAGCCGCTGAGAGATCTAATAGGACCAGAACAGAGGAGCAACCCCTGTCCCGAGCCCTCCAGAGATCATCAACCAACGCGACCAATGCCGTTTCCGTGCTGTACCCAGGCCTGAAGCCGGACTGGCACGGGTCTAGATAGACAGTTTCATAATGGAATTAACATACACACAAGAGAACAAGGTGGAGTATCTTATCCCTGGCACACATTCCAAGACTTGGAACTGCAGCTTCAACTTTGTGAGGTTGGAGTTTAGTGGAGTTCATTTTTCTTTTTTCAGCAGAAGCTAATGGCCAACCACAAACAATTTCTCTTTTGAAAACAAAAACAACATTCAGACACACACTGAGAAGAAACAGTCTCTTCATTTCCACCTTTCCAACAGGCCTCATAACATTGTCTTTGTGAACTAGGGACCAATAAGTTGAGGTAACCAACTATCCAACTGTGTTGCCCAAGCATCCAGTTGTAGGAAAATTGAAGGGGGGGAAATGATATAAAAAAAGTGATCCATTACTTATGAAACTGCTTTCTTGCTTTTTAAAAAATGCCTTCAAGTAAACCGTATATGATTTGCTTGGTTCTACTTGGATAGGCAGTGGCAGTCTAAGGCAGAGAAGGTTTTCCCAGATCGATAGCTAAAAATGTCAGGACCGGTCCTGGAATTTTTGTTTTCAAGGCTGTGTTTCAGTTACAGACTAAACTATGTTGTATTTAACAGTTTATTGAAAAACCATGTGTGATTGAGTTCACACAACTTACTATCCTCCAAAAAACCCCCACTAAATATTTAACATGGAAGCATAATGAACATAGGTTGGATTCACATCGGATAAAATGGGAATGGGCAAGTTCTATCTCAGTGTGTGGCATGAACCCATAAATTAGTTAATTCCATAAACCTTAGTTAACCATGAAAAACCCTGCAGTATACATATAACTATTGAGTATAATATCAGTTGCTGATATCTCAGTTACTTGAAAAAAAAATACTTTAAACTTGTACAGAAAAGGATAGTCAAGATTTCTCTACCCTGTGGATGGAAAATTAAAGTATCTTTTTTTATTTTTAGTTTAGATAGGGGCTACTGGAAAACAGGTAATAAAATTACTTAAAGATGTGAAGAAAGTTGCCATGAAGATTTATAGAACAAGATTTGCTGTGAAAGACTTGTTCACATAAAACATAAGCAGTTCATGAGGTCTGGTAAAACAGCCCATAAGATATAGTGATAACCGTCAGCTGTGAAATATCATTAGACAACACTATGAAGAATGAGAAGTCTATCACTGAGCAAGCGAGTGTAAGAAATTATCATTTGTCAACAGAGTTCAAGAATAGGAATAGAGAAGAAAAACAAAAAAATGGACCAGAATAGTTCTATATGTAGCTGCACCAGGAACAGGGTGCAGGGAAATTATTTGTTTGTTCTGTTATTTATATAGCTACGTATCTCACATAAGTGACTCTGGGTGACTTACATAATAATTAAAAAAAAAATAACTGTCAACAAAGCCAAGAGACGGCTACCATCACATTCTTGGGGGCCCAGGCCATAACCCAAAACAAGGTTTTAGAGCCTTGCAAATGGCCAGCACAGTCAGAACTAATTTAATCTCAAGTGGCATGATGTTCCAAAGGATGGGCATTGTGATAGAAAAAGCATTTCTCCTGGGCCCCACTAATCAACACATCTTAGTTGGTAGCACTGAGAGCAGCACCAGCCAGACTCAATGGGATGGGTAGAAATAAATGCATACAAACAAGAAATGAATTGTGATAATTATTGATTCTCCATTGTGGATAACTGACTGCTTGTTGCTGAGTAAGCAGATGTTGTTGCAGAGGAAGATCACAAGGCAGCCAGTTTCCAGAGAAATGTTAACAGAACCTTGGCCGAAAAGTTCAACAGGAAAGTTTGACAGACAGATCCCTAATAAATTTTCCTGCTGAGTTGACTATGCTTTTGGCAGACGTAAGAGCTTAAAAAGTAGAAACAAAAGCATGTCTATTGGTAGTGCCTTAAGAAACAGAAGAGAAGACAGGATTGCAGTTGTTGACTTTTATTCTTATATAGTGTTTGTTTTCTAGCAGGAAACAATGGGATCTGCAGGAATAGCTCAAAAAGTAACATCATGATCCAAGTCCTTTGTGCATTCCTGTGATGTTGACACATGTAGAAAAGGGGCAGGGCTCAGATCACAATGTTTCATCTGCCATGTTGCCCAGTGTCTCTTATAGACACTGTTGGAAGGATGATAACCTGGCATATATTTTCTGCAATTGCAATTGTAGGTTACTTGTAGAACAAGGCAAAACATTGAAACAACAAATGGTTGTATATCAGTTCAAAGGAGGATTTAAAGGTTCATCAGATCAAACAAAGGAGGCATTACAATAAATGCTGAGGGAAGAAACAACTATATATAAGGAAAAACAAGATATATGAAGCAAAAGACATGAAAATTATTCTGAGCTGCTGGTAATCAAAAACAGCCTTGAGGCCTTCATACACAGATAATGCCCCTCGCTCTCCCCCCACCCCCTAAAGAAAACAGTCTGTGAGTCTTCAGGTAAAGAAAAGGAGAACACACTATTGAATAAGAGATCATTGTACGGGTTAAGAAGAATACTTCAGGTAAACAACTAGCTACACAAGTAGTGTCATCGGAAGAAAGCTTACAGGTCATGAGTCTGAGTTGGGTTTCATCTCAGAAGTTCCAGTTAACATGTATTTGACAAAGCATGAAAAGGTTGATCTGAATTCTATGAAGGATGGAGACAAAATCTTAAGAGAATCATTCCAGAAAAAGACTTACATTGTAGAAAGCATTGCTTCAATGGAGCCTACTAGACCATTTAATGAAAATTCAGAAATAACATTGGCTTCAAGACCTTTATGTCTAAACACTAATGGTAAGAATATGGAAAGCTGATGAGCCTGAACCCTTTATACAAGAAGGAAAATATGATTCAGTAAATATATTGGAAACCTGGTGAGAGAATTCTGATGACTGGACTATAACCATTGAAGGACATAATTTGTTCAAAGGGAAAAGTTATAATAGAAATAAAGGAATATTTGCGATATATGTTAAATCTATTCAGAAATCCAAGTGAATGAATATAGTGGTACTGATGGAATTAAACATCAGTAAATCTGAAATTTGTACCTGGGAAGATTCTAGAGTAGATCTTTAGAGTAGAGAAGTTGAACCATTGAAAATAATTGGGTAATTATCCAGAGATCAAAATATTGCCATATTAAGCTTACCATGTTTTTTTTTAATGAATAAACTACCACAGTAGGTGATGGAAATGTGAGACATAGTTTATGCTATGTTTTTGGCAAAACATCTGTCAAATGTATCTGTCATATTGTATCTAGCTTGGCATATCATTTAAATTAATATTCATCAATGTTTCCCTAACAAACATGAGTGGTACTGAATGGGCTACCATTCCTGGTTCTTGGAGTCTTTAATATTTTTATTAATGCCTTGGAATAGAAAGTGGAGGGAAATTGTAAATGACAAAAAGGCTGGCTAATACTAAATACCACTAATAAAAATAAAATTAAAAACTTTGTTGATAGGTTAGAAAAATGGGCTGAAAGTCACCGAATCAAACTTTACTAAGACAAATGCAAAGTTCTTCACTTAAGAAATCAAGTCCAGAAATATAAGATCGTGGTTACTGAGCTTAGTAATAATCCTTGTGAAACAGATCTTGGATGAGTATTTGATCGTGAGTGAGCCATATGGTGTGGCTGCAAAACGAGCAAATGCAGTTTATTCCTAAGTCAACGGGAATACAGATGTAAAATCACAGGGGGACTTAGCTTCAATTGACAATGTGGTAGTCACAAGTTCAGAAAAGAGGGAGAAGAATAATCAGGTTCCATGGAGTCTGTAGAAACTAGGAATATTTGAAAAGATTGGATTGAGGGATATAGCACCCTTCAAAAGGCTATCACAGGGAGGAAGATTAAGACCTGCTCTACTCCCTAGAACAGAAGTCTCCAACCTTGGAATTCTCCGGGAGAATTCCGGAATTCTGGGAGTTGAAGTCCACCAAGCTTAAAGTTGCCAAAGTTGGAGACCCCTGCCCTAGAATGTAGAAAAAGAAACAATACATTTAATTTTCCAGGAGGAGGATTGTTAAAAAAAAACACAAAAACCTCTTAACATACAGAACAGAGTATATGTTGGAGAATGAACCTTTGCCATACTACTAAGGGAAAAAGTTAGGTAGCCATCTGTTGAGACCCTTTACTGTAATGTGGACATTTGCCACTGAGCAGAAGATTCATGGCCAACCCCATGAATCAATCAATGATACTTATGGAACCTTCATTTCAGAGACAAAGCACCACTGATTGGTAACTGACCCGATAAGCACCAACTTTTGTTTCATGCGTTGCTTATAGGCATCCAATTCATGGGGAGAAGGAAATCGCTTGTATTGAATGGAGGCGCTAGGACCCAGAACATTTTCGAGAAAGACCAGACCTATCGTCTCTGGTTTGAAAGAGATCGCTGTGAACCGCCGGGGGCGTGGCCCAATGAGTTCCTACACAGCGGGGAGGTGTGGCCTGCGGGAGGGCGTGGCTTGTGTTATGATTTTTTTTTTTTTCCTTAAGCGAGAGTACAATACGGTCCTGTAAACTGCTTCAGAGCGTCTGGTCTGCGGCCTCGGAGAGCCATGGAGAGGAAGCGGCCGCTAGTAGTCTTGTTCGACCTGGGCGGCGTCCTTCTGGATGGCAGTCAGACACTTTTCCGAACTCTGGAGAAGACTGTGGGCTTGCCTGGGTGGGTAATCGAAGGGAGTAGAAGTGGTGATTGGGGAGGGGGGAGGGGTGTCTGCGTGCCCGTCCGATTCTCTTTCTGTGTCTTTACCTACGACGTCTTTAGCAGTGCGTGTGGTGCGCCCGCCCGCAGTTATGGTGCAAAACTTAATTTCTGCAAGTGCAGTTGGCTTAATAAAACATAAACGCCCGTGGCGCTTTCTCCATGTACTACAAGGCAGGGAGGAAAAACTTTGCTGTGGACGATCGACTTTCACTGAGTATACGCAAATGGGTTTTCGAATGGCTATTTATTCAAAAGCTCCAAGTGTTAAGACACAATGTTAAGTTCAGTGTGAACTTCACCAAAGTCTCTGGGTGAATGGCGATTTTGAGTGTAGCAATACGAATTTACAGAGCCGGATCAATGGATATTTTATCCATTGATCTGCAGCATTGAGAGAACCAATGTGTGCAAGTTCTTCGGGATTTTGAGGAGTTTTAAAATAGGGGAGAGGAATTCCGATGCCGTCTTGCAGTTAGGATTATTATTATTAAGCTCAATGTAAGCAAAGGCGTTGTAGCAGGTAATTGTTATTTTTATAGTGTCACTGATGTGTGTGATGCATTATCCAGAACAGGGAAACAAATCCACGTGTCGGAGAACTTACTACTGCTAGAAATTATGTATGGAAAATGAGAAGAAAAGTAAACCAAGAAATAATGCACAATGTTTGTACTTGTGATTTGTCATGACAGACTGTTCACTAATTTATTTAAGACTTATATGCTGCTTTTTATTGTAAAAAATACAATAAAGCAGTTTACAACCATTATAAAAGCGGTTGATTGAAAAGGCAATTATATATTTAATTTACTGCTTTGGTATATTTTCAATATCTAGCAAATAATTCTGATTTTGTGAACCCCTGAGAGGCTCTAGGGAGACCCTCGGAGCTCCTTGGACCATGCTTTATAAAATATGGGATGTACTTTAAAATATCTGGTGCCAGTTTCACAACTTTCTAAGCTAGTTAATAATTATTATTTCTCCTGTATATTGATTCCCACAGTTTATTTTGTTAGCATTATGGTAATCAAGGCAGGTTTTATAGTATTGCAAAACCATCAGAGTTTGGTTAATACTTTCCTGATACATAATGCACTAGTTGTTGCTTTTCCCATGGGTATTATGTATAACAGCTCAGTTTGGTAGAACATTATTATCCTTATAATAATGCATAAGAGTCAGATCTGCCTAAGACAGGTGAAATCCAGCAGGTTCTGACAGGTTCTGGAGAACCGGTAGCGGACATTTTGAGCAGTTCGGAGAACTGGTAGCGGAAATTTTGAGTAGTTCGGAGAACCGGCAAATACCACCTCTGGCTGGCCCCAGAGTGGGATGGGAATGGAGAGTTTGCAGTATCCTTCCCCTGGAGTAGGGTAGGAATGGAGATTTTGCAGTATCCTTCCCCTTCCATGCCCACCAAGCCATGCCCACAGAACCGGTAGTAAAAAAAATTCGATTTCACCACTGGCCTAAGAAGAGATGACATTGGAAATTGGGGCTTGAAATTCAATGACCCTAACCCTACATTGGTCTCCTAAGCAATAAGCTCTACCAGAGTTTACTGTAGGATTTCTGTATGTAAACGACTCTTTTTACCAAGAGGGCTTATGAACAGCTTTCCTATCCTGAAAAAGTAAGAATAAAGTAAATTGAAACTAGATAATTGCAGGCTGCTTTAAGACAAAAAAAAAAGTCCATTCATAGTACAGGTGGAGGCAGAATTTCCCATTCAGAACAGATTTACTTTAATTGGCTTCATCTAAATTCCTTCCAAAGAAATATGGCCGTCTTAATAATCCAATAGAGACAAATCAAAGATATATTTTTCTAGCTTAACATAAAGCGTGTGATCATAAGGATATTAAAGAATTGTATGAACTTGTTCCACATTGAGAATAGGATCCTCAGAGTAAATTAATAAATCAGCCAAATAAATTATTAAAAAGTTATTCAAAAGAACATAAAAATATTCGTAAATCACATGAAGACCTAGACAATTTTTTACTAACCCATAATTCATTGCTGTAATGGGTATTCAAATTTCCCATAATAAGAGTTGAAAGCAGTTATACATTAACGATCCTCTTTAATGCAAATTATCAAGAACCAACCGAAGGCGTTGAGGAGAAGTTTTCTTGGGACCAACCAAAAATAGCACAAAAAGTGCAAAGAAGCATTTTATTTTATTTATTTATTCATTACATTTATTTATTTATATTTCATATTTCTTAACTGTCCATCTCCCTCAGAATTTTTTATTTTTTTCATTTATTTTTATTTTTTACTTTATTTGCTGCCTATCTCGCTTGATTTGCCCCTCTTGAGGAAAACTGCAGAGATATAAATTATGAAAACTTCTGGAGGAATCAAAAGCTGTCTTCCTGTTTTGTTTTTTACCCATATTTCATAAGGAGCACAGGAACCAACTCCATTTTGTATGATAAAAATTGCCATATACAGATAGTCCTTGACTTACACAGTTCTTACAAGAACTTTGGCAATAAAGGTCATAAAATGAGGCAAAACTTATTTAACAAATGTCTCACTTAGCAACATAATTTTTGGGCTCAATTGTGGTCGTAAGTCAAGGACTACCTGTATTAATGTTAGTCTCAGAATAATAGCATGTCAGAAAGATGGTTAAACTGGACTAGGCTAGATTAGACTAGTCCTCATACTTTCTGAAGGGATGAAGCAGTTTGCAGAAATTATAGAGAATCTTCCTTACATGATAGGTTTTAGGCATAGCTTATCCTATTCAAAGATTATTCTGAGGTTTTGAGATTGAAAACCCATGTATATATATTGTATTGTATCTGGATGCCTGATTAGAAGAAAAAAACCTGGAATCTGGAGGGGCCAATGCAAACTCATAGGACAACAAGTAAGGCTTAAATGTGTAGACACATTTTTAAATTACAGGTACTCCTCGAGTTATGACCACAGTTGAGCCCAAAATTTATGTTGCTAAGTGAGACATTTGTTAAGTGAGTTTTGCCCCATTTTACAAATTTCCTGGCTATAGTTGTTAAAGTGAATCATTGCATTTGTTAAGTTAGTAACACGGTTGTTAAGTGAATCTGGATTCCCCATTGACTTTGCTTGTCAGAAGGTCGCAAAAGCTGATCACATGACCCCGGGACACTCTAATTGTCATAAATATGAACCAGTTGCCAAGCATCTGAATTTTGATCACATTGCCATGGGGATGCTGCAACGGTCATAAGTGTGAAAAACAATAATAAATCACTGTTTTCAGTGCTGCTGTAATTTTGAATGGTCACTAAATGAACTGTTGTAAGTCGAGGACCACCTGTATTATTGTAAATTGAAAATATGGAACTAGAGGAATGGCTGGGCAGAAAGAAGTTGGAACTACTGACCAGTGTGGTAATGAGTTCTAACTACTGTTTTCTTATCTAAAAGGTTTTGCAAATTAATGTGGCAATCCTACATTCAGAATGTGAACAAAATATGTATCTATGAAACACTTGGAATTCTGCCTTCTCCCTTCAACCCCTGGTTCCCAAAAAATCTGAGCGTTTTTTAAAATCTTGGCAAAAATGCAGGCTTTATACAGATAGTCCTCAATTTATAACCATTTGTTTAGCAACTCTTCAAATTGAATAGAATAGACCTGGAGGGGACCTTGGAAGTCTTCTAGTCCAGCTCCCTGCTCAAGGTGAAGAACCTATACTATTTCAGATAAATGGCTGTCCAGTCTCTTCTTAAAAACCTCCAGTGATGGAGCACCAGTGTCCCTTAAAGTTTCAGAGAAAAGTGACTTATGACCAGTCCTCACACTCACAACAACCACAATATCCCTGCAGTGATATGATCAGAATTTGGGCCTTTGGCAACAGGCATGCATTTATGATGGTTGCAACGATTTAGGGCAGTGTTGGCGAACCTTTTTGGCATGAGTGCCAAAACGGGAGCGCATGCACATGGGGAGCGCCAGATACCGGAAGAGCAGCTCCCCAGTGCATGCGCACACCGGGAAACTGACACTTTCCAGTTTCTGGCATGCACATGTGTGCCGGTCACCTGGTCTTCCAGTTTCTGGCATGCATGTACGCTCGAAGATCAGCTGGCCAGTGTGCATGTGCATACTGGAACCCAGAAGAGCAACGGAAGATGGCTGGTGTGCCCGGAGAGATGGCTCTGCGTGCCACTTCCGGCACGTGTGCCATAGGTTCGCCATCACGGATCTAGGGTTACAGGATCATCATTTGCAACCTTTTCAACCAGCTTCCGACAACCAAAGTCAATGGGGGAAGCTGGATTTGCTTAACAACTGCAGTGATTTGGCAAAAAGGTCCTAAAATCAGGTGCTACTCATTTAACAATCACTTCACTTAGCAATGGAGATTCTGATTGTGGGTGTAAATCAAGGACTATCTGTATATGTACAATTCACCATCATTTCTCTGTTAGTTATCCATGTTTTGTCTGTGCAAGGGCTTTTGTCAGGTTCATTCCACGTACAGTAGTACCTTGGTATTCAGCATTAATTAATTCTGGGAGGCACAATGATTACCAAAAATGATAAGTACCAAACAAATTTTTCCCATAAGGAGTAATGTAGTGAGTCACAAGGCAGCCAACACCAACAAGTTCTAGCTTGTGTGTTGAGTACCAAAAAACAATGAGAACCAGGACAAAAGTTTCGCCTCAGAATGCATTGAGTATCAAATTCCATAAGTTTCAAAGCAGTTGAATACCAAGGTACCACTCTACTTATGTTCAAATGGGTTGATTCTAATTAATTTTAGGCATGCCTCCTTTTTGCTATAGTTGTGTTTTGTTTCAGGTTTCAGTATATTTCAAGTTTTGTCTGTTTCAGGTTGTGCAAACACACTGCATTGGAGCAGCATATTAGGAAAGATGCAGCATATCAAATGATGCAATATCCTTCCAATCCCAGAGTAAAATAACTTTCATTTATAGTTCACCTTTTTTAGAAGTGTGTTGCAATTAAGTGTGGTGATTTGTGGTGAACTGACTGACAGTTCTTCGACAGAAAGGTAATTTCTGAAAGGGCATGTTATATTTGGTTTACTGAAACAGATGAAATATATTATCAAAATTCCTCCTAGAAACTATTTTATGCTATTTTATGCTATGGAGAAAAACAAAGAGAGCCAGTTTGGTTGTAAGTGACAAAAAGACTATAGTCTTTGATTTACAACTGGTTGCTTAGTGACCATTACAAGTTATGCCACACCCTGAAAAAGAGACTAATAACCCAAATTCAATATTTTAATGTCCACACACCCCAATGTGGTCATACGACAATAATTTACAATAAATCATGGTTGAGCAGCACACACTTGTGAACTAGTCATTCATACTAGTCCATTTTATAGAGCTGTCAGAACAATATATGATCTCCAGTACAAAATGGGATAACATGTGTCCTTTAAGCATCTTCCTGCTTTATAAGGGTTCTTTGGATGTCTGTACAGAAACATTGGTAGCTCTCAGAAGCTGGTCTGGAACCTGGCATTTACTTCTGGTTTCTGGCCAAAAAAGCACCTTGTAGAGCACAATGGGTTTGTTTAATGACCACATTGTTTGCTTAACCATGAACTTCTGCAAAGTTGGTCACGGTCCCATGATGACTTTATATCTAAAGTTGTTAAGGACTAACTCTAAATACTAGCTATGTGTTAAGCATGGAAGTCAGATGATTCTGGGATCGTCATATCCTATCAGCCCTAGGAAGAGGGAAAAAACAAACCACTTACGGTACTGTTGCCAAGAAAACTGCAGGATTAGGCTGTGTAGTCACCTGGAGACAAGATGGATTGAAGGTCCCATAAAAAGGGGAGAGGAATGGAGGGGGGGGGGGGAAATAAGATAGACCAAAATGTCTATTAGCAATTTCAAGATTATTTTTTAAAGTATTAGATATACTGCTTACTACTACTGTCTCCGGTAGTTTATATTGGCTCTTGATAGCTTACCTGTCCAGTTGTGGATATCTACAACTAAATAGATGAACTATGGAAACAATCTGTAGTCTGCCTCCTGAACTAACCCTTGAGCCAACTATCATGCTACTCAATATATTGTTTTTAAAATATATATGTGTGTGTTTTTTTTTAAATTTGGCTTGTTTGGTAGCAGATCAAATATACACAAAATTGGCTATTACAATTTGATTAAAACAAAATATAACAATTCCTCTATTCTTCTGTTTGCGCACAGAAATAGGTCTTTATATAATTCTTATAGTTCCTAAATATTTTCCCATCTACCCTCTAAATGACTGTCAGTAATATGAATAATTATGTTCTGCATTGACATTCCAAATAGGTGAAATTATATTTCTAGTCTCATTATACCTGGTTATACTTCACACATACAAATATTTTCCATGTTTATACCATACTAACTTTTTCTTCTCTTTTTGACATTATGCAAAATATGGCAGATTTCATTGTATAAGTTCTGTTGCAATCTAGTTGCAATCTTTTTGAAAGAAGTAGGATGCTGTTGCTTAAATCACATTTGAGAGCCAAGGCTGCATAGTATTATGGTTGTGTAAGATGCAGAAGATAGATCACGGTTGAGCAACACACAACTCTGAGCTAGTCATTCATAGTAGTCCATTTTTTAGAGTTATCAAAACTGTATATGATCTCCCAATATAAAATGGGATAATGTGTGTCCTTTAAGCATCTTCCTGCTTTATAAGAGATCTTTGGATGTCTGTGCAAATACATTGGTAGCTTTCAGAAGTATTAAGAGATTTGAAAGAGGTTTAGAGATTCATATTCCAATAATACTCATATAAGCCTAGTATGTAGCTATAATAGCCTCCACAAATGTCCTCAGATTGATTTCTGCTGCACTAGCAAGGCAAGAGACCAAGGACTAACCCAAAACAGTGACTCTTCTTTTTTTTTTTTCCCATAATGTCAGTTTCTGAATAGGAACTAGAAAGTGTTAATAAATCTATTGTTTCTTTTCTTATCGGATTGAATAGGTCAGTCCGTTTCTACATGTTATGTTATCTTGGGGCATACATACATATGGAAATTTATGTTTTTCTCAGACTTGCCTTGCATTTTACTGATATCCCTGTAGCAAGGTCTGATTAACTATAGTATGATATTTAGATGCACAGTATTCTGCCATTGGTGTGATGACTGAAGCCAAACTGC
The DNA here is from genome assembly GCF_059756535.1 of Pantherophis guttatus. Taxonomy (NCBI): domain Eukaryota; kingdom Metazoa; phylum Chordata; class Lepidosauria; order Squamata; family Colubridae; genus Pantherophis; species Pantherophis guttatus. The sequence continues at coordinate 321,099,302 of NC_142063.1, read as the reverse complement.
TGTATGCCTTGAAAAGAACCGTTATTCCCTAATTTGTGTGAATTGTGTGTTTTTCAACTTCCAGAGATTTCTTTCAAAAAGTCATTCAACATGGTGGCTCTGATGGACCTTTCTCCAAAGGGATGACTGGACAGATTGGATTAACTCAGGTAAGAGTTAGTTGCTTTTGGAAGAGAACATAGTTCAGGGAAGAACAAATTGTCTGAAGGTATAAATACCAATGCTCCATTTCTGGCATCTCTCTTTATGCAAAGGGTTTCTGGGCACCAGGACTATGGAATTCCGTGGAGCAGAAAGGGATGGGTGAGATGAGTCTGACTCACATTCAGGATGTGACAAAAACTGTTTAATAGCAATAGCGATAGCACTTAGACTTATGTACCGCTTCACAGTGCTTTGCAAGCACTCTCTAAGCGATTTACAGAGTCAGCATATTTCCCCCCAACAATCTGGATCCTTATTTTACCGACCTTGGAAGGGTGGAAGGCTGAGTCAACCTTGACCCAGTCAGGATCAAACTCCTGGCAGTGGGCAGAGTCAGCCAGCACCAGGGTGGATTTGAGTTAAATCGAGTTGATTTAAATCACAATTTAAATCATGATTTAAATCACTAGTAAAAAGGCTTGATTTAAATCAACTCGATCTAAATCATAATTTTTAAAGAGCAACTGTCATCTCTGCTACTCCTTTGACCCACTGTTGACTCACCGATAGTCCCAGTGTTGCAGAATATACAGCCTCATGCTATATAACTAAGCTCCATTTCATTCAATTATTTATGTATCTTAAATAGAAAACTATCTTACGATAGATTTTTACCCCAAAAGTTTTTTATTAAAATAAATTTGATAAAAATCAAAAAAATCCGATTAAATCAAAAAAATCCGATTTTTTTTGATTTTTTTAAAAAAAATCATTGATTTGTATCCACCCTGGCCAGCAGTGCATTCTAATCACTGTGCCACCATGGTTTATGGTGGAGAAACCTTTCCACACAGGCAACAAAGCTAGAAGTAAATGCCAGTTCCCGTAGCCTTATGTATCATGAGGCTTAGTTATCTAAGGGACCACCTGTAATTTTGCCCAGCCAGTAGAAGCCTATAGGTTTGACATGCTCCTGGACTCTTTGAACAACACAATCTATCTGAATCTGAAGCATGCCTTTTCTTTTGAATTCCCCCCCCCCAAAAAATGTGGTTCACTCTGAGATCCATGTGGCTCTCACCTTTTGTCATTCCAGAAGCTTTTAAAAAATCTGACTGTTCTCTCAAGTCTTGGGCTAACATGCATGGTGGCTCTTGATAGTTATGTTTTGTATATATTTTTTCTCTTGTTTGGGCAAATTCCCATCTTGTTCATTTATTACATATTGCATTCTTTATTTTGTTCTCGGAAGCCAATATGGAATGAGACAGTGTCTAAATTGAAAAAAGTAAATAAAATAAAGCCTTATTCAGATATTGGCTTACTTGGCAAAAAGCTCACAAAAATATCACCCAGCAAAATTAGTTTCTTCATTGCAGGCAGAAATGTACACACAGAAATTCTATCCACTGAAATACATGTAAATCAAATACCTTATATAGTTGATGGTCGGTGATTTAAATTCTAGGCTTTTCTCCACTCCCCATGTTTCTGAGTTGGTGGATTACTGATGGCCTTGGGAGGCATCTGATACATGTTGGCACAGTGAGAACAGCTACTTTCTGTCTCACCAGTTTCATTTCTTAGAAATGTAATATTTAACCCATCATATGGGGATAGTTCAGGAAGCCCAAACCAGGGACTCCTTTATAGCTTATGAAGTACACCCACTTCTATTCCTAACATAGTCATCTTCCATGTTTAATATGCTTGCAATGGATATCCTTATCACTTTGTTCTGTCCCACTCTGTTTGTGTTAAAATAAAAATAGTTGTATTTTAACATCTGTTTTAGCTTATTGCTGACTTTGAAGATGATTGCAAGAAAGTTTCTTCTACTTCTAATATCCCCCTCCCTGAAAACTTCTCATTGAGCAAGAGTTTTGTCGAAATGATGGCGAAAAATGGCTTTAGTGTACCCTTCCTGAAGGCTGCTATGCTTCTCAAGAAAAATGGTAAAACTTCTGTTATGCAGGGCAGTGGCATAATGCCTGCTATATTTATTTCACTTTATTTATCGTCAAATCAATTCAGTACTTTTTAAACTGGAAAATGCTCTATTTCTTTGAGAAGGTGAGCACTCTTGGAAGAAATATTCAATTTTATGCATGAGAATGAAGGGGGAAGAGTCAAATGCCTTTTTCAAGAAGGCGCATATTCTCTGTGCTTTTTATACTTGATTTAGCTCTAAAAATCATTACTGTATATACTCAAGGATGAGCCATTTTAGGTTGCAAAATACTACTCCAAAGATTGGTTTTAGCTTATCCATGGATGGGCTTATTTGTCAGTATATATGGTAATATTTTTTTAAATACCAATATATATTCTTACAGATAATTCGACCCTCAAGCCTTTGGCCAAAATACTATGAAAAATGTGCCACCTATTTATAAGCCAGTGGTGAAAATTAAAATGTACAAACATTTTAAGGGCTGGCTTATCTGTGGATTGTTCATTTTTGGTAGTATTTTGATTGAATGTCCATGGAGATTCTCAGTCATCCATTTAATGGTTCTCCCAAAGGTGCTTTTTCAAAAGGCAACTGACTTTGTTTTCCTTGAAGACATTTCACTTCTCATCCAAGAAGCTTCTTCAGTTAGTATTTTGATTAAAAATTCAAGGGTTGGTTTATCCATGCATAGGCTTATCCATGAATGTTATTATTTTATTATTATTATGTATTAGATCTTTATCCTGTCTTTATTACTTTATAAGTAACTCATACATAATAATCTTTTCTACTCAACTGTTTCCCTATAACAACAACCCTGTGATGTGAATTGGGCTGAGAGAGTGACTGATCTAAAATCATCCAGCCAGCTCCTGGTTTCTAAGTCAGTCTCCTGGTTTCTTAACCACCACACAACATTGCTCTCTCAAGTATATATGGTATTTTTCTTCCAAGTGTTAGGGTAGTGATCAAATGCCCAGACAATTGGTTCTTTTGAATCCTGAGATAATAAGCACACCAGTAAATAAAGGAATTTTAAGCTTTATTATTAGCTCAAGCAAACAAATTTAAAAGCATAGCATAAAATCTGTTCATACCAAGTAAGATGATACCCAAATCTCTTACGAGCTGTCAGGAGCTCCTTAATAGCCACAGCAGCGATACCCCAAAGGCAGCCAATTTCCATAGTACCTAAATGATAGGTTCTGTGGAGAAGCTCCCAACAACAACCCCCAGGTATTTATCAAAACTTGGCACCGTATTTGAGCCATGTTCATGGCTTTACCGTGGTTATGAAACTGCAAGTCTTTGGTTGAATGGCACATGACTCTGCGATGGGAACCAAAAGTGACATTTTCACAAGTTTGCAGATGTGTGAAAATTCCCCCCCCCTTCTTTATTCAGCAAGAAAGAATGATAATCAGATTAACTCAGAATCAGCTCTAAATTTCTAGACTTTTTAATATAATGGAGAAATAAAAATATGTCCCTAAATTCCTCAAAATAACAATAACCTTCAACATTGTCACTCTTTCACGAGCAATAGACAAAACATTTGTTGTTGTTTATTACCATTCCTTATTGGAGCCTAATAAATACATTTGCCTTAACTATCTTGTCCATAATGTGTATCAAGTTTCAGCTTTGTGGAAGTTGAAAAAAATCTTGTGATCTTTGTGACTAACTGAATCAGGAATTGTCAAACTTCACAATATCACTCCCTCTTAAAATAAATAAATACAGATAGTCCCCATTTATTCAATTTCCTGCCCCTTTTCAGATTTCAGAATTGCTGTCCTGACAAACAACTGGATTGATGATACTCCTAGCAGGCATCAAACAGGGTTCGCTTTATGTCTGCTGAGGAAATATTTTGATAAGGTGATTGAATCCTGTCGGATTGGGCTGCAGAAACCAGATCCCAAGATTTACGAGTATGCATTACATGAGCTGAATGTAACACCTGAGGAGGTTAGTGACTTCTCAACCTCTTTTCTAACAGATTTCCAGCTTTACCTATCTGTATCACTCACTACATCAACTTCTAGTGTGTATAGAGATGATAATGTTCCAAGTACTCTGTCATGGTCTGGAGATATTTTTATTGGGATTCAGTTCTCTCTTGCTAGTTTAGATGTGATTCAATGAAATCCCACTTTGAAGCCTATTAAACACGATAGTACTTTGATTTATTAATGAGACCTTGGAGATGTATAATCAGATATTATTTCTCTCTTTAATATCTTTGAAAAGTAATTGTGAGGGAGGGAGATTTGACTAGAATTCCACTAAAAAGATCGGCAATTTCCCATCTCTTCTCTAATACAGGCAACACTCTGTTTTGCTCTATTAAACATTCTAATAAGGGCAAATAATAATGTGCACAGTATGTGCTTAAATAAGTGAGATAATGATGGAATTAACATGCCCCCCCATGCAGCAAATCTTAATTTCCCCCTCCCTCCCCCCCAAAAAACTCAAAGCTTTCTACAAAGAAAAAACTCTGAAGAACTGTATTGTATAATTTTTCTTTCTAAATCTTCCCCCTTACTTTAACATTCTAGTCCTAATGGTTGAGGATATGTTTAAAACTGCAACAGTGGCTACTGATCTTTTTAAAGATAAAGGGATTAATGAATAAAATCCTTTATTTTAAGGGAGGGCAGTCTTCAGTTTATTATTTTATATCTTATTCTTTCCTGCTCTGTAAATTCATTTTGCATACTTAGTACATTTTGCAAAATTCCACTTCTCTCATTGCAGCATGTAGATTGCCTGAATAAAGAATATTTTTTGTAGAATATGGGCCCTTCACCTGCAGCAGATCTTGATTCTTTTCTTCACTTTAGGTTATTTATCTGGATGACATTGGTGCAAACTTAAAGCCTGCTCAGAAGATGGGGATGACAACAATCCTAGTGAAAGAAGCTGATTCTGCTTTGAAGCAGCTTCAAGATCTGACTGGGGTTCAGGTAAGTAGTTCTTATCTGGGCTTTGATATGAGCAGTTTCTTTGATCTCATACAGGTCTTGTTTTTCAAACTTTGCTACAGAGTTGTCCCACATAAACAAGTCAAGAGAACAAACTTTTAAAGCTTTCTTCAAAGCAAAGATAGGAAGATCCAGTATAATCCATCCCCCCCCCCCCCCGCACAAATTCCACAGATTAGGAATCATTGAGCAAAGAGCCCTGGTGGTGCAGCAGACTAAAGCACTGTTATTAACATCAGCTGCCTGCAATTACTGCAAGTTCAAATCTCACCAGGCTCAAGGTTGACACAGCCTTCCATCCTTTCTAAAGTAGGTAAAATGAGGACCCAGATTGTGGGGGCAATAAGCTGACTTTGTATAAATATACAAAAGTATGAAGGCTATTGCTTAAAGCATTGTAAGCCGCCCTGAGTCTCCGGAGAAGGGCAGCATATAAATCAAAATTAAAAAAAAAAAATTAAAAAAAACCCTGCAAAGCTCTTTGGGTGTATTGTATTGATTGGGAAAATGAAGTCAGTAATTAGAGAATCTCTAGAATTATGTTAAAACTGAACTCAGGTTTGTATAAAGTAGTGGGAAGTCCTCTAGATAATTTGGACCCAAAGTATTTAGGACATTAAAAAATAATTATATGAATTGGGCTTAGAAATAATTAGTGAGGTTGGTATAGAGATCTATAAAATCATCCCATCATATAGTTCAAGAATTACTTCTGGATTGAGGCAGCTGCCAAAGCCCTGTCTATATTTCTCCTTTCAGGATCACAGAGTTCCCAAAATAGCTTGCAAGCAATATAAACAACTGTAAATACAATATTTTATATTTTATTTATTTTATTTTAAGAAATTTATATTGCCGCCTATTCGCACATGGCGACTCAGGGCGGCTTACAAGAATATGAAAACCTCATATATAAAACATTAAAACTAATAAAAGTAAATAATCATATAATAAAATAATAAAATAATATAATAACCTCCCACCCCCTCCCCCAGCGACAACACATCACATGAGCCATTTAATAGACTCCATCCCACTCTGCGTTCCCCAGGCCTCTGGCAGAACCAGGTCTTCAGCGCCTTCCGGAAGAGTGTAGAGTGGGGGTCATTTTAATCTCTGGGAATGATGTTCCAGAGAGAGGAAGCTACCACGGAGAAGGCCCTTCTTCTGGGTCCCACCAGGTATATCTCCCTCCCTGCTCTGGTGGGTCAGGTAGATGTGACCGGCAAGAGACAGTCCCTCAGATAACCTGGTCCCAAGCCATGAAGGGCTTTAAAGGTGACAACCAGCACCTTGAATTGCACCCAGAAGCAAATCGGCAACCAGTGCAGCTCCCGCAGGAGAGGTGATACATGTGCTTATGAGGTCTGCATAAAACATGCGGGCTGCTGCATTTTGCACCAACTGGAGCTTCCGGATGCTCTTCAAGGACAGCCCCATGTAGAGCGTGTTGCAGTAGTCAGGACGGGAATATAACAAACATTTATGAAAAATAAAAGGATCCTTCCCTTAGGACTGTTGCAGGCAGTAGCTAGGGTTGAGGGCAGGCAGGCGGAAGAGAAGGAAAGAATCCAACTGGGCAATTTCTGGAATAGCTGCTGCCTTTCTACTTCCATCTCTTTTGGGGATCATTCTCATGGGGTAACTATATGTGCGGCTAAGAACTACTATAATTTTTCCTGACTGATAGCTGGTTCTATATAGCTCATAAGCTTGCATGCCTCTTTTGCTAGTACTGTACAGTTTCTGTCTTGACTAATCTGCAAGATAAACGTGACAACAATAGCTGAACTGGGGAAGAGATTAATGGCAAGGCATACTGGTGATGGAAGGAAATGAGACTGCTGCCCAGGACTGGCTGATTTTCACATGCCTGGATATACAATATTAACCTTGTAAACCTGACTCAGTGGTTGGCCGTTTTAGCCCAGCAGGATCTGGTTACTTTGTGCTGCAATGGACACGTTTTTTCTGTAATACTTTTGTTAGCTCTACCCAGAAGTACTTCATCCAACTCACGTAGCAGCTGATTCCTTGAAAGTGGATCTGCTTCTTTCCCTTTAAAAAAACAAACACAGGGATCTGCATTTCTCTGTGGACCCAGGTTTCTTTCTACCTTTGCAGTGAGCAAATTGCTGGGATTTGTGCTACATGAAAATTTTGAAAAAAAATCCAAGGGCATTTTTCCCTTAGCAAGATTTTTTTTAAAAGCAGGCAATTTAAATGTGGGCTTTTAAATCATTTTTAGCTGGATTTCATTATCTTCCAGGAGTGGAATTTTTATGAGACATTGAGCAGAATGAATTTCAGCTTCCTTTTTACTCTTTTAATTGGGTTTTCAGTCCTTTTTTTATACCATAGATATTTGGAAAATGCTATTATACTATTTTAGCAGAAGGTTCTTGCATAGCTGCATCAATTAAAGCTTCTTTGTTATCTATATTTATTACAAGAGGTGTTAGCCTGAATATTTGTACATTTTCCTCCACATCTGTCCATCCATCTTCAACTTTGATTTATTGATGGAATAGATTGATTTTCTCGGTGCATTCAAGAGTGTTGTATAAACCTAGCCAGTATGGTTAGTTTATGTTTGTGCAATTCACTTAATTCAGTTGTTACTAGTAAGTAAGTGAAATCTCCTTCAAGTTCAGATGTTCATTTAGTTTTCCTGGGAGCAGTACGGAAAAGATGATCCACTCTTTTCTTCTGGGTCCTTCTCTTGACATCATATCATCACTGCTATCGGCTTGGCGGAACCGGGCAGAACCCACCACTAATACTAGGTCTTCGTTCAGTAGTGAGCATGCTCTCTGACTGTTGAAAGTTTTCATGTTCAATTCCTGACATCTCCCTTGATTTTTTAAAAGGGAAAAACTTCAGTGATGGGGAGAAAAAATCCTGTTACTAAACATCGTAGAGATCAGTTGCTAATCATAATAGATCCCTCCTGAACTGACTCATGTGGTGCTTGAAATCTCACTCATTTAATTATCTATTCCACAGCTTCTTGACCAGGAAGAATATCTCCCTTCAGCATGTGAGCCCCAGGATGTGGCCCATGGATATGTAAAAATCAAGGTAATGATAGGAAGACTATATTTAAAATTGATGTTTTAATTGCTTTCAATGGGGGAAACAATTCTGTTTATTGTGATTTGAGCATGTAAAAATGAAAAATCATTTTCAAGAAGAGATGGACAACCATTTGTCTGAAATAATGTAGGGTTTCCTGCCTGAGCAGGGGATTGGATTAGAAGACCTCCAAGGTCCCTTCCAACTCTGTTATTCTGTTCCGTTCTGAATCATGTATTGTGCCTTAGTCATTTCATATAGTGAAAACAGCAGGCTCAAATTCATCCCAAATAACTAGCAAGACATGGCCTCAGTCACCTTGTTTGCATCTGTCCAAACGGCATCCAGCTGAAAGCAAATCTGGTCTTTATTCTCTGTCTCTCTCATGTTCTTCATTGCAGCTCAGCAAATACTTTTCCAAACCATCTCTCCCTTTACATATAAATAGTGCCATTTAGCTGGGGATGTAATGTACTATAGGAGAGAGAAAATAATGCCATTTTGCTACTGTTGTAAAAGCTAAGCAATAACTTCCATTTGCTTGGATTAATTCCTTGACTTCTGCCATTGACAGTACCAGTGTCTTTACAGGAAGATGGGTTTTGATCATCTATTTATCATTTCCCATATGGCAATTTTAAGTAGGGGGTACAGGTAGGTACCACCTCTAAGCTGTTGGTTTGCTTTGCATATAGATGTTTCCTGTTTTGGTTATTATGCCTGCCCTACTTTTTAACAATTTACTCTGAAGTTTAGAGATGCAGTTCCTTCTGCCTTTGAGAATTACGACTCAAGTCTTTCTTCCTTCCTGTCTTTAGCCGGACACCGAGTTGCACTTTGTGGAGATGGGGAGTGGTCCAGTGATTTGCCTCTGCCATGGATTTCCAGAGTCCTGGTTTTCTTGGAGGTTCCAGGTGACATAATTTTTAAGCATATTTATTTCTAATTTGCATAAATGTCATCTTTTGGAATAAGTTCAATTTACTTGAAGGAAAAGGAATATCCCTTTCTCATACATAATATATGGCAGCTGCAATGTTTACATGGAAGTTTTGGGTTAATGGGCAGTGGTGAAATCTAAAATTTGTTACTACTGGTTCTATGGGCGTGGCTTGGTTGGGGAGGGTAATATGACTGGGTGGGCATGGCCATTTTTTTTTTTTTTACTTTTAAAACCATTTTTTTTAGAACCTCTTCGGTGAAGAGGTTGTAAAAAAAATGCTTTCAAAAGGCTCTGATGATCCCAGCTGAGTTGCCTGATCGGCAGAGGCTTTTTTTCTTTTAAAAGTCTCTGCTGATCAGGCAACTCAGCTTGGATCGTCAGAGGCTTTTAAAAGAAAAAAAGCCTTTGCCGATCAGGCAACTCATCTTAGATTGTCAGAAGCTTTTAAAAGAAAAAAAGCCTTTGCCAATCAGGCAACTCAGCTTAGATTGTCAGAAGCTTTTAAAAGAAAAAAAGCCTCTGCCGATCAGGCAACTCAGCTGGGATCATCAGAGGCTTTTAAAAGCCTTTGATGATCCCAGCTGAGCTGCGTGATCATCAGAGGCTTTTTTTTTTTTACTTTTAAAAGCATTTTTTCGGCCGAAGATGTTGTAGAAAAAATGCTTTTAAAAATAAAAAAAAAGCCTCTGATGATTGCACGGCTCAGCTGGGCATGGGGCAGTGATTTTTGCTACCGGTTGTCTGAACCACCTGCCTCCATCGCTACCGGATCGGGCAATCCAGTCCGAACCGGGAACATTTCACCCCTGGTTATAGGAAGATGGGCCCATATTACCTGTGCACCCAACAAGGTTACTTATGTCTTTTTCTCCATGCTAGATTCCTGCCCTTGCTGATGCTGGCTTCCGTGTCATTGCCTTGCAAATGAAAGGCTATGGAGATTCTGTGGGTCCACCAGGTATGTTTCCTGTGTGTGTGTGTGTGTGTGTGTGTGTGTGCGCGCACGCGCGCGCTTTAAAACAGATTCATTGTATTGGTCCACTTTTTAAATGTGACCTTGCTATTTAAGTCATTTGATAGTTGTTCTTCACTCATGACTTCCACATGGGTTTTAGCAATACAAGAGACCACCTTGCGAAGCAGAGAAATCATGGTAATAATTTAAAATGAAAGTGCATTACAGTAACATTGACCCCTTAATCTATTAAAGCCTGCTCTAAAGACCCTGAACTGTTTTGTCAGGATCCAAGAGATGAGCAAAGAGTTTAAATATTCCCTAACTAACCCTTGCACCTTCGCTGTAGTTTAAACCCTGCAATACTGTTTGCCTTTGTAAAGCTTTCATGCGGTAAACCTGTGTGTAACTGATAGCAACTCTCAAAGGTCACCAGCCAAGATAGGCATTTCCCAGCTCTACTGCCGTAAAGCCAGTATGGTGTAGTGCAGGGATCTACAACCTTAAACACTCAAAGACCCGTTTCCCACAGAAAAGAAAACACTGGGAGCCACAAAACCTGGGTGGGCGTGGCCAACTCAATGCCATTCACTTCCACCAGTCACATGACCACCATCCCCAGCCACGCCTACCCAGCAAGTCATTAGGGCAGAGAACCAGTTGTTAAAAAACACTGGGAACAACAAAACCCTTTTGACCTCTCTCTCTCCTCTCTCCCCCTCTCTCTCTGTATCTCTGTATCTCTCTTTCTCTCCCCGTCTCTCTTTATTTGCCCCTGGCGAGGAGTGACTGGGAGGGGAAGGCGAGGAGGGGGGGCCAGCCAGTGATGGGATCACCCGACAGGGAGCCACAGCAGAGGGCCCAAAGAGCCGCATGCGCCTCTGAAGCTGCAGGTTGCTGACACCCGGTGTAGTGGTTGATGTGTTGGACTAAGACTGGGAAAGCTAGCTACAAAAGCTTTGTTATATGCAACCCAGAGTCACTTGTTGTAAGATGGGCAGCTATATAAATTTGATAAAAGAAAGGAACAAAATTCTCTATCCTCAGGCTTGGAAACTCACTGGGTGACTTTGGGCAGAAATTCTGTGTCGACCCAATCTATCTCAATCACTGAGTTATTTAATTTGAACTTTGGAGAGAGAGAAAGAGAGAGAGGGAGAGACAGAGTGAGATGCCATTTCCAGTAATTTGCTGCCTTTCTTCGATGCGCAGGCATACATGTAGAGTAGTGTTTACTGACAGTCCTCTGCTTATGAATACAATTGAACCCAAATTTTCTGTTGCTAAGTGAGACAGTTATTAAGTATGTTTTACCCTATTTTCCTGTCATAAGTGAATCACTGCAGATGTTAAGTTAGTAACACAGTTAAGTGTTACTTAAAGACCTACTGACTTTGTCAGAAGGTCCCAAAAGGTGATCCCATGACCTCGGGACACTGCAGCTGTCATAAATATGATTCTATTGCCAAGCACCTGAATTTTGATCACATGACCATGGGGATGCTACAACTGTCATAAGTGTGAAAAACAGTCATAAGTCACTTTTTTCAGTGCCATTATAACTTTGAATGGTCATTACTGTTGTAAGTTATCTGCATAAGACTGGAATCTTTTCCCAAAATAATAGGCTTGACTGTTGAGAGCCTAAGTCAAACAAGGCTTCTTGAATTGCACACAGAGGCCAGCTGACAGTCAATACACCCATGGTACAGTTGTCATAGTGGCAAACTGAGCCTATTTCTACTTGGGTCACCGCATTTTAAAGTAACTGAAGCTTTGAATAGCCTACAAGGGCAGCACTATGTAGAGCAGAGGTGTCAAACTCAAGGCTCACGGGCCAGATCTGGCCTGCAGGGTGCTTAGATCTGGCCCACAGGGCCACCCTGGAAACAATGAAGGACCGGCCTGTGGTGCTTCTGCCAGTGAAAATGGAGCTCAGGAAGGCTGCAAGTTCCGTTTTCGCTGGCAGAGGGTTGCAGGAGGCTGGTGTAGCCAAAAACAGAGCTCGGGAGCCCATTTTCGCTGGCAGAGCACTCAGGCTACCACAGGCGCTCCCGACACAAGTGACGTCAAGCTGGCCATGCCCCCCCCCCCGGCCCCCAAGGTGAAACACAACTCTGATGTGGCTGTCAATGAAATCAAGTTTGACATCCCTGATATAGAGCATAGCCCCACTGATAGCTTCTGCAAAAGTTAGGCCATGTGACATGAAGTAGAATGAAGCAGCTATCTGAATGTTTGGCATAATCATCTCCTTTTAATGACCCCGTAATCCCTTGGAGTTTGGGCAACTGAATGGAGCAGTGTTTACTGGCTGGATGCCCTTCCTGTCGCCAATGTGGAGTTATAGTCAGCAGATATATTCTCATCATGCCCAGAGAGAGAAATATCTGCCTCTACCTAGGATCGAACTCACAACCTCCTGATTGTGAGGAGAGCGCTCCACCTCTAGGGCACCGCACCACTCTAATGTTTGGCATAATGCTTGCTATAAAAGCTCATTCTGCTCCATTCTTCCATTTTTGATATATCAAACCACAAAACCCCCAAATCAGCACTGAATTTGAACATGATTTTTAAAACATTTTACTGATTTACTTGCATTTTATATATGTGCGTGCCACTTTGTTGGCCGACACAGCTGGGAAGAGCTTATAAATGAACATGATGTTTTCTCGTCATATTTAGATTTGTTATCCTCTCATTATCGAAACGTGAAGCATTATTTTCTCTGACTATGTGTGGGCACGCAACTGTGTGTCAGTAAACAAGTTCCAGTAGTAGTCAAAACAATTGAGATGTAGTTGATTTTTCTTTTTATATCGTTTGCAGAAAAATTTAGGATCAGATTGTATTTATATTTCACATTTCAAATTGTAAGAGTCCTGCTTGCTTTTGGATGTAAATTGCTCCAGGATTTTCTAGGCACAGTCCCCCTGACTTCTGGTCATGGACAGTCTCAGCCGCAGTGGCAAGAAACAGCCGTGCTCCAATCTGATTGTTGTCATTTCATTTCCCACACTGCCAGAGTGGTGACATGTAAAGGATATTGTGGGAGATTAAAATGGAAGGTTGACACAACTGGGCCCTGAGTGGAAAAAAGACATTAAATTGTCCTGAGCAGATGACAGAAGGGAATACTTATGGATTCTGGTGGCTACTAGGGAAGCAGAGGGCAGACATAAATCCTTTGAAGCTTGTTAGAAGTACAAGGAAAGCTTGCTTCTTCATTTCTCTCCCCCCTCCCCTTCTTCCTTAACTGATTATGTTCAGAGTTTCTTCTGAACATAATCTTCTTATTGCATGGAATATCCTGAGGGGAGCTGTTGTGTCATCATTATGCAAGATCCATGATCGCCAACTGAGTTAGATTCTAGCAATAATATTGTGGTCTCAAGCATTTCAGGGTACAAGATTCCAAACCAGAGTTCTGTTCAATAGCCCAGAGATAAGGTGGAATTTAAATGGTCAATATGTTTGCTCTGTTATTGGAAAGTTCAGTTTGATTTTATTCTACATTTTGGTAGAAACTGTCCTGCTGGCTGAAACTTCTAACTTCAGTGGTAAGATTGGGCATTTCTATTTTGTTGGAGCTTGTAATTTTCTTTCTAAGTTGTCATGGGGCATGAGTGCTCATGCATGTAGACTTTTGGATGAACGGGAGAGAGAGGTAGATCAAAGTAATGGCAATTCCAGGAGTGATGTGTTCCAAGAAAAGTCTAGGCTTGCTGACTGGTGGATGGATCATTGCTTTCTGCCAACACAACTAAAAATTTGAAATGCTTCTTGGGTGTTGCTCATATCCTGAATAGGACAAAACTTTTGTTTTTCCACTCTATGGAAAAACATGAGCCATGGTGGCCCAGTGGTTAGAATGCAGTACTACAAGCTACTTCTGCTGGGTGCAGTTCAGCAGTTCAATTCTCACTGGCTCAAGGTTGATTCAGCCTTCCATCCTTCCGAGGTGGGTAAAATGAGGACCCAGATTGTTGGGGGCAATATGCTGACTCTGTAAACCACTTAGAGATGTCTGTAAAACACTGTGAAGTGGTATATAGGTCTAAGTGCTATTGCTATGGTATTTGAAATTGATTTTCCCCAATCTTGATTCAACCATCTTCTATTCTACCATACAGAGTATTCTTTCTATAGCCCTGTATGAAAGCAACTTCTCTTCCTTATGCAGTCTATTAACACCTGGGGTGTTAATTTGAAAGTTTTTGGAGGGCATGAAGAAGCCCATGGCAAGTCTTGCATTTTAAAATCAATTTGTGGGCATACAGTGGCTTTAATAATGCCTGTTTTTGTTGCAGATACAGAAGCATATTCTCAGGAAGAAATTTGTAAGGTAGGTCATGATCTTCAATAATATATCCTTCACTTGTAGTAACTGAGATACACTCAACAGCATTTATGATATATCAATATGTAAAACAGTTCAAAGAAGTATTCAAACAAGAGAAGATCAACATCAGTACAGGTGATTCCCACAAATGGTTGTTCAGCAACCATCTGAAGTTAAAATGGCATTGAATGAGGGGAACGTATGATCCTTGTATTGCAACATATCAGCATCTTCACAGTTACATAGTCATTTATCATCTTCACTGCTGTCTTCCGACGTGTCATTTTCTCCATGCAGACAAGGACAGGGAGCAATTTCATTGGGGGGGGGGAAGAGTTAGTGAAAGATGCAAATTTCTACTGAAAGAATGTTCCCACACCTACCCTGAACTCATCTAGACCTAGGAAATAGCCTAAGATAGAAAAGCTAAACTTCAACTTGGAAAGCATTCATACATCTGTCAAAACACAGTAGAGTATAATTCAGAAGGTGACCAGTGGGAGACAGGAAAATTTCATTTCATATACTTATGGTGTTTCAGGTTTTGAGTGAATAAAATACAGTGTCTACCCTAGGTAGATTCAATTGGCTGCATGCCGAAAATGCAATTTTATGATCTGCTAAAATTCAACTCTGATGGAGTGCAAATAGCATGGAGAACATGCATGATGTTGTGTTCCTGCTGCTCTCAGTCTGTATCTGCCTGAGCTGACCCAGGATGGACTATGCAGTGGAAGACAAAATAAGAGGGTTTTTCTCAAAAACTTGATGTCAATGTCTGGCTTTTTTTTTTTTTTTTTTGCTTATTTACCTCAGGATTTGCTGATCTTTCTGGACAAAATGGTAAGTTATGCTGGTTTGTATCTTACAAAATGTATTATCAACAAGGTTGTACCATCCCCTACTATCCCCTTTGCTAAAGGTCGTACCATCCCCTTTTTTCCCCTTCGCTGACCAGAGTGTAACCAGAGTGTGGTCATGACCAGAGTGACCAGAGTGTGACACATCCTGCCTACGAGCCGCGAAATTGACACCCCTGATATAGTGTATTTGAGTCTTCAGTGTTCAACTCACCAGCTGCGTTATATCATTTCATCTCCATATAAAAGAAATGAGGTTCTAAAGATGCAAAAAATGGCTCCCCATGTTTCGATAACCAAAGTTCACCCTGCGTATTATGCAGTGGTGTCTTAGTGGTCCTAGATTCTCAATTAGAAAAGAGAGAATCTTTGAAATGGGATTTATCAGCACAGCTATATCCACTGCCAAAGTGTCAGGAAAAAATAGTACATTTTCCCCAATTTTCCTGTGTGAGTATCTAATTTTCTCTCAGTGACTGATACTGTCTCTTACCAATTTAATAGCAAAGGCATCCTCTGTCAAGAGATGGGTGCTTTATGTTCTTTTTCATTGCTTTTAAAATAGAGATGGCTGCTTTTATGTTGGAGATGGAAGCGTCTGTCAGCTATCCAATAAAACATATGTGCATTATTGCTTTCCGCCACAGTTGGACCATAACTAACCTCTAGGCTTCTTTGACTCACAAATTTAGATTACCCTGATTTCATCTTGACATACAAAATGACCTGATGCTTTCAAGATGGACTAGATGAGCCTTAGTAATCCTTTATTCAGCCAATAGCAGGCATAGATTTTGAGATGTTGATTTTCAAGGTGGAGATTTGGGGACATCTTAAGGCTTTATCTGGCAAATGAAGAATTCCATCAGTATTGGAGGAGGGGCTATGATTTGCTACCTTGTGTTAAAATTTGTTTTCTGCCTTTTTGTGCATGGCACTTAAGGCTAGTAATATTGTACAAAGTGAAAAGTTTCTGTAAGAACATACATTTTTATATTTAATTTGCCAGCTGTTTGAGATCTACATGGTTATTTGCTTGTGTATTTGAAACTAGCTGATTATGAGCAAGACACTACTTTCTGTATTATATTATTGTCATACATGAGGGGTAGCAAGGAAATGAGTGCTTGTAAAATCAAGGAACAGAAATACCATTTCTATAACTTTTGCATGAGTTCTCTGCTTTCTAAGCAAGTTCTTTCTCTTCTTCCTAGTTTGCAGGACTTTCAGCGAATGATTGAAAATATGAGACTTTCTTAATTCTATGCAAATAGGTTCATTCTTTTGGTTTGTTGTTCCATAATTTATATCTCACCATATTCAAATAGTGGGATAAAAGACAATCATAAAACGACACAAATCAAACAAAACTGTTAATTACCATAAAAAAGAACGGTTAAGCCCAGGGGTGCGTTCTACTTACCTTTACTACCGGTTCGCATCGCGCACGTATGTGCAGGATCAACTGATGATGTCCAGGTCAGTGGGCGGAGCCTCCCGGTGGTTTTACTACCACTTCTTGCAAACCGATCTGAACCGGGGGCAACCCACCACTGGTTAAGCCACATAAAACTATAATAAATTTGTGTTTTAAAATAAAATAAAGAATGAAATGTCATTTTGATTCAGAAATAAAAAGACTAAAAATTTCATTTTTCATTCCCTGTCACAAAACAGTCTTCACTGCCTTCCTAAAAGATAACTCTGTGGGGCCAATCTGACCTCATGGGGGAAGGCTATTCCGTAACTGACAAGGCCTATTTCTGGTCTCACTTCCTAGCCATGTCAGAAAGGAAATACATTCCAAACTTCCTCCCCCATCCTGAATGCACCGGACAAACAGATTCAGTTTGTAGGTAACAGCCTTATTGGTAAATGGGAGCCAAGCCATGTAAAAGGCTTCACAGGTTAAAACCAACGCTTAGAATTTTATTTTACGTTTTGATTTTTAAAAAATACTTATCAATCACTGTTGCAATGCTCATCTAACTACTGGTAGTAGCAAATCACTGAAGCAGCTCTTACCCACCAGCAAACAGGTTGCTGCATTCTGCACCAGTTGCATTTTCTGGATAGTGAAGTATGTTGTGATTATGTGTTAGTAGTAAAATGTTGTGGCTGAAGCTGATGCATCTCAGCAGAAGCTGGTATGAGAACTGACTAATTGTGGAGATATTCGTCGCAAAAGCTTTTCTGTAGATGCTAAATATGAAGCAATTCAGGTTGGTGGGTCTTGAGATGTGAGCTTTTGGTGCAAGAACTATACAATATTTTCTGATTTCCAGGCAGATGGGCTGCTGCGTTCTCCACAAACTGCAATTTCTGGGCATTAAAGTTTGTTGTGGTGATGCAGGCTTACGGTGAGGAAGGTATGAATAACTCACTAAGACTGAAGGGCTAGAGCTCATATAAGCAGAAACTAATATGAAAATTGCCTTTGACTAATTGTGGAGAGACCAGTTGCAAAGGCTCTTCTGAAGATGTTAAATATGACACAAATCAAGGGTGTGAGTTTTGAAATGTGGGTTCATGGTACAACAGTTGTACAGTAATAACTGTTTTCCAGACAGACTTTCCATACAATAATGTTTACCTTATGAAAAGGTAATAAGACATACCCTAGTGAAGTAATGATAATATGATTTGGATAATGACTGAGCTAGTTCTGGATTTCAAAGGGTTTGTGCATTTAACTTAATTTAATGTAATTCTATTTAATTAAAAGGGCTAATGCGTTCTAACTAAGAAGTGGATTAATTCTTTCACTCCAAGCACTTGAAATATGGCAGTCCTGTGTCACTGACCTTTCCTGACAAAATGGCTTCTTTTTTTTACCCCTGATAAATGGTCTGTCTCAAGCACAAACTAAAGAGAGAGGTCACCAGATCAGCACCATGATATTAAATAACAATTCCTCCTTTAACCTTTCTGGGAGCATTCATCTGCCCTGACAATATAATTAGGAATATAATTCAGATTGCCCGAATGGAGAGAAAGAATCAATTTGGGATTTATTAAAAAGGAATAGGTACATAAAGGAAGAGTATTTGAAATGCTGGCAACTGATTAACTGAAACATTAATGTCAGCAGATTTTTGTTTTCCTGCTGAAGCTTAAAATCTTTTTTAAAATGTGGAGCAGCTTTTTTAAAGCTCTATTCTACTCCAAATTTCCATTTTTCTAAATTAAAATAATAAGCCATACGCAGCACTTTACAAGTGCCCCTGCTCCAATTCTTCAGAATTGTTATCTTCTCAAACAAGTTCTTAGTCTAGGGCAAAGGTGGGGAATGATGGCCCTTTGATGGCTTGTGGACTTCAACTGCCCGAATTCCTGAGGCAGCATGACTGGGACCATCGTTCCCCATCGTTCCCCATCCCTGGTCTAGGGCTTCACAGAGATGCCTCCCACAGGAGCAAGATCTACTTGAGAGAAATTTACACCAGATGCTCCCATCTTGGATAAAGAAGGAGACAATTGAAGACAGGCAGGCAGACTCTTGTGATGGTGTCCCTGTTGAGAAATCCCTCATCAAAGTAGGATCAACTCTCTTGAATTTCAAATGCTCAAATATTCAGATGAGAATATTTTAGACTTAAAGTCTTACGTATCGCCTTATAGTAATATTTGTTTGATTAAAACTCAGCCTCTTTAGAGTTAACAGTCTGATATTAAAACCTGTACTTCTGTGCACGGCCTATATTTCATTCTTTGGTAATGCAACACAATATTGTATGATTGAATGCTCCAAGCATAGGAAAAACAATTCCTTTATCTATTTACTTTATCAAGCAGGAAACAAGCTTGAGAACTTTCCTCTGCGGTTGTTTTTATTTACAAAGATTTTCTGAAGATTTTTTTTTCATGGAAGTTTCTATCTGCTGCCTAAAATTATCCTAGTCTGGAATTGGCTTACACCCAGGGCAGTTGGCTTTTACAGGGCTGCCATATTAATGTCTGTGTAGCATACAAGCCTTGGTGGCACAGCGGACTAAACTGCTGTTAAAGTAGCACTTATCTACCAGCTACCTGCAATTACTGCGAGTTCAATTCTCAGCAGGTTCAAGGTTGACTCAGCCTTCCATCCTTCCGAGGTAGGTAAAATGAGAACCCGGTTTGTGGGGGCAGTAAGTTGACTTTGTATAAAATAGAACACTGCTTGGGGGGGCCAAAAAGCCCTACTAAGCAGGTATATACAAAAGTATGAAGGCTATTGCTTAATGCATTGTAAGCCGCCCTGAGTCTCCGGAGAAGGGCGGCATATAAATCGAACTAATAAATAAATAAATACATACATACATATATACAGTAGTGGCCAAAATTGTGGAAACTTTTTGGGAAAAGTGTATTTTCTAAAACTAGCTAATAACATCACTTTTTTTGGGAGTAGTACCATCAAATTATATATCAATGGAAAGATAATTTAATTAAGAACGTAATGCAATAACTTTTATGAAGGATTTGCTATTAGAATAGCAGTTACAGTATAAAGAAGAAAAAGTGAAACACATAAAAAAACCGAGATACACAAAAATTATCACCATGTCAGTTAATACTTAGTTGGGTAACCTTTAGCATGAATTACGGCCTTACGTCTTCCCATGGAGTAAACCAAGTCTTTTAGTTCTGCAGCTGTTATAATGTGAAACCAAGATTGAATGATTACTTCTATTAACTGAGTTTTATTGCTGGGTTGCTTCTGACTAACAAATTTCTTTAGTCAGCTCCTTAGATTTTCAATTGGGTTAAGGTCTGGGCTATTCCCAGGCCATTCCAGCAGTGAAATCTGATCATCTTGAAACTCCAAAAAAAAGTGGTGTTATTAGCCATCAAACCTCAAAAATGCACTTTTCCCAAAAGGTTTCCACAATTTTGGCCACTAGTGTAGTTATCATTATATATTTTATATTGTTTCTGAACAAATACAAGCAAAACCTGTGTTCAATGAGAAATAAGATTGACCTTATGTAGAATTTTGGCTTTTTCAGTAATGGTGCAGTATTTGAGTGTCTAGCTGCTTTTATTCTTGGGAGGAAAATAGAATAATTTGCATTGGAGAGAATAAAGTCTTTTATTTGTATGAAGTAGTGGTGGGTAATATAATTGATATAGATGCAGAGTATTTTATGCAGATTCCTTAATAAAAACTGTCTCCTTTGACAGTCTCTTCACTGAATATTTAGTGGCTCTGGAATAGCAATCAAGTATTCTAATTGCTCAGGGTTACTGTCAGTAGTTTTGCTGACAGAGTCTATTTTGTGAGCTAAATAATAAACAGTGTAGAAGTTAAAATTTACACACAGAGTTGGGGGACTTGAAGTTTGCTATTGCAAGACATCATTGGCCAAATCTGCTTGAAATAGGAACAAGTGCACAGAAGCAATCTATTTGAAAATATTAGGAATTAGTGTTAGGCATATTTCAATATGGGAACTCCTGGTTCAGAGGCAGAATGGCTGGATCCACTTCATTGAAACCTATGGATAATCTAGTCAATGGTATCAGAATTGGAACCTTATTAGTTAATGTCTTTTCTAAGTTTCAGTAGTTGAAGGAATTAAGAAAAAATAATGATAAGACCATTGAGGAACATTAGAACACTGAGAGACATCATGAAGCGAAAAGCTATTTTGTCCTAAAGTCAGGACAGAACTTTAGAATATGGATTGCTTGATCTGAACAGTACACTCAAATAATAGATTGCAAATCAAGAACTTTCCTGAGAACTTTTTGTATACCTTACTAGGGTCGCTGTGTCATCTCAGGTTCTTTTAAACCGAGAAGCAGTTGTCTATTTGGCATTTTCTTGCTATACTCTTTTCCCTGGCGCCTCCAGTTTGTGAGAGAATTAAACCACGATGCAATTGCTGTCTTTCAACTTTGAAAGACAGAGAGGAAACACAGTGCTAGAAAAATGGAAATGAATATGCTGAATTCTCTGTAATTCTCTGCCTGATTGAAAGACAAGAAGGGACCAAATCCATATTTTATCTAGGACTGTGCCAGTGAGGATTAAAAACGTCGTCTTAACTATGAACACATTGAAAAGATGACAAGTAGAAGGGTCAATATTTATCTGTGAGTAGATTAAGATAAAGACAACAGTTCTCAGAGCCTTGCCATTCATACCGGGAGAGGGGGGGCAAAAATGTATTAATACTTCTTTTTGGAAATATCACCCATGTTTTTTTTTTAATTTGGCTAGTGGGCCCTCGGAATTACTTTAATAAAACATAAAACATAGCATAATAGAGTTGGAGGGACCTTGGAGGTCTTTTAGTCCAACCCCTGCTTGAACAGGAGACCATTACCATTTCAGACAAAGGGTTGTCCAGGGTTTTTTTTTTTTGAAAGCCTCCAGTGATGGAGCACCCACAACTTCTGAAGGCAACCTATTCTATTGGTTGATTGCTCTCATCATTAGGAATTTTCTCCTTAGTTCTAGGTTGCTGCTTTCCTTGGTTAGCTTCCATCCATTGTTTCTTGTCTTGCCTTTTGGTACTTTGGAGAATAAGTTGTCTCCCTTTTCTTTATGGCAACCCCTTAGATTTTGGAACACTGTCTTCTCCCCTATCCTTCTTTTCATTAGACTAGACATACCCAATTCCTGTAACCATTCTTTGTATGTTTTCGCCTCCAACCCTCTAATCCTTCTTGTTGCTCGTCTCTTCACTCATCAAGTTCATTCCCTTGGAATTCAAACAAGATTAGGAACAGACTTTCCCAGTGTGTGTTTTCCTTTAGAAATATTAGTCCTCAGTACATCAGAATGGCAGCATTTTGGAGAAGGCTGTTTTAGGAATCACAAAACTTTAAAATCCACCCAGCTTCCCTATTCCTATGAGCTTCTCATGTTTCATGTATCTGTATTGCTCATTCTCTTTCCCCAACCAACTTGACTTGACTCAAAAACTTGCTGTGGTCTCTAATTCTTTTACAACAAATAATCCTTGTCTTCTGTCGACTGCCTTCTTGCTGAGGTTAGCAACTATTTGTGGTGTCCTAAGAATGAGATCTTGCTGGCCTAATCACTATAAAAATAATTTGCTCAGGGTAGTGAAAGTTCAGCAATTAGTGAAGCAAGAACACTAGAATGGTATTAGATACAGCAGTGGTGATATAAAAAGAAATAGTGTAATAAAATTGCCAAAAGTAAATGAACATCTTGCCATGCTTCAGATGTTTCGTTTCATGCTGTAAAACTGTTCTAATATGTGGCCTAGTTAATAGTAGTGTGTCTTTATAAAAGCAGAGGGCACCTCTGCTGTTCCTATTACAGTCCTACTAGTTGGCAGAAATGTGGCTGGCTTTACATTTTACGTTAAATTATGCTTGATTGCACGGACAGCGAGGTGGTTACACTGTATTTGGCATTTTTGTCCATCTATCGAGTCCTTCCCAAGAACCTGGAACAGGCAGATGCTGCTGTTTAATAATGTTAAAAGTATCGTCATAGGATGTAAGCTGTTCCAAGTAAAGGGCCTTCTGCAATTGACTGGTGGTGACTTTGTCAATTGCTGATGGTATTCAAGTGGTGGTGCAGAAGGTTTGGAATTGTACCCAAGGCGCCTATCACTATTAGGGCTATCTTTGCTTTCTTTTGCCATGGTGGTTCTACTTCTCTTTACAGATCTTTATTGTTTGTGATTTTCTCCAGTTCTTTCTCTTCTATTCTGCTATCTCCAGGTACTGCTATCTCCACTATCCAGATCTTTTTGTCTTTCTTATCAACAATTAGGTGTCAGGTACTTGTCTATTTGAATTCTGAAGTCCCAGAGCACTTTAATGTCTTTATTTTCTAATACTTTGCCTATTCTGTGGTCCCGGCAGTTCTTGCTTGCAGGCAAGTGATATTTCTTGCAGATATTACTACTAACCAGAGCATACAAAACATTTGCTAGACCATTTCTCGAATACAGCTCATCTATCTGGAACCCTTGCACTACATATCGGACATTAATACAATTGAACATGTCCAGAAATATTTCACAAGAAAAGTCCTCCACTCCTCTGCTCGCAACAAAATACCTTATGTTACCAGGCTTGAAATTCTAGGCTTAGAAAACTTAAAACTACGCCGCTTTCGGTATGACCTAAGCATAGCTCATAAAATTATCTGCTACAATGTCCTACCTGTCAATGACTACTTCAGTTTCAACCACAACAATACACGAGCACACAACAGATACAAACTTAAAGTGAAACGCTCTAAACTCGATTGCAGAAAGTATGACTTCAGCCGCAGAGTGGTCAATGCCTGGAATCAGTGGTGGGTTGCTCCCGGTTCGCACCGGTTCGCAAGAAAAATTTGGAGTAGTTCAGAGAACCGGTAATAACATTGGCTGGTCACGCCCCTGAACCAGTCCCCGGCCCGGTCGCCGCTCGCATACCCCCCCACCTCATCAGAGGCTTTTTTTTTTTACTTTTAAAAGCATTTTTTCTACAACCTCTTCGACCGAAAAAATGCTTTTAAAAGTAAAAAAAAAAAAGCCTCTGATGATCGCGCGGCTCAGCTGGGATCGTCAGAGGCTTTTAAAAGCATTTTTTCTGCAACTTCTTCTGCCAAAGAGGTTGTAGATAAAAAAATGCCCTTAAAAGCCTCTGGCGATCCCAGCTGAGTTGCCTGATCATCAGAGGCTTCTAAAAGCGTTTTTTTCTGCAACCTCTTAAGGTTGTAGAAAAAATGCTTTTAAAAGTTAAAAAAAAAAAGTTGGCCACGCCCACCCAGTCACATTACCCACCACCACCAAGCCATGCCCACAAAATAAGCCACGCCAATAGAACCGGTAGTAAAAATATTTAGAACCCACCCCTGCCTGGAATGCACTACCTGACTCTGTGGTTTCATCCCAAAACCCCCAAAATTTTAACCTAAGACTGTCTACTGTTGACCTCACCCTATTCCTAAGAGGTCTGTAAGGGGCGTGCATAAGAGCACCAGCGTGCCTACTGTCCCTGTCTTAATGTTTCCTATTTGTATGTATTTTATGTCTTCAATTCATGCTTATACTTATATATATTATCTAATACGTTCTTGACAAATAAAATAAAATAAATAAAAATAAATTTAAAAAAATATTCCAATGCACCATTGTTGCTATTTTGTCATGCCATTGTTCGTAATCAGTCTGTGCAATTTTCTTGGCAGCAGCTAGGTAGTCCATTGTGTCTTCATCTTCTTTACAGAGGCAGCATTTGCTGTTTGCTGCTATAGTCTCATTTCTGGCTTTGTACGCATTTGTTCTTTGGCCTTGGTCTTCTGCAGGCAGAATTAGCCCCTCTGTCTCTTTCTCCAACTTTCTTGCTCTTAGCCATTGCCAGGCCTTATTATTATCTCCTTTGCAGACTAGGCGTGTGTTTGCGTGTAGGTATGTATGTATGTACTGGCCATGAAATACTTTGCCACATCTTTTCTTTTATTCTTCATTTGGTCCTTCTTGTAGGGCAGTTTGATCTCTCCAGCAGTCAGTAAGCCTTCATGCTGTACTAGCTTTAGTTCATCTTCTTCACTGTCCTTCAAATATTCTTCCAATGCCCCTTTTCCTTCTTCAACCCTCTGGTGCACTTGCCACATTCTATACCCACCTATACTCCTTGGTAAATAGTCTGCCAACTTCGCTGCATGGATGAAGGGCAAGATTCATTGCCATTATATTTATCCTTTTATCCTGCCTGTTTTTATATAAAACTCATGATGACAAATATATCTCCTATTTTCCCCCACAACAATAACCCTGTGAGATGGATTGGGCTGAGCGAAAGTGGCTGACTCAAAGTCGCCCAGCTTTTCATGTCTAAGGTAGGACTAGAATTCACACACTCCTGGTTTCTAGGCCAGCAACTTACCTACTAGACCAAACTGGCTCTGATGTTACAAAACATATTATAGGTTTGCACCGGGTATTCAAGGCTGCAGTGCCTTGAGGATGGCATCTTCCCACCACGCTGCCTCGGCGAAGTCAAAACACCTTTGCGGTAGATGGTTGGCTACTGATGGACAACAGAGTATTGGGGTGGGAGTTGAAGGGAACGCTATATGCTTCGTGTCTAGATTTCAGACTCTGCTTGACTTTTCTGCCATCACTATCTCTCAGTAAAAGTTCCTTTTGAAATGTGACTAGTTTCAAGAATGTTGCTTTCTTGGGAGAGGAGTTGAAGCAGATCCTTACACAACATCTGATAATGCTTTCAGAATAGCTGGGTGTACTCTTGAGGCAGAGGAGATTGACCTCAATATATGCAACCACAGTCCTCAGCAGCCCAATTACAGCCATCATTGACCTTTGTGTTGATTTGAATTTCTTGCCCTGCACCCATGGAAAAAAAAGTAGCTTTTGTTCCCAACCTATGATCCCAGTTCTGCTGAGCTTTGTTTGTCCAATCAATAATGGGCAATGCATATTCTTTAGTGCTAGATCATTATAAACAACCTTGTGAGCTTGTGGGGTAAGTGTCAGGATGTTGGGCTCAATAATAGAACATTGCAGCTTGCCTAGAGGCCCAAAGCAACATGATGCACAGCTAATGATGTATCAGACTTAAATTCCTTTCTGTGTTTGTCTATAAAGGTCAGGGTCAAGGTCACGTTGTAGAAAGAGAACCCAAAATAGGGAGAAGATGAGTTTACAATCAATTATTGTGATTCTAATCACTATTGAGAAGGTCTTTGTAGAAGTCTAATGTCTTCACATCGGTCAAAATATTGATGAGCGTGAACATGAGATGGGGTGAGTAGATAATGCAATACTTTGGATCAGAATGGCCAGATTCAAATCTCTGTTTAGTTGTGAGGCTTATTGGGTATTTCTGGGATACTACTAGGTATGTTTAAAATTAGTTGATTTGGAAATGGATTATTCTCAAAATTTCCAGAATGTCTCCCATTTCCCTTTGAACCTCTTCTGGACTGTACCATTCTGGGTTGGGGGATTCAGTGATTTCTTGAAGGAAATTCTCCTAAGCAAAAAGGGTATGAGGTAATCCAGAGATGTTCTGGGCCCAAATAAACCTTTTTTTTATCTAGAACATTATTTCCAGGACACTTCAAGTCATTTCTTATTTGAAAGATTTACTTCTGAAATCCCCCCCAAATCCCCCCCATCCCCCTCAGGATCTGCATGTCCCAAAGGAAAACAGGATGTTCTGGTGTTCTCTGGCAAGGGCCACTTCCAGATGGATGGATTTTACACATCCTTAGTCACCACTATCATTAAAACTAAGTGTTTTACGGGGAGATTGTGATGATATAATGGAAGTTTAAAAACTAATTGTATGTTTTTCTGAGTTTCTTACCAAATGATGTTATAATGAAAATCTTGAGAAAATCTACATTAATATTAAGGTTTTTGGAGAGTCATTCCTCCAGTTATTCTTCTCTAGATCTTTGGCTCTCTATGTCTCTTTCCTTATTTTTTCCCCCTTGTTTGTCACCCCTCTGCATCTCTCTTGTGTCCCTGGGGAAGAGCAAGCTTTAAACAATATACTTTTCAGAGCAAGGCTTTGAACTCGAGAAAAGATCATGTGAAGTCTACAGATACTATTAAAGAGTGATCAGTAACTCTCTTTCTTGCTTTGTTGGACAATATTTGATTTGGGAAACTTTCCTAGAAAAGGAAAAATCCTTTGTATCACACTAATTAATGTAGCTTCTTTGTTCTACTCCTAAAGATAACTTAGCCAATCCTCCATCCTTTCTGAAGAATTTTCAATAAACTTTCAAATGCATTTGCTATTTTTAATTAAAAGTGTGTGATGTTTTAAGGGCTGCTCTAAGCTTTAAATATATGTGCAGAAAATAGTATAGCAGGCTATTGCCTACATTCTGTTTTGTCTGGATTTTAAATTGTGTTCCTACTTTTCTAATTTAGAAACCCAGTCCAGATAACATTCATGAATAGGTGGATTAAAAATGTAATGAACCAAATTAAGTGATAGAAGTAACCAATTGTCTTTATCAGATTTCGAAAGGAAATGTGTCAGACCTATTTGGTATATGAGTCAGAAATCACAAAAAATCCCAGGGCTCCAGGCTAGACTGGAAAATAAATAAATAAAAAAAAAAAAGCATCTTAGGAGGTAGTGGTGGATCACTTCCAAGTTGTTACATTTTGATGTAATCATTAGCAACTGAGCTTAGTTAATCAAGTAATGAAGTGTCTACAGCCTCAGAAAGCACCAAGGACTCCACAGTAGACACCAAACTCTTTGGTCTTTCTACATGTCTATCACATGTAGTGTCAAGGAGAGTTTGGAAGCTCCCAGATTGCATGCCAAATGTATTTATGTCAATCTCTAAAAAGCTAACAACACCGTATCTTGCAGTGGTGGGTTGCTCCCAGTTCTCCCCGGTTCAGGCGAACTGGTAGTAGCGGCGGTGGGAAGCTCCACCCACCCGCCCAGACGTCATCAAAAACTATCTGCACATGTACAGAAGCTTCTGCACAGAAGCGCCGTGCGCTCGCTTTGCAAACCGGTAACGCCAGATTTTGAAATCCACTACTGGTATCTTGACTCGTTATCTCTAAAGAAGGCATCATGTTGTAAATCTGTCATGTCCCTCTAACTGGTGGTTTTATATGGTACAATGTAGAAATGCCAAACCTTACAGCTTTTGCATGTAATGAAACTGCTCCCAATTTAGGCTGCCTGTTTTTATGTCTCTATGATAACGCTATATTAAAATGTGGTACAGGTAGTCCTCGATTTGTATCCATTCATTTAAAGACAGTTTAAAGTTATGACAGACTTGGAAGAAGTGACTTGCGAACCGTCGTCAAAAGTTAACAGCTGTCACACCATCCTTGCAGTCACAATTTGGGAACTTGCCAGCTAGCTTGCATTTGTGCTGGTTGTAGCATCTTGGTGTCATAACCCCACGATTTGAGACCCTCCCAACCAACTTCTAACAAGCAAATTAGGAAAGCCAGATTTGCTCAGCAATTATGTGATTCACTTAACAATCACATTATTCACTTAACAAGCATGGTTGCAAAATCGGGTCCACTCATGTAATTATTCCCTTAGTGACCCCATTGCAAATTGTGGTTGTAAGGACTATTTGTAATCTGAATGGGGCATGTTATTTTAGATTAGGCTGCACCTTCCACTTAAATGAGAACATTATATTAACAGGGCTGTTTTACTTTTCAGCTCTTTTTCCAAATTACCGATAATGTGGAAATTACTCTCGTTTTATCTTTTTTTTTTATTTTTGCTTCATAGTGAGTTAAAGTTTTCCCCAAGAGCTTTTCTTCCCCCAACTTTCACTCATGCTATCAGAAAAGACTGAAGAGCACTTACGAGTTTTTAGAAAAGATCCAGATATCATACATTCTATTCCCTAATAATTTGGAGATGCCTTTTAA
The DNA here is from genome assembly GCF_059756535.1 of Pantherophis guttatus. NCBI lineage: Eukaryota > Metazoa > Chordata > Lepidosauria > Squamata > Colubridae > Pantherophis > Pantherophis guttatus. The sequence continues at coordinate 321,070,672 of NC_142063.1, read as the reverse complement.
ATTTTTCCCCTTCTGACAAAATACAGGGGTCCAGCTATATATGGGTATACACAAATGGACAACACTCTTCAAACTGGACTGGAGGAATAAATTGTTTAAAACATTTTTTAAAATGAATGTTCAGCTTGGAGTGTTAAAATATGTTTTTCAGGTGAAATAAAAACTACATCAATTCCATAAGTACTACATCAATTTCCAAATAGTAATAGATCTAACTTGGGAGTAGGAGGAGGGAAATGGATGACTTTGTTCCATTTTCTTTTTTACTCATTTATATTTGTCTTTCACGTGTGCTTTCTTATTGCTGCATTTATTACTCAAATACATCTGAAAATAATACACTCATTCCAACATGAGAAAAATGTTGTTAATCTAGGCATCATGATACTAAAGTATGTTGTAGATTAGAAGGTGAAGAATGCTTGGAAGACTTGAAGATATTTTTTCTAAAATAGTTCTTACTGCTTGTCATAGTGAGTCTAGTGCCAGGGTGTCAAACTCAAGGCGTGCGGGCTAGATCCGGCCCACGGGTGCTTAAATCTGGCCCACAAGGTTGGCCTGCAGATAGCAAAGGATTGGCACATGGTGCCTCTGGCAGCCAAAATGGGGCACGGGTGTGTGTGTGTGCAGGCTGTTTCAGGCTGGACGGCATCCTGCAGCACCCTGCTGGCCAAAACAGGGTGTGGGGGGTGCGTGTGGCCCCCTGCACTCTGTTTTGGCTGGTAAAGTGCTGCAGGAGGCCATCCAGCCCGAAAATAGCCTCCTGCAGCATCCTGCAAGCCAAAATGGGGCACAGGGTGTGCACATGGGCCCCCTGTACTCTGTTTTGGCCAGCAAAGTGCTGCAGGAGGTTGTTCAGGCCGAAAACGGGTCATGGGGACGTCACACGTGGGCCCCCACGTCCCATTTTGGCCGACGGTGCTGCAGGAGGCATTCATTCCTTCTCTCCCCCCCCCCCGGCCTGCGGAAGAGAAGTACAGTGCTGATCGAAGCGGCCCTTGAAGAAAACCAGTTTGACATCCCTGATCTAATGGATCTTACCTATTTTCCAACTGCTTTGCTTGTCATCCACCCCCTCCAGCTGGTATGCTGCCTTTTTTATTGCTGCTACAGAAGCTTGCATCATCGCGTTTGTTGGTATGCAATTTATACAAAGCACAAAGCAGTGCAATGATGAGGATGAGGATGAGGTGGAAGAGAAGGAAGAAGAGGTAGTGGTGTTTGGTAGTGCCTTCAGGATTAACCAACTTTATTAGGGCATAGATTTTGATTAACTATAGCACGGTTCAGCTTAGTTTAGGGCATAGTTTTCCATGAGCAATAGCTCAGAAGGAGTAAAAAAAGAACATTCACAGCTCTGATGGAAGGGGTAAGATTGACACCATGGTAAATTTTGTGCTGTGTGAGCAAGTTCCACTGTAGGTTGCGTTGGACATCTGTTCTACCTCACAGTTAAAAGAATAAAAGTGCGGGTTCTTTTATAAAACTGTACTTCAAGCCTTCCAATGCTGCAGTATGCTGAAATGCTTTGCTATCTTTTGAACTTTCTACTCTTTTTCCTTCTCTGCCAAATTATAAATTGCTGAAAAAGCCAACCCAATTTCTCGCCTGCAACTCTGCTAATGTCTCTCTTTGCATTGTTTAAAGCAATGATTTTTTTATTTGTATAGCTTCCCTCCCTGAGGGAGCCAAAATGTTCCTGACTGCACTCAACTAGAGATGGAGATATTATGGCCTATCACATGTTTTGCATATAGAATCCCCAAATTCATTTTGTTCATATCTCAAGCTGTTAGGTTCTGGCAGTACATTGATTTGAAGGGTCTCCCTCCATCCTAGGTCCCTGACAGCCAGGGCTAGAAGATGGACAATTATTTTGACATGTCATGGCTTCTACGGGATACAGGCTTTTTTTTTTTTTAATTTCTCAAGCAAGTATAAGGTAACAGATATAAGTATAAACATGATTATGAATACAGGAAATGAATACGAATAAATGGGGACAGTAGGACATGGATGGTAGGCACGTTGGTGCGCTTATGCACGCCCCCTTTACACACGTCTTAGGAATGGGGTGAGGTCAACAGTAGACAGTCTAAGGTTAAAGTTATGGGGGTTTGGGGATGAAACCACAGAGTCAGGTAGTGCATTCCAGGCACTGACCACTCTGTTCCTGAAGTCATATTTTCTGCAATCGAGTTTGGAGTGGTTTACCTTAAGTTTATATCTATTGTGTGCTCGTGTATTGTTGCGGCTGAAGCTGAAGTAGTCATTGACAGGTAGGACGTTGTAGCAGTTAATTTTTTGTACTATGCTTAGGTCAGACCGAAAGCGGCGTAGTTCTAAGTTGTCTAAATCCAAAATTTCAAGCCTGGTGGCCTAAGGTATTCTGTTGCAAGCTCTGGAATGGAGGACTCTTCTCATTAAATATCTCTGGACTCGCTCAATTGTATTAATGTCCGATATGCGGTGCAGGTTCCAGACAGATGAGCTGTATTCGAGAATTGGTCTAGCAAATGTTTTGTATGCTCTAGTTAGCAATACGATATTACCAGAGAAGAAGGTACACAAGATTAGGTTAATGCCTTTTTGGCAATGTTGTTACAGTGAGCTCTGGCACTTAGATCATTAGAGATGTGTACTCCAAGGTCCTTGACAGAGTGAGGGTCGTCTAGGAGGTCGTATCCGCCCAGCTTGTATTTTGTGTTCTGATTATTATTATTTTTTGCCAATGTGTAAGACATTTGTTGGTTGAGATTTGGAGTTGCCAATTGTTTGACCATTATGATACATAGTCAAGGCATGCTGTATTCCTGGATTTCCAAATGGGCAGGAAGAATAGATAAGGATGGAGAGGGTTGGTGAAGATTTGGGTTTAGAAACCCATGGATTTGCCAGGAAGCTATTGGTCTGTTGTTTCTAGGATGTGATTGAAATGAGCTTCCGCCACAGGATGGTTTCTCCTCCCTATCCTGGGCAGCTGCTGAATTTAATCTTTCGGCTCTTCCTAGTTCCCGAAAGAAAACTCTTTATCGAGCAAATGATGAACTTTGTGGAACTTTGATGCATCTCCTTTTGCAATAAGCAAGGAAAGAGATTGGAGGAAGAATAGCTGAGCATGAGGCTGTATCTTGTACAAACAGATGGTGCTTAAAAGCAAAAATTGTCTTTAAAGTGAAGTGAGGGGTTGATGCTCAGAATTAGATTTTTTTTCCCCTCCCATTTCTTTTTTTTTCAAAGTAATTTGGCAGGCTGCTTCCATTAAGTTAAGTGACTGAACCAATGTGTGAAGGTATCCTATTTAGTAACCTCAATCTAAAAATGCATTTTTTTCCCCTTGAAGTGAAATAGTAGCTTAATAGCTGGAGCTTTGTGCTTTGTCCTCCCTTTTCCATTGAAATATAGCACCAAAGTAATGTTAATTATGTGAGGGATATCGCACTTTTTTAAATGTTGGTTAAATAAATCATTGGTCAAAAGTTCCTCAAGTTCCTTTCCTCTGGTGAGGAAAGATCATAATAAAACATTGGTAAAAAGGAAAGAGGCAAGAGAAGAAAGTCATCCTCGTACAAACAAAAACAAGATCTTGAAAATTTTAAGGTATAAGATATTAATCACAATTAAACAAACCAGCAGCTGCTGGTATTTACAATTTGCAGTAAATTGTCTGAGTGCTCAAACTGGTAGCCTGTGTCCATATGTGAAATGTTGAGATTCTATTGTAGGCCCTCTCATAAACAGGCTGTCATCTTGTACCTGGCCAGTCAAGAAATCCTGTTTAAAAATATGAAAATGAAAATTTAAAAAATGTTTATCATTAAGGAACGTGAATATCATATTGCTTAACTTTATCATTTGGGGAAGGAGGTGCTGGGCACCTTTCCAATAAATAAATAAATGGGCTGCAGCTGCCTGCAATATACATTATATAGATATGAAAAGAAAAAAGAAAAGGAGAGGAGAGGAAAGAAAGAGGGAGGGAGAGAGGGAGGGAAGGAAGGAAGGAAGGAAAGAAAGAAAGAAAGAAAGAAAGAAAGAAAGAAAGAAAGAAAGAAAGAAAGAAAGAAAGAAAGAAAGAAAGAAAGAAAGAAAAAACGAACCAACTGGGCTTATGGGAAGACATGAATACTGAATTTATCCTTTTTTCTTCTTTCTAGAGCATTGTTCAGGCTACATTCATTGGTCATGATTGGGGTGGTGTCACAGTGTGGAATATGGCTCTCTTTTACCCAGAGCGGGTCAAGTAAGTTAATTTCTCTGTGACATTTGCATGCAATATATATGATAGTGATGGATCAAACACCAAACAGTGCTCATCATCTGGAGTTGTGAGGAGAAGTACAGTACATAATTCAGTGAAATGTCTTACAGTATATAGTACATACCTAACCTTAACAAAATTAAATATATGGGTAGATTATCTTTAGTTGCTACCTTTCACCCTTTTTCTCATCAAATTCCATTTTTATTTGTTTCTAAATTTAATTAGAAAAATCCATGAAAATGTCATAAGTTAATAACTTGTCCTGTTAATGACTTGTCAGATTTTACCTTCCTTCTCCTTTGTCCATTACTTTGCAAGCCATTTTTATTTTGTCATTATTCATCTGCCTAAATAATATATTTCTCGTCATCTTGGTTTGTCTCTCAGTCATTGTATTTTTTAAAATTCCATTTCATTGTTGATGTCTATCCAGAATTACTTATACCTTTTTCTCCTTAAAAATTATGACATATCAGAGGCCAGCCTTCTCAGGCTGATGCTTTCCCCATGAGTCTAGAGCAGCCATCAGCCCTAACATGTCAAGTTCTTCAATTTACTTTTCTCCTAGATATTAGCATTCAGCAGGTGGATAGACAATAACCGTATTTGACTGGAATTTGCCTTCCTTCCTTCCTCTCTCCCTCCCTCCCGCCGTCTCTCCCTCCCTGCCTCCCTCCCCTTGCTAGTTAAATTTTTTTTGAGATATTTATTAACAATATTTACAAGCCATTTTGGTACTAGAGCAGGCTAATGACTATTTTTTACCTTTTTTCTTAATATAGTACTTGTATGCATTTTTAAAACTTGTTTAAACTTTCTCAGCATTTCTGGGTCCTGGGTCCTATTTTTTTTTTACCTAATCAATGTTTTATTATATTTGTATTCCACTTTTACTCAAGGAAATTATAGTAATCTGAGATTGATGTATATGTTAGATTTATATCCCAACTTTCTTCCAAGAGTTCAAAGTGGAGTATATAACATCCCTTTCCTCAATCTCTCCTACCCCACAACAAAAAATTGGACTTGAACCTGTGACTTTCTTCTAAGCCTAGTCCAGTTATTTTAATCACTGTCCATATTGGCTCTCTCTCTATGCGTTTAGAACTTGTAGAGATGCACTAACCGCTGCCTTTCCCAGCCTGGTGGCTCCAGATGTCCTAGCACTGTAATTCTCAGAATATCATTCTGCACAACTGAAAGCCACTGAGTTGCCAAGCACTACATTAATAGTTTTCCCAGTTGCAATGTATGGCTGTGAAAGATGGACCATAGGAAAGGCTGAGCGCCAAAGAACTGAGGCCTTTGAACTATGGTGCTGGAGAAGACTCCTGAGAGTCCCTTGGACTGCGAGGCGATCAAACCGGTCAGTCCTAGAGGAGATCAACTCTGACTGCTCTTTAGAAGGCCAGATCCTGAAGATGAAACTCAAATACTTTTGCCACCTGATGAGAAGGAAGGACTCACTAGAGAAGAGCCTAATGCTGGGAACAATTGAGGGCAAAAGAAGAAGGAGATGACAGAGAATGAGGTGGCTGGATGGAGTCACTGAAGCAGTTGGCGTGAGCTTAAATGGACTCTGGGGGATGGTAGAGGACAGGAAAGCCTGGAGGAACGTTGTCCATGGGTTCGCGACAGGTTGGACATGACTTTGCAACTAACAACAACAACAATATTAATATATTTTGTCACCACTCCTGTCTGAAATAGTTCTTTGGATACACTACATAAAGTGATCATTCTTCAATACTGTAACTATCATTGATGTTTAATGTAGGACAATTCATTCTAATTGTTTTTTGTTGTAGCATCAAGCACAGAGGTCTGCCTCTCTGGACATACGCACTTTTGTATCAAAACCCTCCCCTCGCTTTTCATCCCTTCTTCCTAATACCTTGCTGTTGTTTCAGGGCAGTGGCTGGAATAAATACACCCTATACACCTTCAAGGGCTGGAGTGAATATTGTGGAAAGGCTGGAATCCATTCCTGTTTTTGATTATCAATTCTACTTCCAAGAGCTAGTGAGTACTATAATAAGACACACATTTGTACTACATAGGTGGAGGAATGAGGCTGTACTGGAATCCAAATTTGGAGTGATCGTCCCAGCTTAATTGGGTACTTTCTAAAGAATGATGAAAAATAGTTTGAGATTGATCCTAACATATAAGAAATGGAACATCTGACCGTGACTCATGATCAGAGGAAGAACAATAGAGAGTCTGCAAGGGAATCCTTAAATTTCAGGCTTTTTGTCTCCCTAGTCAGATATCCTATATAACAGTCAGCCAGTTTTAACATATACTTAGTGTAGAAGCATCTAGCTGACCTTGGCTAATCTCAAATAAATTAATCAGAGTGAGATCCACCTAGCAAAATAGTAGGATGTTCCAAAGCTGTAAGCTAGAGTAGGAAATAGAAAAATATCCTCAGAGAAGGTCCTTCTATATTGCCAAGGTTAGCTCTATACTTATTTATTAGTGAACAAATGGTTAAAAAATAAATCATACGAATCTGGCCTAACATATTTGCCATCCAACCTATTAATGTGGTCACCATGTAGTTATGGAAGTTTCAGGATGGGGCCAGGTTAGGGAAGGCTGAGAATTCTGGAGTGATGCTGTTTTAATATTTACTTGCTTTGTTTATTAGTATGTAAATATTATAATATCTCTCTCTCTCTCTCTCTATTAAACTGCCTAGAGAGGGCTGTAAAGCACTGTGAAGCGATATATAAGTCCAAGTGATATTGCTATTGCTAAATTAATGGAATGACTTAAATGTTCTAATTCTATTTGTACAGCTATAAATGAATCCTGATAGAAAAAGAAGGAGGGGTCTGAAATACTCACTGTCCCCACAGCACTCTACGTTACTGAAACTGCTAACCAATTTTATTTTGCATAATTTAGAACTTTTAGCACACTGGGCTGGAGGTTTTTCTTGGCAGTGAATGTGTGTTGGCAAATTGTAAAAGAGAGATTTAGACCTGAGAACTCAAGCCCAAACTTGCAAGGCTGCCATAAATTAATTCATTCTTTCTTTCTTTCTTTCTTTCTTTCTTTCTTTCTTTCTTTCTTTCTTTCTTTCTTTCTTTCTTTCCTTCCTTCCTTCCTTCCTTCCTTCCTTCCTTCCTTCCTTCCTTCCTTCCTTCCTTCCTTTTTTTTGCCTAATTGTAATTTTTGCAGACCACTGTAAAGTTGCTTCTCCAGCACAAAATGGCTAGTCCTGTCCCAGAAGCCTGTGCCAGACTTGGCTATTCCTGGAAAAAAGAGAGAGGGTTTTTTCCCCCCACTATTTGAAGATGAGATCCTGGTAGTTTCTGGGGGGTGGGGGCAGGGGTGCTATTCAGCAGGTTCTGGAGAACCAGTAGCGTAAATTTTGAGTAGTTCGGAGAACCGATGAATACCACCTCTGGCTGGCCCCAGAGTGGGGTGGGAATGGTGATTTTGCAATATCCTTCCCCCAGGAGTGGGGTAGGAATGGAAATTTTGTAATATCCTTCCCCTGCCATGCCCACCAAACCACGCTACGCCCACCAAACCACGCCCACAGAACCAGTAGTAAAAAAAAATTTAATTCCACCACTGGGTGGGAGGAAAAATGGGGACCTACATAGTGTATCAGGTACATCTTCCCTTGTATTAAATGACGAGAATAGAAGGAACTTCTAGACAACTAAAGTGCATTGCCTTGTCATTTTTCTCCATGCATTTAAGAAGACTTCCCCAGCCATCCATATTGAAAGCCATCCATATTGAAAGCCAATCTAAGTCCTCACTTGCATCCTACAGTCATATCTCATCAGCAATTCAGCGTGCAGAGTTAGGAAGAAATACTGCTGAGGCTGAGCACTGAATCATAGCCCCACTAGGCTACAGAGTAATCTAATTTAGCTTTGCAAGAGAAGACTCCATTAGTTAGAGATCAGAGAATGACGATATGGCTGCATTTGGGCAATTGAAAATTTGAGCCTCTTGGGTTCTCTTGGCCCAAAGAGACAAGGGGCTACAAATCTGTTCCTGACAGAGTCTATTTATTGAAGATTCTGATTGGCTTCTTTTCTTTGCTTCTTTTAAAATATACTAAATATTTGGTTTAAAAGCCAATTGTATAATAATAAAGTGGAGGATTGGGGACAATGGGCAAACTCTGTTCTGAATAGCATTCCACAAACGCATATAATCATTTTTATGCATGGCCAAAAAACAAGTGCAGGTACTGTTTTAAATATTGGTATAAGATAAAAGTTTAACAAATAAATTAAATGGATTTTTAAAATGATTTATTGATAAATATTGTATATAGTAAAACATTTGAAAACTCAAACTCATTACTTTCTTAGTAAATAACTTGTTTTTATAGCCATGGTTAAAAATTTGGCTGTCACCATTGTAATTTTAGGATTTTTGTCTGATAGTTAAATTTAACTAAATTCAGAAATGCATCCTCGTGGTCTTGATTTTAAAATAGGCCAGATAAATATCGTGCTGAAAAAATGCAATGAAATATGAGCCACAGTTTCAAAGTCAATACCATTACAGGGACAATGGCTTTGAGAGATGGGAAACTTTTGAAATCTGCTACGTAATATATTTGATGGTGACACATTTAATCTGGCTTTTCAAAAGGATTTTTTACATTTATTTATATGTAGCAATAGCAGTTAGGCCTATATACCGCTTCACAGTGCTTTACAGCCCTCTCTAAACAGTTTACGGAATCAGCATATTGCCCTCAACAATCTCGGTCCTTCTTTTACCAACCTTGGAAGGATGGAAGGCAGAGTCAATCTTGAGCTGGTGAGAATCGAATTGCTGGCGGTCAGCAAAATTAGCCTGCAATACTACATTCTAACCACTGCGTCACGACAGCTCCTGTAAACCACTGAGATAGAAATAGCTGAAAAGCATCATTGTAATTTATTCCAAAGGTCAGGAGTGAAGCCAGAGATTTGATTAGTAGAATAAGTATAGGTCTATGCCTAGATTGTCTGGGACTTGGGGCTCATGTGTTGGTATCAGAGGTGTCTACAGAGTATAGTTAAACAAATTTAAGATGGTGGCCATAACAAAGCAATCAAAGCTATGCCTGATTTTTAGATGTGTTTCAACAAAAAAAAAAAACCAGGTGCTTTGATTTCTCATTGTGGCTGTGTCCTCCTCCTTCTCCTCCAAATACTCTGCAGATGTGCTTGGTTGGGATGGAATCCAGAAGCCGGAAGTAAAATCTAGTTGTATTTAACTGACACAGATGATGCTTGTGCTTACATTGTGTGGTACCTTAGACTAGAGCTTTCGATAGCATTTAGCATTTACACTTATATACGGCTTCATAGTGCATTAAGACAGCGCTCTCTAAGCAGTTTACAGAGTTAAGATATTTCCCCCAATGATCTAGGTCCTCATTTTACCAATCTCGAAAGGATGGAAGGCTGAGTCAATCTTGAACCAGTCAGAATTGAACTCCTGGCTGCGGGCAGAGTTAGCCTGCAATATTGCATTCTAACCATTGTGCCACCACGGCTCCTAAATATTCCAAAAAATAAAATAAAATGACTGTGAAAAGTTCACTTCTCTTGGATAGAGAGAAACACTTGTTCATAAATGTGTCATAATTGCATGCATTCTTCTTTTCTAGGCCCAAATTACATATTTTTAGAAGTGCCTTGAAAATTTGAGCAAACTTCTGGATCACTTACAAAGGGCAAAATTCTATCAAGAATAGAAAACAATGAAGTCTTTTTATATGATTAATGAGATTGTCAGGGAGGCTAAGAAAATATAACTTCAGAAATGCTGTATGGAGATATTTATATCTCAAAAATGCACATTTTTCTTCTTTGTTTCCTTTTCTCTTTTATTAAATTAGGTAAAATGAAATCAACAAAGGCGTCCAGTTGCCAAAAGGATAGAGGCTGCCTTTTTTCTCAGATAGACAAAAGTGAAGGGAGCTGAGAAGGGCCTCTAAAGTCTGGTGCTAGCTATAGAAATAGCCCTGCTCTTTAAATGGGGCAAGGAACAGGAGAGGAATTGACGTAGATACAGTAGTGGCCAAAATTTTGGAATCCTTTTGGAAAAAGTATTTTTGTGAGGTTTGATGGCTAATAACACCATTTTGGGGGGGGGGGGGATTTCAAGATAATCATATTCCACTGCTGGAATGGCCTGGGAATAGCCCAGACCTTGAAAATTGAAAATATGTAGAGCGACTAAAGAAACTACCCAGCAATAAAACCCAGTTAATAGAAGCAATCATTCAATCTTGGTTTCACATTATAACAGCTGCAGAACTAAAAGACTTGGTTCACTCCATGGGAAGACGTTTTAAGGCTATAATTTATGCTAAAGGTTATCGAACTATGTATTAACTGATGTGATAATTTTTGTATATCTTGTTTTTCTAGGGATAATTTTTGTATATCTCATTTTTTCTACGTGTTTCACTTTTCTTCTTTAGACTGCAACTGCTATTCTAATAGCAAATCCTTCATAAAAGTTATTGCACTACATTATTGATTAACTTATCTTTCCATTGATATATAATTTTATGGTACTACTCCCAAAAAAAGTGGTGTTATTAGCTAGTTTTAGAAAATTTTTCCCAAAAGGTTTCCACAATTTTGGCCACTACTGTATGGACTTCAACTCCCAGAATTCTCCACCAGCATATCTGGCTGGAGAATTCTAAGAGTTGAAATCCACATGTTTTAAAGTCACCAATATTGAGAAACATTGTCTTAGATAGTGGATGCTGGGTGCCAGAGGAGGGGGGAAAAACTATTCAACTCCTTGCATTCCCTCAATGAGTGATTCAAATAACCTTTTTTCCCCCCCCTCTTATAGGGAGTTGCAGAGGCTGAACTGGAGAAAGATATAATCCGAACTCTGAAGATTGTGATCCGATCTAGCAGGAAGGAGGTCAGTCCTCTTGCATGAATGGTTTTGTCCCAAAGGGAAAAGAAGGGATCTCAGATGGTATTGGATGCTAAAAATCTGTAAAGAAGTACATTGGAAATGATGTTTTTGGACTAATTACGCTCTTTATCTTAGATTAGCACAAGTATAGCCGGAAATCCATTTTTCCATTGTCCAGGATAGGAATAAGGAGGTGCAACCTAGAATTCTTGGTGTATTTCTGGTTAAGAGAATATTGAAGATATTGGTTTCTCCATTTCAAAACAAAAACAACAGTCAAAATGTTTTATTCTTTAAATTAATCTTCAAAATAAAATGGTAAACCAAGATTCGATTTTTAAACAAAACCAGAATTTGTGCAGTTGGGGAACTGAAAACAGATTTCTAGTCTTAGCGTATGTGGGTTGGCATCATCTCTCTTTATCTCCAACAGATGACTTAGATTTAGAATAACTTCATTGTCACTTTGATGTACACTAATCGGCATACATTAAAATGAAATTTCATTGCATAGAGCTCTCAGAGGGTCACCACCTCCTATATAGACTACATAAAGGTGACAAAATAAATATTATGCATATACCTACATATATTATATGATACAGAAAAACAAGACAGTCTAGTTCGGATGTATACATTTACACGGCAAGAAAAATGATTCTTGCAAGTTTACCAGATGGATGGTATAGGGAACAAAGCTGTTACAGAATCTGGTAGTCCTGCTAGAAATAGTTCAAAACCTCCTCCCAAAGGGGAGCAACAGAAACAGACCGTAAACTGAGTGCGTGGGGTCTCTAACAATGCTTGGAGCTCTAAGCACATAGCGCTTATAAGCAGTATCCTGAATGACAGGAAGTGACCTTCCTATAATCTTCTTGGCTGTCCTTACCACTCTCTGAATGGACTTTCTATCTGAGGTACTGCTGCCACCAAACCAAACAGTGATGAAGTTTGTTAAAATGCTCTCAATTGTGCCTCTGTAAAAAGTGGCCAGGACAGAAGGAGGAAGATAATACTGTAGTAGTGAACTCAGGAGTATTCGACATAAAGGGTAGTGCTACTTGGCTGCTAATGCTACATGAATTAGACCGATTTGATTTAACTGGCACAATATTACACCAAATGCAAAATTAAGGACTTTTTGGATTAAAATCATCTTAACCACTGAAATAAAAACTGGTTCAATGTGTCTTCGTGGCTCAGTTATCAGCCTCCTCTGATCTGCCCTAAGCTTCCTCACTTTTGCCACATTTCATTCAAAATGTTTTCCTTACAGGATAAAATGGGAGGATCTTCTCTTAGTACAGCTGGAGTTAGAAAGCGAGGTAAGACATTGCAACCCCCCATCAATGGAGGTTAAATACTAATAATTTCAATTTTTTAAAATGGGATGGGAAAATTCTAGGGATCCAGAACTATAGATTAGACCGGGAAGTTAAAAAACATCTGAGAAGATGATAATGGCAAACCACATCCCATATTCCTGCCAAGAAAAACCTCATGGACACAAGAATTTGACCTGAGAGCGTATTTTACCCTTTATTTTTAAAATTATTCTCTTACCACATTGAAAATTGCAGTTGGCAGTGACTTCCATACAGGTTCTAAGTGCTGCAATCAAACCTTTGGGGGAACACAGTTATGCCTTCTTATTTAAATAATGTTACTTTGCTGATGCTGTCTCAGAAAGTCTTAACAATCCAGTTTTTTACTCTGAATTGGAGGGTTTCATGCATTGAAATAGGTAGCAAGACAGTCTGATCCAGTGCTAGGAGAGGGCACTTGCATTTTGGCTTCTACCTTTTGCAGGGAAGCCTTTTATCTGTTCTAAGGAGCCAAGCGCATTGGACAGCTCTTCCTGGAAGGCTTTGTGCCTCTGTGTCAGTGCCAGATAGTCTTAAAATGATTCAGGAAGAGAAAAATATTGATACTAAGCATGAAGTTTAAACAAGTGAAGGAGTTTATTATAAAAAGAGTTTCCTAGCTCAGATTTAAGGTCTCATTGTTTACATCTGAGGCAGGGGTGGGATTGAAAATTTTCAACAACCAGTTCACTGCCTGGTTGCTGGGTAGGCGTGGTCATGGGGTTGTGGCCTACCCAGCCTCCTGCATCACAGCGGCAGGGGGGTGTTTTCGCCCTCCCCACACTCCAGAGGCTTTCCTCGAGCCTCCAGGAAGGCGAAAATGGCCTCCCCTGGGCACCAGAGGCCCTCTGGAGGCCATAAATGGGCCCGTTTTCAGATTTCCAGTACTTCCGGTAGGCTCATTTTTTGCTCTCCCCAGGCTCTGGAGGCTTTCCTTGAGCCTCCACGAAGGCAAAAACAGCTCCCCTGGGCATCTGAGGCCCACCGGAGGCCAGAAACAGGCCCATTTCCAGACTTCCGATAGGCCCGTTTTTGGGCTTCCGAGAGCCTCCGCATGCACCCTGCACTTACCTGGCATCCAAAACTGGCTGCGTGGAGACTCCTGGGAGGGGAGGAGCAGGGTGGGCGGGGTCAGCCAGTCTTGGAACAACTGGTTTGGCAAACCAGATTAAAATTAACATCTGGTTCGTCCAAACTGGCCGAATCCCACCCTGATCTAAGGCAGCAATACTGCAATACTTCTCATTTTAATCTTTTCTGTGATGCAGGGGGGCTGTTTGTGGGACTTCCTGAAGACCCACCTCCAAGCTCTCTTCTTCCAGAGCCAATCCTCCAGTACTATGTACAACAATATCAAAAATCTGGATTCAGGTAATGCAGCTTTGGGTGTGTTTATTTCGGTTTTATTGGTGTGCTCAATACCCATATTATTAACATTGAAGCAATGATTTGCCAGTTTCATTGCTGGAGACAATGAATGGTGGTGGCCACTAGAATATATATGGGCAAATTTATGTAAGATAGTCTTGCCGGCAGAGGCAGCGTTCTGTTAGATATTCGCTGAGAACCAACCGTAGAGATTGGTAAACCATCATTCTCAAAAGAGGGGATCTCTGATTTACAACTGTTGAGCTGTGGAGAAGAGAGAGAAATTGTAGAGATATAAAAAAACAGGAATTCAAAAGTTCTCATAAAATTATTTTCAACCAATGTCATTTAAATTCAATGGCAGCTGGTTTTAATCCACGCAAGGGATAAATAAAACTGATTGTATGTGCAAATGCCATCTTGCTTAAATGTACCTTTAGGTCTCCTTCCTCTTTATTTTTGCTCCTGACTTTTTTTTCTCTTCTCTGCCTATCGCTTCCTTGAAGCAGGAAGCTGACCCAGCCAGGCGTTTTTAATGCAGTGCAGAATTTTGTGTTCTGTTGGGGGATGAGAGGAGAGCTAGGAAATGACAGGCAGCAGCTGCCAGAAAAGTTTTCTTTGCTTCCAGTGTCAGCCATGAAAAAAAAAAAAACTGCAAATGTTTCTCTCCAGTGTTACTGACAGTGAGTGAGGTGGTGGAAAATTGCCTTAGCTATATATGCTTGTATTGGGAGGACTCCGTATTTGGTGCAGATGCTTGAAGTTTGGTGGTGGCCCAAAAAAATGTATGCTAAGTCCTGGTTTTTTTTCTTTTTCTGCCTCTTTCAGGGGTCCACTGAACTGGTACCGAAACATGGAAAGAAACTGGTCTTGGGGTGCTTCTACCCAGGGCAGAAAGGTGAGGATTGAAGGCAGGGGTGGTATTCATTTACCTTCGCCTCTCCTTCTCCTGAAAGAGTTTAATCATGGCCAACATTGACTGATGTTGAGTAGAGTCAGATATGGTTAATACATAGATGAGGGAAATCCAGGAAATCCCAAGGCAATACTATAGGCTGGGAAGGAGAAACAAAAATCAGAAGGTGGTAATGACACATCAGTTCCATATTATTGCTAAGAAAATTAACAAAGACATACCTAAAAATCTGGCTCAGTTCAAGAGATACATTGACCTTCCCTGAAGGATCATAAGTTAAAGGCTCCTGGTAGAAATGAGCAAGGCTGAAATGAAAAATTGATCTGGCCATTCCAGACTATTGTTTTCTTTTTCTTGTTGTTTTCACACACAAATACTGCCCCTAGCTATTCACGCAAATGTATAGACATTAATACATATTTCTGTGATTTATATTGGGGAAATATTTGTTCATTCCAATCAAGGTTTTTTTTTTCTTTCAATGCATGCTGTAGGCAATGCATTCCTTTCCACTGTGGTATAGAGTAGCCCTTAGACTTGTAATTTCACGTACCTCTATTTAATAACTTTTGATTTACTCTCCTTGCTTGCCTATTGAAAGATTCTAAGAATCTTGAAGTAATTTTGATGGGTTCTTTGCATGTTTCTTTCCTAAACTCTTGAATATCAAACTTGTTTCAAGTCACTCAGCAATCTTCAGGTGAACTGAAAGATTCAATAGCAATAGCACTTAGACTTATATACCGCTTCACAGTGATTTTACAGCCCTCTCTAAGCAGTTTACAGAGTGAGCATATTGCCCCCAACAATCTTGGTCCTCATTTTACCCACCTCGGAAGGATGGAAGGCTGAGTCAGCCTTGAGCCTGGGTGAGATTCAAACTGCCAAATTGCAGTCAGCTACCTGCAGTACTGCATTCTAACCACTGTGCCACCGCAGCTCATATCCCAACTGTCCTATTCTTTATCCAACCCTGAGTTGCATTGCCTGTACTATTAGCATTTTTCTGATGTTCAATAATTCAAGGCAAGTATCTTTCCCATAAAACATTTCAAAGCTGTTATAGACTGTTTTAACAATTTCACTCTAGACTGTGCATCAATCAAGATTAAAAACTCATGTCTTTTCCTGGAAAGTCCCACATTCAACTTAATCAGATGCTATTATTTGGACTCTATCTATACTCTGAATCATATTTTCCCTTTGAATCCAGCCTTAGTTTGAAAGAGCAAATGAAAAAATATAAAATGGAAAGAAAAAATAAAACAGTAAAATTGAATGAAAGCTGCTTTTACCAGTTGCACAGCTTAATAGCCAGGGTTGTGTGGATTCTGTATTAAGTTATAAAAGCAGTGTAAGTTCTCTACCTAGCAAAGCCTTAATCATCTCATCAGCATCCCTCTTTGTCAAGCTACAAGATTAAGCTATTGTTTGGAATGACAAGAAGCTGTCATGGGAATGAGTTGAGCTTGCTTTGTGCCCGTGCCTTCTGGCAAAAATATTCTTCATTCAAGTAAGAGTTACCGTATTGGATTCCTGCAGGGATAGGAAATCATTTTGAATTAGTGGGCGCAGTCAAAATGCTGACAGCATGATGGGGAAATGATTGCCATGGCTTATTCACAAAATGGTGCTACATTGAGGTTGGATGAGTCATAAAATGTTCATTCCCGTGAAGAGAAATTAAGGAGGGGGGCTATCTGACTCTACAGAATGATCTCTGGCACCCCATCTTGCTTTTACCTTTTATTGGAAATAGTAGGCATATTTTCAGACATGGCCCTAGGTATGGTGACATGTAATTTTGTTGACCTTTGGATTACTGACTCATTAAAGCAGGGTTTACTTTTTTAGACACACCTCAGCCGGAAAAGAGATGGGGGTGTTTGAAGAAAATAGCTGACAGGTGCTCATGTGTGATCCAGATCACTTCTGAAATTTTCAAAGGCTCTATAGCAGGGATGTCAAACTCAAGGCCTGTGGGCCAGATCCGGCCTGTGGGGTGGTTAGATCTGGCCCACGGGGCTGACCTGGAAACAGCTAAGGACTGGTTCATGGTGCCTCTGCCAGTGAAAATGGAGCTCGGGAGCCCATTTTAGCTGGCAGAGTGCTCGGGCCACCACAGGAGTCCCCAACATGAGTGACGTCGAACTGGCCATGCCTATCCCAGTCCCCCAAGGTCAAACACAACCCTGATGCGGCCCTCAATGAAATCAAGTTTTACATCCCTGCTAGCCTTCTACTGTTGTCTTGTTTTTCCGGATTTTCCAGCCTCAAAAAATGTCTATGGCCCTGCTGATCAGATGCAATATATTAATCTTGTATCTGATGCAAGTCCAGTGAAGTTTATCCTTCAATACCATTTTAGTGTTTTAAAGTGCCACATGATTCCTAGACTATTGCTGAGGGAAGAGGGAATAACCTTGAAGGGCAAAGCAAGAGCCAATATTAAGACA
Organism: Pantherophis guttatus; assembly: GCF_059756535.1. Taxonomy (NCBI): domain Eukaryota; kingdom Metazoa; phylum Chordata; class Lepidosauria; order Squamata; family Colubridae; genus Pantherophis; species Pantherophis guttatus. The sequence goes on along the minus strand of NC_142063.1, from coordinate 321,053,386 downwards.
AAGGGTCAAGATAAAAGAAAGCTAAATCTGGGGCAAAAATGTAAACCAAGAAAGTGTCTCAGAAAGGTTCATTCTCATAAATATAAGGGAAGGAAGAGGTAAGTGCATTCAGGTTTGCAATATTCTATTACTACAGCTGTATAATACAAGTAGGGTTGGCCTACTCTTTAGTTTCTTCGTCTGGTCTACCTTGAAGGGCTGACACCTCACTTGCAAACATAGCTGTTTGGGGGGAATTTGCACTACAACCATAAATCTTCCTTTCTAGATCTTTATGAGCAACTTTACAGTGACTTTGGTCTCCCAAGAGCAATTTCTTCAAATTTGACCGCTGCCTTGTACTTCAGCTTCTTCTGCTCTGCCCATCTCTAAGAAAGCTCCTAATTTTTGTCAATATATTAATATATAGCTGTTACCATGTAGCTGAAGTGTTCATATGTGTCACAGTTTGCTGATCACCACTGCATATGGCTTCAAATCTCCATTCATCTCTAAATCCACAGATCACAGTTCCTGCCCTGATGGTCACTGCTGGAAAGGACAGAGTTCTCAGTCCAGAAATGAGCAGGCACATGGAGAAATGGGTGAGTTTCCATAATTAAAACAAATACAATAAATCAGAGACAATAAATCAATGTCTGTCTACACTGAATTCTTCTATTTCATTTCATGGAACGGAGTTGAAGGAATTCTTGTTACTGGAAGTGCTGCAGCAGTTCAAGGTCAAACAATGCTTTTTCTTTCTTTCTTCCTCTCTGTTTTGAGATTTGTCAGATTTGAAAATCATGCACTGCTTTTGAAAATTTGCAGTGTGGAAGACAGGGTGATATGAGAGTGCCTTTTACCTCCTGGTTTGTCTTCTCGTAAAAAGTCATCCCAACTTTTCATTTCACTGTATTTTAATTTCGTTCTTGTGTTTAAGAAATACCAACTAAATAGTGACTCCTTAGTTATTACACATAGGTTTAGGTTTCTTGAGACAGGGAAAAAACTCAAGAATACCACTAAATTAGGGTTATTTGACATCTCATTGTAGATGAGATGACACAATTCCTGACTGACATATCTTGTCATAGCCAAGGGACCTTTCCTGTTTCACAAAATAGCAAAATAGTTTCAATTGGCCATGGCCTGTACCTTTTCTTCTTCCTAGTTGGCCATGGTGTATACTTTTTTCTCCCCCTAGATTCCACAATTGACTCGTAGCCATATTGAAGACTGTGGGCATTTCACACAAATGGAGAGGTAAGTAGTGCTGAGAGATAAATTGAAGGAGATAGATAGATGATAGATAGATAGATAGATAGATAGATAGATAGATAGATAGATGCAAATAATTTACTTTAAAATGCATGCCTGTAAAAAACACATTAGCTTATTATTCTGAATAAGTTGTTGAGATTCGTTATTAAATGATCTGCATCAACATTCCCTTCAAATTCAAATTAAGTAGTCTTGAGAAATTCAAGGGGGGAGGCAGGTTGTCCCAGCATGAACCAATTTGATCTGCATCTCCAAAATAATACAATGATGATAACTTAAGTTATTCACTGGCATTTTTGGTGTCAGGCATAAGAAATCAAGAGACAAAATTCAAAAGCACTTAAAAGTTTATTTCATGCTACCTATTCACAAGAATCTGATCTACTAGCGGTCAATGAAAATTGGCACCAGAAAAGAGTCAATGGACTTCAAAAGGGACTTAGATCTCTTACAAGGGTGTAACAACTCCAGATTGATGATGTCTTTGATCCCATCCTCAGGCTCAACCTGGTCATCTCCTACATTTAGTTCCTGAATATTCCAATTCAATCTTCCACTCAAAACACACATCCTAATATTTTTATAATTTTGGGGAGAAATTTCATTTAGAAATGCCCATGTGAACGCATTTTAAAATATATATTTAACTGTTAATACCTTTGGATTGCACTTTTAAAAATATCACCAACTAAAGTGGAAGTAGGATGAAATGCATTTACTGAATGAACATATAAAAAGGAATGTGAATGTAATTTTTATTAAGTTTAATTACAATAATAACTAATAGAGTTATTATTGTAATTAAATAACAATAATAACTAATAGAGTTATTATAGAGCCGAGGTGGCGCAGTGGTTAGGGTGCAGTACTGCAGCTACTTCAGCTGACTGCTAGTTCAGCAGATCAGCAGATCAAATCTCACCAGCTCAAGATTGACTCAGCCTTCCATCCTTCCAAGGTGGGTAAAATGAGGACCCAGATTGTTGGGGGCAATATGCTATTTAGTATACTGTCTTTGGTGTAAGCCGCCCAGAGTCCTCGGAGAGTGGGCGGCATAGAAATATGAATAAAAATAAATAAATAAATAAATAAATAAATAAATAAATAAATAAATAAATAAATACCAACTAAACTTAAGGAAAGAAAAGAGAATGGAAAGAAAAAATAAAAAGTCCAGGAAAAATGAAGAAAAGGAAAAGAAAGAATATAATAAAAAAGAAAAGAAATATCTAAAGTGATTTACAACTTCCATTACTAGTATAACTCTTCACCTCCTATAAGATTAAAGACCAATGTCTCTTCCTCCCAAATCCCATCCCTTATCTATAAATAAATCAATAAAACATTAATTTAAAAAGGATCTGAATACAAATGTCACCAGTTCAGAAATCCAGCCAAGGGCACCAGAGGTTGTTAGGAATGGAACTCCAACGGTTTTCATATGTACAGTATCTTGAAGAGCAAGATTTAAAGTAAATAAAAGAAATCTGGAATTGGAATCTGGAACAAACAAGACAGAATTGGAAACTGAATTATGTGTAACTGATAAGCCTTTACAGGTAGGCCTTGATTTACGACCCATTGCTTAGCAACATTTTGAAGTTACAGCAGCCGGTCCAAAAATCTATTTATGGCCTGGTCCTGAAGTTAAGCCAATGCAGCACCCACATAGTCATCTGCCTTTACAACCAACCAGAGGGACATTGCAGGGATAAAGATACCTCTTTCAAGAGCTGAGAACTGTTTACTGTTGCTAAACATTTCAGATTCTTGGTCCATCTAATCCAGGGGTGTCTTCAAACTTTTCAGTCTGAGAGCCACACTGGACAGTTTGCAAACATTCAAAGGCCGGGGAAGAAAAATCTATTTTATAAATAAATGAATAAAATTTAATTGAATGAATATATTTGATCCCCACAATAGGCAAATGCCTACAAAAGTTGAAGGAGTTAGCAGAGATGACTAAATTGACTGCTTTGATAAAAGGAAAAAACCTACATGCTTTTTGTTTCTACTTGGAAACAAGTAGACTTTGTGCTTGATTTTGGGTTTTACCGATTAGATAGATTTGTTGATATAGAAATGGCTAGTTTATACTATTACGTAAAAAGTAAAAAGGTGAGATTTGATGTTACTATTTATTTTACTGCACCAAAGGGAGTCAGAAGTCAACCCCTTTTCTTTCTTTTTCCCTTTCCCTTCTTTTCTACACTCTTCCCTTCCCTTTTCTCTCCCCTATTTTTCCTAATATATATATATTATTTTGCTCAATGTACTATGATTCACAACAACAGCAAAAAAGAAATAAGACAATTACAAAGAAACAAGGCTGTCCTTGTTCAGAGAAATGATATAAGAAAAATGTCAAATATTAGCAAAGAAAAATAGAGAGAAGCTATGCTAGATAAGGCCAGTACCCAACTGGTCCAGATCCCTCCTCCCCCCTCAAGCAAAAGAAGCAATCCTCCAGCTGGCATCCTTTTCTCCATACACCCAGCTCTGAGCCAGTTCGGATGGGACTTTGTTTGCATGGGGGGGTGGGGGGGATGATCCAAGAGGGAGCCCCTCTCTGGCAAAGGAAACAACCCTCCAGCCGGCTCAGAGCTGGTGCAAATTTTAAAAGTGAAAAAAGCTGGTGCAAATTTTAAAAGTTCAGCAACCCTCCACTGGCTCACAACACACACACAAACACCATCACAGAAATCAAGGGAATCCTATTTTCCTTTCCAAACATGGTGAATACAACCTTGCTTTCTCCCCCTGCGCTGTTTGGAAAGGATCAGAGCACAAAACATGGGATGAGCTGGCAGGCTTGAAGGAAGCTTCTGGAGGGCCAGTTGTAGCCCATAGGCCAGAGGTGGGTTTCAGCAGGTTCTGACCACTTCTGGAGAACCGGTAGCGGAAATTTTGAATAGTTCGGAGAACCAGTAGTAAAAATTCTGACTGGCCCCGCCCCCATCTATTCACTGCCTCCCAAGTCCCAGCTGATCGGGAGGAAATGGGGATTTTGCAGTATCCTTCCCCTGGATTGGGGTGGGAATGGAGATTTTACAGTATCCTTCCCCTGCCACGCCCACCAAGCCACACCACACCCATCAAGCCACGCCCACAGAACCGGTAGTAAAAAAATTTGAAACTCACCACTGCTGTGGGCCATAGTTTGGAGACTCCTGATCTAATCCAAGACTGAGATCTCCAAGGTTTTGGACAGAGATGTGTGTATGTTTGTATATGTATGCAAACATGCATGTAAGCAGTGTTACAGATCACCCAAAACTTTTATCAAAGACTCCTGTATGTTAAGGCATTCTGTGCCCCTGTGTGCAAACTGATGTTTTATTTATGCCATAAAATCTTTTGTCTCGTTCCGTCTACCCCTTTCCTGCTCTATTGTTCACCTGCTTTTTATAAACTGCCATCTTCTTAATGTCATGGCAGTTCATTTTTTTAAAAAAAGAATACTATGAAAAAGGCCTTTACGTGAGATACTGGCTGAAATTACATAATTACACTTTGGTAGCGTTCCTACACAAAGGATGATAAATTCAAATAAAGAATGAATAAACTTCAGTAGGAAGATGAATTATTTTAGTTTCTCGTAAGAATCAAATGTGCCTTTCTCTCACATCCCACATTTTACAACATGGTTTAAAGTATCACCAGTTAAGTAGGATGTAAAAATATGCTTATAAGAAGTGGGTGAGGGAGCATGAGGGACAAACTGAATGGTGAAGGGCATGCAACTGTATTGCCACCTGTAGGCAGAAATACCAA